>NC_092252.1:22433907-22766171 GCF_036320965.1 Panulirus ornatus | reverse complement strand
AGTCCTTGAGTCCAAGGATGCCCCAAGGTCCTTATGAAGTCCAGAGATGCCCCAAGGTCCTTATGAAGTCCGGAGGATGCCCCAAGTCCTTATGAAGTCTAGGGTGCCCAAGCCTTATGAGTCCGAGGATGCCCCCAAGGTCCTTATGAAGTCCAGAGGTTGCCCCAATGTCCTTATGAAGTCCGGAGGATGCTCCAAGGTCCTTATGAAGTCTAGAGGATGCTCCAAGTTCCTTATGAAGTCCAGAGGATGCCCCAAGGTCCTTATGAAGTCTAGAGGTTGCCCCAATGTCCTTATGAAGTCCGGAGGATGCTCCAAGGTCCTTATGAAGTCCAGAGGTTGCCCCAATGTCCTTATGAAGTCCGGAGGATGCTCCAAGGTCCTTATGAAGTCCAGAGGATGCTCCAAGTCCTTATGAAGTCCAGAGGATGCCCCAAGGTCCTTATGAAGTCCAGAGGATGCCCCAAGGTCCTTATGAAGTCCAGAGGTTGCCCCAATGTCCTTATGAAGACCGGAGGATGCTCCAAGGTCATTATGAAGTCCAAAGGTTGCCCCGAGGTCCTTATGAAGTCCAGAAGATGCCCCAAGGTCCTTATGAAGTCCGGAGAGTTCCCCAAGGTCCTTATGAAGTCCGGAGGATGCCCCAAGGTCCTTATGAAGTCCGGAGGATGCCCCAAGGTCCTTATGAAATCCGGAGGATGCCCCAAAGGCCTTATGAAGTCCAGAGGATGCCCCAAGGTCCTTATGATGACCGGAGGATGCCCCAAGGTCCTTATGAAGTCCGGAGGATGCTCCAAGGTCCTTATGAAGTCCAGAGGATGCCCCAAGGTCCTTATGAAGTCCGGAGGATGCCCCAATGTCCTTATGAAGTCCGAAGGATGCTCCAAGGTCCTTGTGAAGTCCAGAAGATGCCCCAATGTCCTTATGATGTCTGGAGGATGCCCCAAGGTCCTTATGAAGTCCATAGGATGCCCAAGGTCCTTATGAAGTCCAGAGGATGCCCCAAGGTCCTTATGAAGTACAGAGGATGCCCCAAGGTCCTTATGAAGTCCAGAGGATGCCGCAAGGTCCTAACGAAGTCCAGAGGATGCCCCAAGGTGCTTATGAAGTCCACAGGATGCCCCAAGGTCCTTATCGAGTCCAGAGGATGCCCCAAGGTCGTTATGAAGTCCAGAGGAGGCTCCAAGATCCTTATGAAGTAGAGAGGATGCTCCAAGGTCCTTATGAAGTCCAGAGGATGCTCCAAGATCCCTATGAAGTCCAGATGATGCCCCAAGGTCCTTATGAAGTCCAGAGGATGCCCCAAGGTCCTTATGAAGTCTAGAGGATTGCTCTAAGTCCTTATCAAGACCACATAATGCCCCAAGGTCCTTATGAAGTCCAGAGGATGCTCCAAGGTCCTTATGAAGACCAGAGGATGTTCCAAGGTCCTAATGAAGTCCAGAGGATGCCACAAGGTCCTTATGAAGTCTAGAGGATTGCTCTAAGTCCTTATCAAGTCCACAGGATGCCCCAAGGTCCTTATGAAGTCTAGATGATTGCTCTAAGTCCTTATCAAGTCCACAGGATGCCCCAAGGTCCTTATGAAGTCCAGAGGATGCCCCAAGGTCCTTATGAAGTCCGGAGGATGCCCCAAGGTCTTTATGAAGTCCAGAGGATGCCCCAAGGTCCTTATGAAGTCCAGAGGATGCCCCAAGGTCGTTATGAAGTCCAGAGGATGCTCCAAGATCCTTATGAAGTGCAGAGGATGCCCCAAGGTCATTATGAAGTCCAGAGGATGCCCCAAGGTCCTTATGAAGTCCAGAGGATGCTCCAAAGTCCTTATGAAGTCCAGAGGATGCCCCAAGGTCCTTATGAAGTCCAGAGGATGCTCCAAGGTCCATATGAAGTCCAGAGGATGCCCCAAGGTCCTTATGAAGTCCAGAGGATGCCCTGAGGTCCTTATGAAGTCCAGAGGATGCCCCAAGGGCCTTATAAAGTCCAGAGGATGCTCCAAGGTCCTTATTAAGTCCAGAGGATGCCCCAAGGACTTTATGAAGTCCAGAGGATGCCCCAAGGTCTTTATGAAGTCCAGATGATGCCCGAAGACCCTTATGAAGTCCAGAGGATGCTCCAAGATCCTTATAAAGTCCAGAGGATGCTCCAAGGTCCTTATGAAGTCCAGAGGATGCTCCAAGATCCTTATGAAGTCCAGAGGATTCCCCAAGGTCTTTATGAAGTCCAGAGGATGCCCCAAGGTCCTTATGAAGTCCAGA
This sequence comes from Panulirus ornatus, assembly GCF_036320965.1. NCBI lineage: Eukaryota > Metazoa > Arthropoda > Malacostraca > Decapoda > Palinuridae > Panulirus > Panulirus ornatus. The sequence goes on along the minus strand of NC_092252.1, from coordinate 22,763,916 downwards.
GGATGCTCCAAGGTCCTCATGAAGACCAGAGGATGCTCCAAGATCCTCATGAAGTCCAGAGGATGCTCCAAGGTCCTTATGAAGTCCAGAGGATGCTTCAAGGTCCTTATGAATTCCAGAGGATGCTCCAAGGTCCTTATGACGTCCAGAGGATGCTCCAAGGTCCTTATGAAGACTAGAGGATGCTCCATGATCTTTATGAAGTCCAGAGGATGCTTCAATGTCCTTAGGAAGTCCAGAGGATGCTCCAAGGTCCTTATGAAGTCCAGAGGATGCTCCAAGGTCCTTATGAAGTCCAGAGGATACTCCAAGGTCCTTATGAAGTCCAGAGGATGCTCCAAGATCCTTATGAAGACCAGAGGATGCTCCAAAATCCTTATGAAGACAAGAGAATGCTCCAAGGTCCTTATGAAGACCCGAGGATTCTCCAAGATCCTTATGAAGACCAGAGGATGCCCCAAGATCCTTATGAAGTCCAGAGGATGCTCCAAGGTCCTTATGAAGTCCAGAAGATGCTCCAAGGTCCTTATGAAGTCCAAAGGTTGCTCCAAGATCCTTATGAAGTCCAGAGGATGCTCCAAGGTCCTTATGAAGTCCAGAGGATGCTCCAAGGTCCTTATGAAGTCCAAAGGATGCTCCAAGGTCCTTATGAAGTCCAGAGGTTGCTCCAAGATCCTTATGAAGTCCAGAGGATGCTCCAAGGTCCTTGTAAAGTCTAGAGGATGCTCCAAGGTCCTTATGAAATCCAGAGGATGCCCCAAGGTCCTTATGAAGTCTAGAGGATTACTCTCAGTCCTTATCAAGTCCAGAGGATGCCCCAAGGTCGTTATGAAGTCCAGAGGATGCCCCAAGGTCCTTATGAAGTCCAAGGTATGCCCCAAGGTCCTTATGAAGTCCAGAGGATGCCCCAAGTCCTTATGAAGTCCGAGGATGCCCCAAGGTTCCTTATGAAGTCCAGAGGATGCTCGAAGGTCCTTATGAAGTCCAGAGATGCTCCAAGGTCCTTATGAAGTCAGAGGATGCTCCAAGTCCTTAAGAGTCCAGAGGATGCCCCAAGTCCTTATGAAGTCCAGAGGATGCTCCCAAGGTCTTATGAAGTCCAGAGGATGCCCCAAGGTCCTTATGAAGTCCAGAGGATGCTCCAAGATCCCTTATGAAGTCCAGAGGATGCTCCAAGGTCCTTATGAAGTCCAGAGGATGCTCCAAGGTCCTTATGAAGTCCAGAGGATGCCTCCAAGGTCCTTATGAAGTCCAGAGGATGCTCCAAGATCCTTATGAAGTCTAGAGGATTGCTCCTAAGTCCTTATGAAGTCCAGAGGATGCCCAAGGTCCTTATGAAGTCCAGAGGATGCCCCAAGGTCCTTATGAGTCAGAGGATGCTCCAAGGTCCTTATGAAGTCCTAGAGGATGCTCCAAGGTCCTTATGAAGTCCAGAGGATGCACCAAGGTCCTTATGAAGTCCTGAGATGCTCCAAGATCCTTATGAAGTCCAGATGATGCTCCAAGGTCCTTATGAAAGTCCAGAGGATGCCCCAAGGTCCTTATGAAGTCCAGAGGATGCCCAAGGTCCTTATGAAGTCCAGATGGATGCACCAAGTCCTTATGAAGTCCAAAGGATAGCTCCAAGGTCCTTATCAAGTCCAGAGGATTGCTCCAAGGTCCTTATGAAGTCCTGAGGATGCCTCCAAGGTCCTTATGAAGTCCAGAGGATGCCCCAAGGTCCTTATGAAGTCAAGAGGAGCCCAAGGTCCTTAATGAAGTCCAGAAGGATGCCCCAAGGTCCTTATGAAGTCCAGAGGATGCTCCAAGTCCTTTTGAATTCCAAAGGATGCTCGAAGGTCCTTATGAAGTCCACAGGATGCCCCAAGGTCCTTAAGAATTCCAGAGGATTGCTCTAAGTCCTTATCAAGTCTACAGGATGCTCCAAGATCCTTATGAAGTCCAGAGGATGCCCCAAGGTCGTTATGAAGTCCAGAGGATGCTCCAAGATCCTTATGAAGTCCAGAGGATGCCCCAATGTCGTTATGAAGTCCAGAGGATGCCCCAAGGTCCTTATGATAGTCCGGAGGATGCCCCAAGGTCCTTAAGAAGTCCAGAGGATGCTCGAAGGTCCTTATGAAGTCTACAGGATGCTCCAAGATCCTTATGAAGTCCAGAGGATTGCTCTAAGTCCTTATCAAGTCCAGAGGATGCCCCAAGGTCCTTATGAAGTCCAGAGGATGCTCCAAGGCTTTTATGAAGTCCAGAGGATGCTCCAAGGTCCTTATCAAGTCTACAGGATGCTCCAAGATCCTTATGAAGTCCAGAGGATGCCCCAAGGTCCTTATGAAGTCCAGAGGATGCCCCAAGGTCCTTATGAAGTCCAGAGGATGCCCCAAGGTCCTCATGAAGTCCAGAGGATGCCCCAAGGTCCTCATGAAGTCCAGAGGATGCCCCAAGGTCGTTATGAAGTCCACAGGATGCTCCAAGATCCTTATGAAGTCCAGAGAATGCCCCAAGGTCCTTATGAAGTCCAGAGGATGCTCCAAGATCCTTATGAAGTCCAGAGGATGCCCCAAGGTCGTTATGATGTCCAGAGGATGCTCCAAGATACTTAAGAAGTCCAGAGGATGAACCAAGGTCCTTATGATGTCCAGAGGATGCTCCAAGATCCTTATGAAGTCCAGAGGATGCCCCAAGGTCGTTATGAAGTCCAGAGGATGCTCCAAGATCCTTATGAAGTCCAGAGGATGCCCCAAGGTCCTTATGAAGTCCAGAGGTTGCCCCAAGGTCATTATGAAGTCCAGAGGATGCCCCAAGGTCCTTATGAAGTCCAGAAGATGCTCGAAGGTCCTTATGAAGTCAAGAGGATGCTCCAAGGTCCTTATGAGGTTCAGAGGATGCCCCAAGGCGCTTATGAAGTCCAGAGGATTGCTCTAAGTCCTTATGAATTCCAGAGGATGCCCCAAGGTCGTTATGAAGTCCAGAGGATGCCCCAAGGTCCTTATCAAGTCCAGAGGATGCTCCAAGGTCCTTATGAAGTCCAGAGGATGCCCCAAGGTCCTTATGAAGTCCAGAGGATGCCCCAAGGTCGTTATGAAATCCAGAGGATGCCCCAAGATCCTTAAGAATTCCAGAGGATTGCTCTAAGTCCTTATCAAGTCTACAGGATGCTCCAAGATCCTTATGAAGTCCAGAGGATGCCCCAAGGTCCATATGAAGTCCAGAGGATTTCTCTAAGTCCTTATCAAGACCACAGGAAGCCCCAGGTCCTTATGAAGTCCAGAGTATGCTCCAAGGTCCTTATGAGGTCCAGAGGATGCTCCAAGGTCCTTATGAAGTCCAGAGGATGCCCCAAGGTCCTTATGAAGTCTAGATGATTGCTCTAAGTCCTTATCAAGTCCACAGGATGCCCCAAGGTCCTTATGAAGTCCAGAGGATGCCCCAATGTCCTTATGAAGTCCAGAGGATGCCCCAAGGTCCTTATGAAGTCCGGAGGATGCTCCAAGGTCCTTATGAAGTCCAGAGGATGCTCCAAGATCCTTATGAAGACCAGAGGATGCTCCAAGATCCTTATGAAGACTAGAGGATGCTCCAAGGTCCTTATGAAGTCCAGAGGATACTCCTAGACCCTTATGAAGGCCAGAGGATGCTCCAAGGTCCTTAAGAATTCCAAAGGATGCTCCAAGGTCCTTATGAAGTCCAGAGGATGCCCCAAGGTCCTTAAGAATTCCAGAGGATTGTTCTAAGTCCTTATCAAGTCTACAGGATGCTCCAAGATCCTTATGAAGTCCAGAGGATGCCCCAAGGTCGTTATGAAGTCCAGAGGATGCTCCAAGATCCTTATGAAGTCCAGAGGATGCCCCAAGGTCGTTATGAAATCCAGAGGATGCCCCAAGGTGCTTATGATATCCGGAGGATGCCCCAAGGTCCTTATGAAGTCCAGAGGATGCCCCAAGGTCCTTATCAAGTCTACAGGATGCTCCAATATCCTTATGAAGTCCAGAGGATTGCTCTAAGTCCTTATCAATTCCAGAGGATGCCCCAAGGTCCTTATGAAGTCCAGAGGATGCTCCAAGGCTTTTATGAAGTCCAGAGGATGCTCCAAGGTCCTTATCAAGTCTACAGGATGCTCCAAGATTCTTATGAAGTCCAGAGGATGCTCCTAGATCCTTATGAAGTCCAGAGGATGCCCCAAGGTCCTTATGAAGTCCAGAGGATGCTCCAAGGTCCTTATGAAATCCAGAGGATGCCCCAAGATCCTTATGAAGTCTAGAGGATGCCCCAAGGTCCTTATGAAGTCCAGAGGATGCCCCAAGGTCCGAAGAAGTCCCGAGGATGCCCCAAGGTCCTTATGAAGTCCAGAGGATGCTCCAAGATCCTTATGAAGTCCAGAGGATGCCCAAGGTCGTTATGAAGTCCAGAGGATGCTCCAAGATCCTTATGAAGTCAAGAGGATGCCCCAAGTTCCTTATGAAGTTCAGAGGATGCTCCAAGATCCTTATGAAGTCCAGAGGATACCCCAAGGTCGTTATGAAGTCCAGAGGATGCTCCAAGATCCTTATGAAGTCCAGAGGATGCCCCAAGGTCCTTATGAAGTCCAGAGGATGCCCCAAGGTCCTTATGAAGTCCAGAGGATGCCTCAAGGTCCTTATGAAGTCCAGAGGATGCTCCAAGGTCCTTATGAAGTCAAGAGGATGCTCCAAGGTCCTTATGAGGTTCAGAGGATGCCCCAAGGCCTTTATGAAGTCCAGAGGATTGCTCTAAGTCCTTATGAAGTCCAGAGGATGCCCCAAGGTCGTTATGAAGTCCAGAGGATGCCCTAAGGTCCTTATCAAGTCCAAACGATGCTCCAAGGTCCTTATGAAATCCAGAGGATGCCCCAATGTCCTTATGAAGTCCAGAGGATGCCCCAAGGTCGTTATGAAGTCCAGAGGATGCCCCAAGGTCCTTAAGAATTCCAGAGGATTGCTCTAAGTCCTTATCAAGTCTACAGGATGCTCCAAGATCCTTATGAAGTCCAGAGGATGCCCCAAGGTCCTTATGAAGTCCAGAGGATTTCTCTAAGTCCTTATCAAGACCACAGGATGCCCCAGGTCCTTATGAAGTCCAGAGGATGCTCCAAAGTCCTTATGAAGTCCAGAGGATGCTCCAAGGTCCTTATGAAGTCCAGAGGATGCCCCAAGGTCCTTATGAAGTCTAGATGATTGCTCTAAGTCCTTATCAAGTCCACAGGATGCCCCAAGGTCCTTATGAAGTCCAGAGGATGCCCCAAGGTCCTAAGAAGTCCAGAGGATGCCCCAAGGTCCTTATGAAGTCCGGAGGATGCTCCAAGGTCCTTATGAAGTCCAGAGGATGCTCCAAGATCCTTATGAAGACCAGAGGATGCTCCAAGATCCTTATGAAGATCAGAGGATGCTCCAAGGTCCTTATGAAGTCCAGAGGATGCTCCAAGATCCTTATGAAGTCCAGAGGATGCCCCAAGGTCCTTAAGAATTCCAGAGGATTGCTCTAAGTCCTTATCAAGTCTACAGGATGCTCCAAGATCCTTATGAAGTCCAGAGGATGCTCCAAGGTCGTTATGAAGTCCAGAGGATGCTCCAAGATCCTTATGAAGTCCATAGGATGCCCCAAGGTCGTTATGAAGTCTAGAGGATGCCCCAAGGTCCTTATGGTGTCCGGAGGATGCCCCAAGGTCCTTAAGAATTCCAGAGGATGCTCCAAGGTCCTTATCAAGTCTACAGGATGCTCCAAGATCCTTATGAAGACCAGAGGATGCTCCAAGATCCTTATGAAGATCAGAGGATGCTCCAAGGTCCTTATGAAGTCCAGAGGATGCTCCAAGATCCTTATGAAGTCCAGAGGATGCCCCAAGGTCTTTATGAAGTCCAGAGGATGCCCCGAGGTCTTTATGAAGTCCAGAGGATTCTCCAAGATCCTTATCAAGACCAGAGGATGCTCCAAGGTCCTTATGAAGTCCAGAGGATGCTCCAAGATCCTTATGAAGTCCAGAGGATGCTCCAAGGACCTTATGAAGACCAGAGGATGCTCCAAGATCCTTATGAAGTCTACAGGATGCTCCAAGGTCCTTATGAAGTCCAGAGGATGCTCCAAGATCCTTATGAAGTCCAGAGGATGCCCCAAGGTCCTTAAGAATTCCAGAGGATTGCTCTAAGTCCTTATCAAGTCTACAGGATGCTCCAAGATCCTTATGAAGTCCAGAGGATGCCCCAACGTCCTTATGAAGTCCAGAGGATGCCCCAAGGTCCTTATGAAGTCCAGAGGATGCCCCAAGGTCCTTATGAAGTCCAGAGGATGCTCCTAGATCCTTATGAAGTCCAGAGGATGCCCCAAGGTCCTTATGAAGTCCAGAGGATGCTCCAAGATCCTTATGAAGTCCAAAGGATGCTCCTAGATCCTTATGAAGTCCAGAGGATGCCCCAAGATCCTTATGAAGTCCAGAGGATGCTCCAAGATCCTTATGAAGTCCAGAGGATGCTCCTAGATCCTTATGAAGTCCAGAGGATGCCCCAAGGTCGTTATGAAGTCCAGAGGATTCTCCAAGGTCCTTATGAAGTCCACAGGATGCTCCAAGATACTTATGAAGTCCAGAGGATGCCCCAAGGTCCTTATGAAGTCCGGAGGATGCCCCAAGGTCCTAAGAAGTCCAGAGGATGCCCCAAGGTCCTTATGAAGTCCGGAGGATGCTCCAAGGTCCTTATGAAGTCCAGAGGATGCTCCAAGATCCTTATGAAGACCAGAGGATGCTCCAAGATCCTTATGAAGATCAGAGGATGCTCCAAGGTCCTTATGAAGTCCAGAGGATGCTCCAAGATCTTTATGAAGTCCAGAGGATGCCCCAAGGTCCTTAAGAATTCCAGAGGATTGCTCTAAGTCCTTATCAAGTCTACAGGATGCTCCAAGATCCTTATGAAGTCCAGAGGATGCCCCAAGGTCGTTATGAAGTCCAGAGGATGCCCCAAGGTCCTTATGGTGTCCGGAGGATCCCGCAAGGTCCTTAAGAATTCCAGAGGATGCTCCAAGGTCCTTATCAAATCTACAGGATGCTCCAAGATCCTTATGAAGTCCAGAGGATTGCTCTAAGTCCTTATCAATTCCAGAGGATGCCCCAAGGTCCTTATGAAGTCCAGAGGATGCTCCAAGGTCCTTAAGAATACCAGAGGATGCTCCCAGGTCCTTATCAAGTCTACAGGATGCTCCAAGATCCTTATGAAGTCCAGAGGATGCTCCTAGATCCCTATGAAGTCCAGAGGATGCTCCTAGATCCTTATGAAGTCCAGAGGATGCCCCAAGGTCCTTATGAAGTCCAGATGATGCTCCACGGTCCTTATGAAGTCCAGAGGATGCTCCTAGATCCTTATGAAGTCCAGAGGATGCCCCAAGGTCCTTATGAAGTCCAGAGGATGCTCCAAGATCCTTATGAAGTCCAGAGGATGCCCCAAGGTCCTTATGAAGTCCAGAGGATGCTCCAAGGTCCTTATGAAGTCCAGAGGATGCCCCAAGGTCCTTATGAAGTCCAGAGGATGCTCCAAGGTCCTTATGAAGTCCAGAGGATGCTCCAAGGTCCTTATGAAGTCCAGAGGATGCCCAAGGTCCTTATGAAGTCCAGAGGATGCCCCAAGGTCTTTATGAAGTCCAGAGGATGCCCCAAGGTCCTTATGAAGTCCAGAGGATGCTCCAAGGTCCTTATGAAGTCCAGAGGATGCTCCAAGGTCCTTATGAAGTCCAGAGGATGCTCCAAGGTCCTTATGAAGTCCAGAGGATGCCCCAAGGTCCTTATGAAGTCCAGAGGATTGCTCTAAGTCCTTATGAAGTCAGAGGATGCTCCAAGATCCTTATGAAGTCCAGAGGATGCCCCAAGGTCGTAATGAAGTCCAGAGGATGCCCCAAGGTCATTATGAAGTCCAGAGGATGCCCCAAGGTCCTTATGAAGTCCAGAGGATGCTCCAAGGTCCTTATGAAGTCCAGAGGATGCCCCAAGGTCCTTATGAAGTCCAGAGGATGTTCCAAGGTCTATATGAAGTCCAGAGGATGCCCCAAGGTCCTTATGAAGTCCAGAGGATGCCCTGAGGTCCTTATGAAGTCCAGAGGATGCCCCAAGGTCCTTATGAAGTCCAGAGGATGCTCCAAGGTCCTTATGAAGTCCAGAGGATGCCCCAAGGTCCTTATGAAGTCCAGAGGATGCCCCAAGGTCTTTATGAAGTCCAGAGGATGCCCCAAGGATCTTATGAAGTCCAGAGGATGCTCCAAGATCCTTATGAAGTCCAGAGGATGCTCGAAGATCCTTATGAAGTCCAGAGGATGCCCCAAGGTCCTTATGAAGTCCAGAGGATGCTCCAAGATCCTTATGAAGTCCAGAGGATGCCCCAAGGTCCTTATGAAGTCCAGAGGATGCCCCAAGGTCCTTATGAAGTCCAGAGGATGCTCCTAGATCCTTATGAAGTCCAGAGGATGCCCCAAGGTCCTTATGAAGTCCAGAGGATGCTCCAAGATCCTTATGAAGTCCAGAGGATGCCCCAAGGTGGTTATGAAGTCCAGAGGATGCTCCAAGGTCCTTATGAAGTCCAGAGGATGCTCCAAGGTCCTTATGAAGTCAAGAGGATGCCCCAAGGTCTTTATGAAGTCCAGAGGATGCCCCAAGGTCTTTATGAAGTCCAGAGGATGCCCCAAGGTCCTTAAGAATTCCAGAGGATTGCTCTAAGTCCTTATCAAGTCTACATAATGCTCCAAGATCCTTATGAAGTCCAGAGGATGCTCCAAGATCTTTATGAAGTCCAGAGGATGCCCCAAGGTCCTTAAGAATTCCAGAGGATTGCTCTAAGTCCTTATCAAGTCTACAGGATGCTCCAAGATCCTTATGAAGTCCAGAGGATGCCCCAAGGTCGTTATGAAGTCCAGAGGATGCCCCAAGGTCCTTATGGTGTCCGGAGGATCCCGCAAGGTCCTTAAGAATTCCAGAGGATGCTCCAAGGTCCTTATCAAATCTACAGGATGCTCCAAGATCCTTATGAAGTCCAGAGGATTGCTCTAAGTCCTTATCAATTCCAGAGGATGCCCCAAGGTCCTTATGAAGTCCAGAGGATGCTCCAAGGTCCTTAAGAATACCAGAGGATGCTCCCAGGTTCTTATCAAGTCTACAGGATGCTCCAAGATCCTTATGAAGTCCAGAGGATGCTCCTAGATCCCTATGAAGTCCAGAGGATGCTCCTAGATCCTTATGAAGTCCAGAGGATGCCCCAAGGTCCTTATGAAGTCCAGATGATGCTCCACAGTCCTTATGAAGTCCAGAGGATGCTCCAAGATCCTTATGAAGTCCAGAGGATGCCCCAAGGTCCTTATGAAGTCCAGAGGATGCTCCAAGATCCTTATGAAGTCCAGAGGATGCCCCAAGGTCCTTATGAAGTCCAGAGGATGCCCCAAGGTCCTTATGAAGTCCAGAGGATGCTCCTAGATCCTTATGAAGTCCAGAGGATGCCCCAAGGTCCTTATGAAGTCCAGAGGATGCTCCAAGATCCTTATGAAGTCCAGAGGATGCCCCAAGGTGGTTATGAAGTCCAGAGGATGCTCCAAGGTCCTTATGAAGTCCAGAGGATGCTCCAAGGTCCTTATGAAGTCAAGAGGATGCCCCAAGGTCTTTATGAAGTCCAGAGGATGCCCCAAGGTCTTTATGAAGTCCAGAGGATGCTCCAAGATCCTTATAAAGTCCAGAGGATGCTCCAAGATCCTTATGAAGTCCAGAGGATGCTCCAAGATCCTTATGAAGTCCAGAGGATGCCCCAAGGTCGTTATGAAGTCCAGAGGATGCTCCAAGATCCTTATGAAGTCCAGAGGATGCTCCAAGGTCCTTATGAAGTCAAGAGGATGCCCCAAGGTCTTTATGAAGTCCAGAGGATGCCCCAAGGTCTTTATGAAGTCCAGAGGATGCTCCAAGATCCTTATAAAGTCCAGAGGATGCTCCAAGATCCTTATGAAGTCCAGAGGATGCTCCAAGATCCTTATGAAGTCCAGAGGATGCTCCAAGATCCTTATGAAGTCCAGAGGATGCTCCAAGATCCTTATGAAGACCAGAGGATGCTCCAAGATCCTTATGAAGACCAGAGGATTCTCCAAGATCCTTATGAAGTCCAGAGGATGCTCCAAGGTCCTTATGAAGTCCAGAGGATGCTCCAAGGTTTTTATGAAGTCCAGAGGATGCTCCAAGGTCCTTATGAAGTCCAGAGGATGCTCCAAGGTCCTTATGAAGTCCAGAGGATGCTCCAAGGTCCTTATAAAGTCCAGAGGATGCTCCAAGATCCTTATGAAGACCAGAAGATGCTCGAAGGTCCTTAAAAAGTCCAGAAGATGCTTCAAGGTCCTGATAGAATTCAGAGAATGTTCCAAAGTCCTCATTAAGTTCAAAGGATGCTCCATGAATCTCATGATGTACAGAGGATGCTCCTAAGTCTTCATAAAGCCCAGAGGATGCAATGAGGTCCTCATGAACGGCATGAAGCCCAAAGGATGCTCCAATGTCCACACAAAGCCTAGATTATGCTCGAAGGTCCTCATAAAGCTCAGTTCATGCTTCAAAGTCCTCATAAAGCCCAGTTCATGCTCCAATGTCCTCATAAAGCACAGAGCTTGCTCTAAAGAACTCCAAATTATGTTCCAATGTCCTCAAGAGATCCAGGAGGATGCTTCATGGTCCTCATAATGCCCAAAAGATGTTCTAAGATTTTTTATGAAGTCACAGTCTAGAAGATGGTTCAATGTCCTCATAAAGTCCAGAGGATGCTCCAAGATCCTCATAAAATTCAGAGTATGCTCCAACATCCTCATAAAATCCTGAGGATACTCTATGATTTTGTAAAGTCAAACAGATGCTCCAAGATCCTCATACAGTCCATAGGATGCTCCAAGGTCCTTACAAAGTGCAGAGGATGCCTCAGGATCCTCATAAAGTCCAGAGGATTCCCTAAAGTCCTCATAAATTCCAGAAAACGCCCCAAAGTCCTCATAAAGTTCAGAAGATGTTCCAAGATCTTCATAAGCTCCAGAGGATGTCCCAAAATGCAGAAGAAACTCCAAGGTCCTCATAAAGGCCACATGATACTTCAGTATGCTCATGAAGTACAGAGAATGCTCTAAGGTCCTCATAAATTTCAAAGTAAGCCCAAAGGTCCTTATAGAGATCAGAAGATATTCCAAGGTCCTCATAAACTTCAAAGGAAGGTCTAAGGTCCTCATAAAGTCACGAGCATGGCCAAAGAGGCTCATAAATTCCGGAGGAGGCTTTAAAGTTCTCATAAAGTCCAGAGGATGATCCAAGGACATTATAAATTTGTAGGGAAGCTCCAAGGTGCTCATAAACTCCAGACGATGCTCCAAAACACTCACAAAGCCCAGAGGATGCCACAAAGTGCTCGTAAAGTCAGGAGGATGCTCCAAGGTCCTCATAAACTTTAGATGATACTTGAAAGTCTTCATAAAGTCCATGGGTACTCCAAGGTCCTCATAAATTTTAGAAAATGCTCCAAGGTCCTCATAAAGTCCAGAGCATGCCCCAAAATCCTCATACGGTCCAGAGAAGGCTTCATGATCCTCATGAACTTTAGAGGATGCTCGAAGATTCTCATAAAATCATGAGGATGCTCGAAGATTCTCATAAAATCATGAGAATGCTCGAAGATTCTCATAAAATCATGAGGATGCTCGAAGATTCTCATAAAATCATGAGGATGCTCGAAGATTCTCATACAAATCATGAGGATGCTCGAAGATTCTCATAAAATCATGAGGATGCTCGAAGATTCGCATACAAATCATGAGGATGCTCGAAGATTCTCATAAAATCATGAGGATGCTCGAAGATTCTCATAAAATCATGAGGATGCTCGAAGATTCTCATACAAATCATGAGGATGCTCGAAGATTCTCATAAAATCATGAGGATGCTCGAAGATTCTCATACAAATCATGAGGATGCTCGAAGATTCTCATACAAATCATGAGGATGCTCGAAGGTTCTCATACAAATCATGAGGATGCTCGAAGATTCTCATACAAATCATGAGGATGCTCGAAGGTTCTCATACAAATCATGAGGATGCTCGAAGATTCTCATACAAATCATGAGGATGCTCGAAGATTCTCATAAAATCATGAGGATGCTCGAAGATTCTCATAAAATCATGAGGATGCTCGAAGATTCTCATAAAATCATGAGGATGCTCGAAGATTCTCATACAAATCATGAGGATGCTCGAAGATTCTCATACAAATCATGAGGATGCTCGAAGATTCTCAAACAAATCATGAGGATGCTCGAAGATTCTCATACAAATCATGAGGATGCTCGAAGGTTCTCATACAAATCAGGGTAATCTTGAGAATCCTTATCTTATCGTTATCAGTAATTGTCGGACGGACACATGTGAGAACAGGTGTGGGCACATGTGCTGTCACATGTCTGAAGAAAGGTTTGACGGAGCAGATGCGTTCACACCTGGTAGCAGGTTGGGCCCTGGGTGATGGTGGGTTGCAGGATTACGTGAGCAGATGTATGAACGGTACAAGAGCAAGATACGCACACAACAGTGGCTGGCTGATAGTGGCTGCTATCGTAGTGGTTATCGGTAGTGCGGGGCTGACCTACTGGACCTTATCTGCCAACAATTATTACAATAAATATATCATTAATCGAATATATATATTTTTTTCTTTTCATACTATTCGCCATTTCCCACATTAGTGAGGTAGAGTTAAATGCAGAGAACTAAGCCTTTGAAAGAAATCCTCACCTGGCCCCGTTCTCTGTTCCTTCTTTTGAAAAATTAAAAAAAAAAAAAAATGATGAGAGGGGAGGATTTCCATCCCCCCCGCTACCTCCCCTTTTAGTCACATTCTACGACAAGCAGGGAATACGTGGGAAGTATTCTTTCTCCCCTATCCCAAGGGGATGTTTTGGCTCTGAGTGAAACGAAGCTCAAGGGTAAAGGGAAAGAGTGGTTTGGGAATGTCTTGGGAGTAAAGTCAGGGGTTAGTGAGAGGACAAGAGCAAGGGAAGGAGTAGCAATACTCCTGAAACAGGAGTTGTGGGAGTATGTGATAGAATGTAAGAAAGTAAATTCTCGATTAATATGGGTAAAACTGAAAGTTGATGGAGAGAGATGGGTGATTATTGGTGCATATGCACCTGGGCATGAGAAGAAAGATCATGAGAGGCAAGTGTTTTGGGAGCAGCTGAATGAGTGTGTTAGTGGTTTTGATGCACGAGACCGGGTTATAGTGATGGGTGATTTGAATGCAAAGGTGAGTAATGTGGCAGTTGAGGGAATAATTGGTATACATGGGGTGTTCAGTGTTGTAAATGGAAATGGTGAAGAGCTTGTAGATTTATGTGCTGAAAAAGGACTGATGATTGGGAATACCTGGTTTAAAAAGCGAGATATACATAAGAATACTTATGTAAGTAGGAGAGATGGCCAGAGAGCGTTATTGAATTACGTGTTAATTGACAGGCGCGCGAAAGAGAGACTTTTGGATGTTAATGTGCTGAGAGGTGCAACTGGAGGGATGTCTGATCATTATCTTATGGAGGCTAAGGTGAAGATTTGTATGGGTTTTCAGAAAAGAAGAGTGAATGTTGGGGTGAAGAGGGTGGTGAGAGTAAGTGAGCTTGGGAAGGAGACTTGTGTGAGGAAGTACTAGGAGAGACTGAGTACAGAATCGAAAAAGGTGAGAACAATGGAAGTAAGGGGGGTGGGGGAGGAATGGGATGTATTTAGGGAATCAGTGATGGACTGCGCAAAAGATGCTTGTGGCATGAGAAGAGTGGGAGGTGGGTTGATTAGAAAGGGTAGTGAGTGGTGGGGCATAAAGAAAAGTAATAGTATTAAGTGAAATGGAGAAGAGCAGAGGCAATGTGGACACTTTATTGCAGGAAAAATAGCAATTGCAGATAGAGACCGTATGAAAGAAAGAGCACAGGAAGTCAAGGAGAAGAGGTGGGCAAGTAGGTAAACAAAAAGGTAGCGAATCGAGAATTAAGGGTGAGAAGAGTATCATTTAAATTTTAGGGCAGATAAAAAGATGTTCTGAAGGGAGCCAACAGAACGAATTGTGCGTAGGACAAGAGCTTAATGAACTTCTATGAGGCGCATATGAACGGTGATAACAGACAGTAAGGTTAGGTGATTGGTGTAGAAGAGAGCATGGAGTATAGTAGCTTTCGAAGTTTTGTTGATTTGTGGGGCATATTAGAGGGACAGATCTGATGGAAGGAGTTTATGGGCGTGTGGTGTCATAAGGGAAGGGTTAAGACATGAGTGATATTCGCGAGTATTAACACACACATCGTAGTAATAAATAGCGCGAACTGACTGCTCTTGCTTATAGTAAAGTGATTAAATTTAATTATGTATGAGAGGGGGTGGGCGGGTCCGGCGCACAAGCGTTTAGCGATGTAGCGCAAAAGGAAACAAAAAAAAGGGCCAAACCCAAACTCCCAAAATTAGCATTCCGACCTCTCAACACCGATCATACTTACAGGCAATCTGCGTCCTACAACACAAATTTTATGCACATTACGACGACCATGACTGCTTGAAGAAGGAAAAAATACACAAGGGTGAATTAAAGAAATGAAAATGATTTGAATAGTAATACATATAGATTAAAAGTGTTTCATATTTGGGGGTTTGTATTTTTTTATCTATTGGGTTTCTTTACACAAATTTTATTGAATTATATTTTACTTTGTGGAAGAAAAAGAAGAAGGTTTGATATGGGTGATAAAAAAAATCTTGTCAATACCAGCTCGATTCGGCGACAATAACTTTTCTACTTATCAATCTTTATCAGACCTATACAACATCTAGTGTCTCGAAAAATCACGTCAGTCGCATTCCTACTGCCACCATAAAGTAGAAACACTGAAAATATGCGACAAAACGAAGTTTACCACATATTATCCTCGATTGTCAAAGATCTTTCTCACATATCAATATCTCATCCATGTTGCGCTCTCAAAGCCTTTCAACACCCTCTTCAATGCTAAACCTCGTCAGAAGCCACCATTCTTTTATTATCCAGCTCGAATCTCGTTCAACGCCTTCAACATTTCTCACAATCAGAATTCAAAACCACGCTTCACATCCACACGATTGTCTCGCATAACATCTAATAGGCATGCCCCCCATGCACAGTTCATTCCATTCTAGCGTACAAATTCTCTAAATCCCATGCCACTCTCTGCACAAACATAAAGAACATACAACGAATTGTATTAGAACAAAGCTATCGTATCAACATATAACAAGCAATTTTTTGCTTGTCGACGATAAGATTCGCGACATCACTTATATTCTTCTACGAGGCCCCAGAAAGTTCGAGCCCGCACCCAGCCCATCGTATAAAGCACTGCCGCCGTCAATCGTTCGCATAATCCGCGCATATTCTATCCCTCCACTGCCACAGGATATCTAAACAGACTTCACTTCCTCAATGTTCTCCCATGGCAGAAACGCACACGCCCAAGGGACGTGACCTCAAAAACCGCTGATCTAATAACCCCCTAATGCGACGTGATTCACCATGTACTCATATCTTTACCTTCTTCAACACTTTTCTTTATATATTGCTTAACAATTCTTCAGGCTAACCATGCATCTCTGGGACTCAAACTGATGCACACACACAGCTTAGTGACATCTGGCGACGAACACTGACTGCCACTCCGAGTCTCTAATCATCAGTCTTCCACCAGATCTCTTCGAGACTCTAGCAGCGCCTATTCAGTTTTTCCAACTATTTTGCATTTGACTCTCATCCGCGTACAACCCAATCCATATACAAATTGAAAGCAACCATTGGAGACTCATCACACAGCCCCGTTGCCTGAAAACTCTAGCATTCACTGAACCATCTACAGTTTCTCTCTAGCTACAACGTACTCATGCCTAACATCCTCGATAAATAACTTTTTCACTGCTTCTAAGACAACTTTCCTCTCAGAAGGTATGTTATCCTACATGTCAATTGGCTGAGTATAAACCTAGCTCTCATGCTGAGCCGAGCAACGTCGGATTGCTGAGTGCGAGCTCCAAAGTCTCATAATACGGCGTCTAGCAAGAGTCTTAAGGGTGCGCTTGCTGAAGAGTAGTGAGCCGTGCAGGTCATACATTCGTTCATGAAACGACCAAACACCTGATTCACACATCCCTCTGCCACTTCGAACTCCACACTGCGCGGAATCCCAAGCGTGAATCTCTACATGCTCAACTCGAGTCAATCATACCTCGCATATTAAATGTGTTGATCAGGTTGGAATACTCAAACGTAACTTATACTTTCTTGTAATTTGAGCACATCTAGCTCTTATCCCTTTGCCTTTGACGATAGGCATATGAATAGCATTTTGTCCGGTGTTAATACCTGTCAATAGCACCTCACCATGAGTTCAGTTTACATCTATGAAATAACGCTACAGAACTGTCAACAATACAGGTCACTCGGTCCTTTTATAAATCTGATAGCACTGCTATACATACAAACCTTGCGGCTTTCCCAACTGCACGCCGCTAAGCGTGCACTACCATCGCGCGGTACTATATCAGGGCCGATACCTCTCATAAGTCGACGTTCAACACATTACGCTACGGACCGTTGAGAAAACATACTCCCGATATCTGCCACTCTATCATCAAAAGCGTCATCAGCAAACCTTGCAATATACTAACTCGCTTCTAGTTGCTCGTCTCAAAAATCACCACATACGTTGTTGATCCACCTCCCCAGTTTGCCCATTTGACACTGAAGCACCTGTTGCGCCCTGCCTTAGCGCACTTAAGTTAACGCCTTCCAGACAGCTGGGAGGCGCCTTAACAACAGAGATGAGAAGATCATCTCTGCACCAAAGCTCTCTGCAGTTGCACTCTAGTGTCACCGGCATAGCACGCTTCATTCTGATCTTCCGGTCTTCTTCTCTAAGTATTACATCTCACACGCAAGCGGCAGTGTCCGGCATAAAAGCTGCCTAAAATGCCTGCGCTCTCTAGTTCACTATATCTCTAAAACTTCTTGCATTCTTCAGGCCACTTAATTCCACATAAAGATGACCCTAATAATATTGGAGTGGAAGGTATCATATGACATACGCTACATCAACCCCACCGCCGCTCTGTCCATCTCGGCGATGTCCGACAAAAGCAATCTTTAACTGCATTCCAATCATCTGATTCCTTTATACAGCCTTTTTCATCACACGCCCTGTCATGCCAGGTGCTCGATCCATTTTTCGCAATTCGTACTCTTGTCACTCATCAGTCCATCGTACTTTGATATAATTACTTCAGCAGTGAACACTTCTAAGTACAGTGTGGCTTCCTTCCACGCGTCACTAGCATCTTAGCACAGATCAACTCTGTCTCACTTTCCAAACCAACATTCACAGTTTCGTCCTTTCTTGAAAAGCCATACAAATCTTCACTTAGTATGGATAGCTTAAACACTTAGCCATTGCCACAAGTTTTAATGAATACCATACACATTCCTAGCAGTGCATCCGACGAGCAGCAATATCAGCCTAGAAGGTTCCTTTCAGCTCGCGAGAGCAAATTAATCGGGTAAGCCAAAATCCTCATCCGTTCCTCCTGTAGTAAAACTGTCTAAAGTGAAATCTCAAGAAGTAAGGGGAGTCATCGACTTGGGGAGTGCTCAAAGTACGTCTCCTCGAAGTTAGCGGCAATGAAGGGGGGCTCGAAATGTGTGTGAAAATGAATAAGCTCAAGAGTTGTGAAAAAGAGATAGGTAGTATGTTGTGAGAAGATGGACTCGTGATTGTTTTTGCGCTAGAGGTTCAACGAAGGCTCCAAGTAAAGGGATAACAGTTGTGGGAAGGTCTAGGTGGGAGAAAAATAATCAGGGGTTAATGATGAGAGAACAAGTAGCAAGGAGTAGTTACGCTAATACTCCTGAAACAGGAATTTGAGTATGTGATAGATAATTGTAAAGAACATAATTTCGCGATATACTTAATTTGGTATAAAAGCAGCTAATTGATGAGAGAGAGGTGGAGGATTAGTGGGGCTACTATGCGACAGTGGGCATGAGAAGAAAATACATGGAGAGGCAATTGTGTGTTTAGGAAGCAGCGGAGTCTGTGGGAGTGGGTGAGGCAGCGAAAACCGTGAATATTATGATGTGAGGGATAGCTAGAGGGAATGCGCTAGGGTTAGGAATAATTTGTGAGTCAGGGGGGGGCCAGTTGTTGTAAATGAAGAAGATTGTAAAGAGCTTGATAGAAATATTATAGTGTGCTGAAAGAGACTTAAGATTGATTGGATATAACCTGGTTGTCAAAAGCGAGGATATATCATAAGTATATCCAAGTTGTATTAAAGTCAGTAAGAGAGATGGGCGGCATAGAGCATTAATTGTGTAAAAGATATTTATACTCAATCTGATTATAGTTAATATATAAATTGATATATTTATAATAACGATATATCAATTATAAAATATATTATATGATAATACTAGAATAATTATGTATATAATGTCATAGGTATAAAATATCTGGAATATATAAGTAGGAACTAGAGTGTATTATATATACGATATTATATACGTAGAATAAATATATATAAATGCTTGAAATTTTTTTTTATCTTGGGACGCATGGTCATGTCCCGGACGTTGGCGCAGGTAGTAGCAAGGAACATGACAAGAGATGCTCTCAATCGCACTCTTCCGAGAGCACAGGTACATACACAACGTCCAAGTAGCATAAAACCAGCTAAGCACATAATACCATATCAGCGATCTACAGACGTCAGCCTTTGCACTGGGGTTATGGCGCAATACGCGTCCACATGACTTTTGGAGTGCATTTCGCGGACTGACTAAGCACGGATCAAGCTCGCTGTCGATACAAGCAAGATTCGCAAAAGCGCAAATTTTCACTCTAATTCTGCGCTCCTTTCCACCTCCTTAACATTGTCGGGAATGCCTCGAGCATCATACAATGTACCTATAAAGCCGCGTGCACTCCAGCTTTCGCACAATGAATTTACAACTAGGAATGACTCGGCCAAATGGGGCTCGTACTCGTACTGCTCGCTTAGTCCCCAACATTCGCATGCCTCGCCGACACATATACATCCGCATTTGGTCAAATCTGCTCATGGCTTCAGTTCTCTCACCAGACCTGGCCCTTTCCTTTTTCTAAAACAACGAAAAAAACTCGACGCTTCTGACTCGCAGGCGAAAAAACTGACAATGAAAATTGTCTAACTACACGACATCTGTGCGGTTGTCGCACACAGCGCTCTAAGAGTCCCGGAACAGTTCGACTTCGAAATGCTTAAAACATCGGCAGACACCAACGACTAAGTGGCCTCTAATACTGCTCGATAGCCAAGCTCATTCCTTTCCGCTCGTACGCACTACGGCGAACATAGCCGGAAGCACTTACAGCCGGCGCAAGCCCACGTTGAAACAGACTTGATATTGGATGGAACTACTATGGCATGTCAATACAGACCAATGTAAATTTTGCTTCGCAGGATAATAGTTCTCGGACTATCCACACTATTTTCCAGCGCCACTATAGTTGCCCCTCCCCCACCTATATTGATCAGCGTTCGCAACCACGCGTCAGTGTCCATCTCGCTACACATAACCGTAGAGAGCCACAGCCAATGACTAATCTAAAACACTATTGCCCACTTTCTCACATCCTTACTCACACATTCTAACATCAACACACTCCCAAAGTACGGAACCGCTTCCGACGTATTCTCGAATAAACCAATGAAGGATTAGAAATTCTTTTTTTTAATAATATAAATATCGCTCATTTTTGGTTGACATTGTACTGCGTAAGGTTGAACTTTCTCTATCTCAGCAAAAAAACATGTTTTAACTTTGGGATTTGTTTAGACACTTTATGCATCCCCGCACGCACGGCGGCTGGGCGCTCAGAAGTTGATCCGCCACCAGCGACTGTGTTTCATGCTAGCGAAAACTACAACTGAAATACACATGTTACAACCAACTATCATCAATCATTAAATCCCATACAGAGCTTTTCATACTTGATCCCTCAAGATCAACATGGCCTTGGGGCATTTAGCCGCTCGTTGAACTAGAATTCCTAAAATAATAAACAAATGAAACACTTGAAGAACAATCGATTGCTACACGCCTTAAACAAATCGCCTGCATACACTATCTTGTGTCACGAGAAACCTAATGGCACTATTTCGTATTACTTCGCTTAGCAGACACGTACACAATGCCTATTACATCTTGCGACTAAGAAATTAACGTATGTCAGCTGCTTCATCTAAATCAAACCTAGTGGTCTCGCGTTTTCACTACACAGATATATCTACGTATAATAACGTTGTCAGCAGAGTTGATGGCTCTTCTAGCAGCTCTAATGTCTATAATAGCTTCTAGCCAGATCCATAAATGTACCATTACAAAATCGCATTGCTTTTCTATGTAAGAGGCTCGTCAGACTTGCAGCATGCAGAAGCAATACAGCCGATTGATTCCACAACAATACGCTCATACGCACGTCTGGGTAAAGCCCTCAGCTGCTCTTTTATACTTCCAATCTGAAGACGCGATTACTGTGATGGCATGAGGTCCTCACCCTCATCATCAAGACCCTTTCAACCCATAATAAGTTTTACCTATGAAATTATCCTCACAACTGATAGAATAACTTCTGTATGTTGAGATTCTCATCGTGCAAATTATCCCCTCTAGCTTGTAACATTATGGCATCGGATCAGATCACTTCCGCCATTCACGTCAGAAAGAAGCACCTGCACCAGGCGTCAACATACACTACATTAAATAGAAGCAATTACAAAATCCATCAAAACAATAACAGTCTACTGATGCACGTGTGCCTTATTATAATAAATTCGCACTGCAATAACGGCGAGCCAAACCTTGCTGGCCTTGCCGCTTTCATCGTCACAATCTTGCTAATTAGCTTGTTAACTTACCTAGTCTTTCGGCGTGGTGTTACCCAATTTCATGTTCTTCTATCCCTTCTCAGCGTTGCACATCATCCTCGGACCTCTAACGACGCTTAATAAGCTGCCTCTCTGTCGAATCTGACTCATTATCACAACCTGCCAATATACTACTTTTCCATGCGTCGCTTCTTCACATCACCTACTTACTGTATCAGCCGGTTCCCAGTTTACTGACACTTGACGGAAGTCCATAGTCTTCCCAGAATTGTCTTACGTCACTCTAAAGTTAGCATTAAGCCTGTAACAAGACTATGCTTTTGATCGCCTATAAAATTATACTGAGATTCTCTAATTCACCATCCAACTCTGCTAAGTTATGGGCCCGTTGTTTTACACATAGCTTGCAGCTTTGCAGCTTCGCATTGCTGACCTCCTGTCGTTTCTTCTTTCTTTTTTCACGTCTCTCCTGCAGCGTCAAATTTGCAATTTTCCACAGTGCAAAAAATCAGGCCAAATGGCTCTCTCATCTACTTTCACTAAGTACTCTTTACTTCTCATACTCGAACACTGCACTACCCGATTTCAGAACAACGCACCTACCTCTCCTTTCTCAGTACGCCACAAGCATCATGTGCGCAATCCAGTCAGATATACATAGTATAAGTTATAATAGTCGATATAGTGTAGGTAAAATATATTAATCTATATTTATATATTATAATATATATGAATTAGATAAGTATATATGTGAAATAATTACTATTATACTACTATTAATCCCTTTGGAAAGGAGTAAGAATACTCCCACGTATTTGCAGGCGGTCGTAAAGGCGACTAAATGGAGGAAGCGAGGGCTAAAGGTAATCCCTCCCCTCAAAAGCGGGGTTGTTTGTTGTTTTTTATCTAGTTCGAAAACAGAAAGGAACAGAGGGCTCAGTGAGGATAATCCATAAAAGGCCAATCCTACTGGTCTTGATGCTGCAGAATCAGAAGTCGCTAACATGCGGAATGGCTGAATGACTTATAAGAGAAAGAAAGATATGATATTTGTGTTTTCTTTCACTATTCGCCATGTTCCAGGCATTTGCGAGGTAGACTTAAACCAGAAGACTGGCCCTTTGTTAATCACCATCACCTGGCAATCCGTGTTCCATTCTTTTGCGGGAAATTATAAAAAAAGTAAACGAAGGGGAGAGTTAGTCTCAGCACCCCGCTCTCTCCTCTTTTGAGTCGCCTTCTATCGAGCACTCAAGGGAGAGACGTGGAAGTATTCTTCTCCCTAGTCCACCGATTCTTATATTTAGCTCCTCAGAGTTCACGCAAACCATAAGTATGGAACCAGCATGAAGACTTTTGTCTCGATGCGAGTTAGTAATAATATAAAAAAAGAGAGTGTTGTGTGTTGTGTGTGAGGGTTATAGTAGTTAGTGGGGGGTTTATACTGACCATCCTTTGGTTGCTTATGGTTCTAATTAGACTGTAGTGGTGCTTTCGCAGCATCGGACACTGATAGAAATCATGCTGATTATTCAGGAGCGAGAGAAATGTAACAATAACACTGTTAATTTTCGATATCTATGGAAAATGCGTAGAGAAGGACAAGAGGAAAGTTATTTTGTATTTTTGAGAATGGAGAGATTAGCAGGATACTGCAAGCATGTAATTGACAAGGAAAAATGCATGGGGTATTAGAAGAAGAGGGCACTGCAGATAATCAATACTTCTGTTTTGAGGAGTTAAACAATGAATGCAGTTCAGGGAGTTCTATTGAAAATTATGATTGTATTTCGGATAATGAATAAGTAACATATTGCAAACAGTGCATTATTTACAAGAAACATCCAGACGACTGGATTGTCGATAAGTTACTCTTAATAAGTCTGTTAAATTTTAAAGTAGAATGTCTGACATTCATTACTTGATAAACATTTCACAATGTGGGTAACGGTGACAGCGGTTGCGATACATATGAGATTAAAAGACTCATAAAATATACACTAATAGTTTCGTACCTAATAAAAAATAGACTATAGCTCATTAGCTCACATAAAATATCATTTTCATACACAGTACTTCAGTCAAATATGACAGCCACAGTCCCTTAAAAAGAACACTAAATTAAAGGAGCATCTTTATACTGTCATGCATTATAAAAGATTGCCCGCAGACACGAAGGTGCAGAATAAAAAAGCACCGAATGTCTATGAGGGTCTAATTTTCGATACTTAGTTATCACTGAGAATACCAAACACCAAATGGAATGTACCACGAGAGATAGTTTCAAACTTCAGAGAAGCAGAAACAACAATTTTGAATGTACATGATGAAATAAGTTCCGACACAAATGAAAAACAGACACACCATAATTGAATGTACAGGATGATATTTCACTAATAGAGGTGATATGCGACAAGCCAAATATAACCCGAAAAGGATAAGGCCAACAAACACCTGAGTGCCAGAGATCAAAAATTTCTATGAGAACACTCATCTGTATCATTGCTGTGCGTAATGAAGATCAAGGGAGCGCTCAAGGCCTGGTGAAAGAAGCGTGAATTTTGTCTTGAGTGGCTTTAAATCTATGTTCATGGAGAATATTGCGAATTAGTTTGGAAAGGAAAGACGAGATAGATATAGGATTGATATTTTAAGTTAGATATATATTAGTAGTATAATATATGAATATATTGATATTTATAATAATAATATATACTAATATATTAGATATTTTATAAATATTATAAGATTATGATCAGATAAGTTATATATATTTGATATATTATATAACTGTAGAAAATAATTAACTATATAAAGTAGTATAATAAGATAATATCGAGTAAAATAAATACATAATATAATGATATATTATTGATATATATATATATATATGATATATATAAGGCTGGGAGAGGAGCGGCGGGTGACCTGGCAATCTCGCGAGGGGCGTTACGCAAGTAACAAGACGAAATGAAGATCGCCCAACTCACCCCCGGCAATGCGACAACCGTTAAAAAAATAATACCAAGACCGTCTCAGTGCAAACACGCAAATATTCAGACTTTAACGCCAACTGTTCATTTCACCCCAATACCGTCACATTCTTTGACTCAATCACACGCTGAACAGGCTACGTCAACTCCGGTAATAACCGACAAATGCGATCCATAATAAACTTCCTATATAATCTTGCCCCCTTTCACCCCTGTCCCGGCAATTGGGCAGAGGGTCGCTCAGTAGCACAACACAAAACTCGTAGTGGCTCTATTCTACGTGCATCTCCATTGGCTCCTCACTTCTCTTCGTTCCATTATCGCACTACCACACAGATATTACTTCATTTTCAAATCTTTCTCACTCATTCGCTCGGTTAGTATCTCGCATGGTAGCTAACAGTTTTCAAAACACCACATCAGTTGATCTAGCGCCCTCTCACAACGATAGTGGGATGTCTTCAGCAACAGCTCACCTCGTCTACCCTATTACGTAACTAGTTACTCATACAATACACCTCACAACCACACGAGAAAAAGAGGCGAATAACATATGTCCAACAAATATACACTCAAAAAAAAGATGCGCATTAATCCAGCGACTTCATTATCGCTCCTCCGCGCATCGACTCTATCCAAGATGCCTCCCTACGCACCAACAGCAACAATTAGGCTAGACAACCTAACTATTTCTTCAGAACATACACCCAATTTGTTTTTGCATTGCCGAGATAATTGTAGCTCTTGACTTCCACACCATTCGACAAGGCGTGCCAGGGATTAGCGCCCACGCGCCCGACACTCTATGATCTACGCCGTCTAGTACCAGAGGTTCATCCCTGCAAGATTCCACATTTCAAGAGTATCTAAAACACTTATACTCGCTCCAGGTCTTTCTCCATCGCTAAGAGACATTGACCTATCCACATAGCTATTAATTGACCAACTTCAAGAAGCCCTTACTAAAGAGCTATATAGTTACACGTCAGCGCGTATCAGATTATCTCTTAATCTGCTTACTGCATCAACTCGACTTTCGCTGTCGTCCTGGTCGCGCTGGGCTCACTCTGTGCAACAGCACGCGTCGCGTAGCATATCAGCGGAAACAGATACACGGACGTCACAGGCCCAGCTCTCTCATCGTAGCCATACCAGATCTTCTTACTGCCCTCTCTTTCAATAGATGACAGGCTACAATTAATCATCGCTAAGGACTAAGTTCCAATCTTCACATATCTAAGAAAGCAACCAGGTTAAGACTCACAGACAGCTCTCATGGCGCATATTCCACATTCACGAGAAAACTACAGCACTTCTGTACGCGTTTGCTACAGTTTAGCAGTACCAACGATGCGCCTACGCAGTGGTGAGTAAAGAAAAAGACAGCAGGGCTAAGAGAAAGGTGCAGAGATGAAAAAAGTCAATGTAGTGGTGAAGATAGCATGAAGGTTACGGAAGAGAAGTAAAAATGTGTCTAGGAAGAGCGGTTTAAATATGCGAAGTACAGAGGGAGCATAATGAGAACTGCATGATGGAGCGCGAATTGGAGGATGAGTAACGAGAGTAGTGTAGACTACTGTTAGAAAAGGGAGATTGATGAAGTAGTTTATTGGGGTTAGTTTTTATTAGATGATGTAGAGTGGCAGAGATAGGATGTTTTGGTGCGAGGTGGGGGCAGAAGGAGAGTGTATGGAAAATGGTTGAGAATCAGAGACGACGTAGTTAAACTATAGCCGAGGTAGTCGAAAGGCTCGGCTAGCGCATCATGAGCTTGGAGGTTTGTGAAATCGGATGGGCAGGGTAATTATGAAAAAAGGGTGACTTGGTATATATGTCTGTGGTAAAGATTTAAATGTGGAGATGAATACTCAATGTTGAGTATCCTGAGGTCAGTTGGCTGATGCGGTGGCCATTGCTGCATAGTACGAAAGGGTCAAAAGCGGAGACGAATAGAGTGATGCGTCAAATTAAAGAGGCTAAGTAATAGTTTGTTGATGTGACTGTAAACTTTATATGGAGGGATACTTAGATTAAAGGAGAGGTGAATAGTAATGTACAAAAGAGTCAGCAACATTGTATGAAGAGCAAGTTGGTTTCAGAAGTGCAGAGAGGTGTCAGCAGGTCGTTGGCTTAAAGAATGGATGTGAGTAAATACTTTTAGATAAGCAAAATAGGATTTGACGGAGGCAGTTAGAAGGACTGGAGAAGCATATGATTAGAGTTTGCATAGAGATGTTCTGTGAAGGGTAAAATATGATATATTATTGTTTGTAAGAGGCCAGTGTTAGATCAATGTTGATCATGTTTATATATAATAAATCAGCTATAGTATATATGGATATCGAACTCTTATTTTTTCTAGTCGCGGAAAACTCTGCAGTCTGTACGTCCTCACTACAGTCCCATTCCAAGCTTTCACGGTACTCGCTCCAGCGCTGCACTTCCCAAACAGGCTCGCGACTGTTGCTATAACCGGCTACAAATCATTCCACTCTGTGCTGGCCACATACGATAAGTGATCAATCACAATCCTCAGTGACAACTCTCGTACAAATCACAATCTAACAATCTCTAAAGGCGCTCGGTTTCTCTGGCTAATCAATTATCATAATGTGACGATATTAAAATAATAGGCGAGCGCGATGTCTCAGTTCCATTGCTCTGTACGGAGCAATAATTCGATGACTGTATGGGATACTTCGCTTTCAAACAGAGTTATTAAAAACATCACCATACGCGTTTTCAGCAGCATAAATCCGGACAGCTCTCACCATTGGCCACTTGTTACAATCACTGTTCTCCCAGGTACATCCTATGATAGTCCTACACTGCCAATTACAGCAACGTTCTTGCACTTTCAAAATCACAAACATTACACAATTATATAATATAAAATTATAACATGAGTTCTCGTGCATTAAAATTGCGAACAATACACACGATCAGCGGCAAGCGGCTCATAATATATGTATATATTAGGTGTTCGAATTCAGGAGGTCTTCTTTGATGATTAGCTGTAGTAAATACTTAGAATAAAGCAATGGATTGTTTGTAACAATTAGGGTTGCCGAGACAGGGCATATGATTGATGTTGTAGAGAGATGCTCTGTGGTAAGGATAAGGAAGATTAGCGGTGTGGGTAGCTAAGTGTGTTTTAGAAAGCACATGAAAGATTTAGTCGATGGATGCATTACACAGGCAAATTGTACCGTGTAGGAAGAGAGGAAAGTGATTGGTTCTCATGAGGTTAGTTGCGCAGAGAGTTGATGTCTATCCGAGTAGTGTCTTTTAATTTTGTTATATGAAAGGGTAGTAGAAATGAGCTATATCGTGGGAAAGAAGAAGCATTAAGGAAGCTTTGGTAGAAGAGCTTGGGAGTTGAGTGATCAGTTGTTGGTTCGCATTGATGATACAAGCGCTGGTGGTGCTAGATTCTAACTATGAGATAACTGCAGATAAGCGTGAGCAAGAGTTGTAAAGGTGTGAAGAAAGAAGTATAAGAGTAGAATGGAATTATGACGGGGCTAGAGGTATTAGAGTAACAGATAGTGAAGGTCATGTCAATGGGTGAGTTTGAAATGAGGAAGAAAGCGAGAAGTGAGTGTCTTGAAAGGAGGCGTGTAATTATCTTATTCATCGATGGACCTGGGAAGCGAGGTGAATCAGAGGTGAGGGAGCGAAAATAGTTGAGAAACGCTAAAAAGGTAGAAGTGAGCAAACATTATCCGAAATGCAAATGTTATGTGTGCAAGGAATAGTAGTCTCGCGCACAAATGTGTAATGGTTGCTGAGCAGTGGCGAATTAGGATATCCGAGTGTGTGGCCAAAGAGAGCTGGCGATTCCTGAGCGAGGGGGAGGTCAAGGGGGTGTAGCGAGTATTGGATCGATAAGGATAGCGGTTAAGCGTAATGAGAATTGGTTAAGATAAGAAGAGCTTGTTTGAAGATGCAAATGAGGTTAGGAATATTTCAGCAGGAGTAGAACACGAGTGAAAAGATCTCTATGCTCTGTGCGTGAGGATATTGTGTCGGTGGTGTATTTTTATATAATTTGTTGTGGTTTTGAGGGGGGTGGATTAAACCCAGATTTTGTTGATTCAGGAGGCCGGTCAGCAAAAGATAAGAGGCAATGGAATAGAGTGATTGAGAGATAGTGATTACAGGTTATGACTATCATGTCAGTGAATTGAATCAAGGCAATGAAAGCTGAGTGTAGGTATGTAGTTTTGATTGTGTGACGTGTGTAGTTACATGTGTTATGGGGTGGGATTGTCGCTTTTCTTCGTCTGAGTTCCGCGCTACCTCAGCAAATACAGCGGGAGACAGCATGAAGCAAAGGTATATTAAAATAAAAAAAAATTAAATAAAATACTAATAGTAGGATATAATTATATATTATATTTTATATATATATATAGTAATATAATATAATTACAGATATTTATATGTGAATGTATGATAGTGTATTTTATAATGTGTATTTTTAATAAATTTATATTGATGTGTAATGTATGATAATTGTATTAAATATAAATTATAATATAGATTAAGTATTAATTATTATATAATATAAGTGTATATATAGTACTAATAGTATAGTATATGTTGGTATGGATTCCATGGGTAAGGGAATACAGAGTGTTGCCTGTTCGCATCATTGTGTGGATCCATGCGGGTCGGGAAGCGACTCTGAGGCGAGGTGGGAGCTTAGAAAGTTAAGAAAGACCTGCTATGAATTCTCCCCGATTGCTAATCGTTGTTTTTATAATTTGACCAAGAGGGACGGAGGGTGATGGACGCGAATGGAGAGTATACCAAGTATGATGAGTGAGCCTGTTCCTCTGTCTTTGCGCTATGGCCCTTTTATTCTCATGGCGCGATGATGAGACGTAATGTTTGGAGAGATGAAAGAAAATTATTAATCGTGGTAATGTGATTATATAAGTGTAACATGCTATATATATGATGAATAATATAATAATAATTAGATATTACTATATGATATATAAATAGTTATGATATATAGCTATATTATATGTTGTAAGATGTATCTTCTGATCCGTATCTCATGTCTCGTCAGCCATGCCAACGCGTTGGCTAGAGGGCGCAGGTAGCGAGATGGACGGAGCTTCTTTAAAGGATGTCCGTCACCTGCCCCTGCTCTAGCTTTCCCGCCTTGTGGAGTGTTATCTTAACAATGAAGAAAAAAAAGCAAGAATAAGCAAATGAAGGGACGAGATTTCCAGCCGCTTCCTCTCAACCCTTCTCGTTTAGTTCACCCTATAGTCGGCGACTATGCCGGGAGGGCTAGTGGGAGTGTCTCTTGACTCCTCTATGGTCCCGTCGGGATGAAATATATCACTGTATATATATTATATTATTCCATGGGAGAATATTGTTGGAGAGTGTATGTGATAGAAGGAGTATAAATTAGATAGTAAATATGATATAATAAGTCTTTATCAATATAAATAAATATTGTAGTATGTTATTGATGCTGTAGATATCATCCGGGGTATACGATTTTAAAGAAATACTGCCACTAGTATTCCTGCGTGTATACCAGTAGAAAGGCGAACGTAAAAGGGACGACGGCTGGTCTGGAAAGTGTCCTCCCCGTAATCGTCGTTTTTTTTTAATGCGGCTAATTTAAAAAAGAAGGAACATGAGAGGAGTGCAGGGAGGAGTTATCGAAAATTGCACCCAAGGCCTCTGTGCTTATACGCTACTTCCGCGAATGCGGAGTAAATGGCCCAATAGTTAGTGGAAATAATTTAATATATAAATACTATTATATAAAAGAATCAGTAGGAAATATATAAATGAATAAAATACTATAATTAATTATATTTTTAAGAACTTTAGTTGATACTTAAAAGATAATATGTATAGAATGATTAGAGGAAACTCATATATAATGAGTTATAGTTATATGATCTTAAGTAATGATCTTAAAATATTATCTATATAACTTACTATATAAAGTATGAAAATTTGTTATTAATATTTGTGTTAGAATATTAATATATATGTTTTGTTATATATTATATAGTATTTTAGTTATATAGATTATTAATAATTAAGTATTGCTATTTCCAAACACTTCGCCATTTCCTCGCATTGATGCGAGGTTAGGCGTTATAGAAAGAGAGGAAACGGTGGCTTATTGAGAATTAACGCCCATCACCTATGGCCCAATCTTACATGTTCTTCTTTGCAAAAAAAAAAAGAAAAAAAAAACGGAAGTAAAGGAGGAGAGATTGCAGTCCCACTCGCGCCCTCACCTTATTATCGCTCTTCTACGACACGGCGAAGTGAAACGATTGGATAGGAATTCTAAAAATCATACCGATCTCAGGCGGAGGGCATAATGATTAATATACTAAGAATAGTATGTCTTATATATATTAGATATATAATATATATATAATAAATTAATTGTATAGCTATCTGAAAATGTATACTTGGGCAATATTTTAGATATTATAATATATATAGAACATCATTAGTCATAATATTAGATTACTAGATCGTGTATAGTATACTTTATAATAAATGTATAAGAAATATAACTATAGATGATTCTAAAAGTAATATATTTGATATAATTACATATATATATCAGATACTATTTAGGCATATTGATATAGAAAGAATATGTGATATCTTATTATAAAGTAACTATTACATTGAGTCATCATAGATTTATTAGACTATAGAGATAAATTATGATATTAATTATAGTATGTTATATACTATGTATTATATAGAGTATTTAATTAATATAGATATCGTTTTCTTTCAGTACCGATAAGCCATGTTCCTATTACCAGAGTAGGCGTTAGTACAAGAGGGACTCGGAAGCCTTTGAAGAGAATATCCGTCATAACACTTGTACCCCTTCTCGCGTCTTTCTCTGGAATGAAAAAAACTGAGTGATGGAGAGATTTCACGAACGCCTGTCTTCCGCCTCGTGTAGAGGATCCCTTCATAAACGACACAATAATTCAATAAAGGTTACTTTAAGCCACTAACCACAGGTTAATACTAGTGGAGAGCATTCTTATCTCCCTGATCCCAGGACTATATTAAAATTAATTTAATCATATATATTAGCGAATAATAATGATTTATTCATTAATGAATGTATACATATAGATCCTGTAAGTATATTTAATAAAAATACTTATATAATTATAGAAGTAATAAGATGATATTATAATAGAGTTACTATATTATATTCGAATATTAATATTAAATTATATAGCTGAATACTATAGTATATTATTTAGTTATAGATAATATAGAGATAAGAATAATATATTTATACAACAGGACATTTACCTCTCAGTATGGCACATGGGATATTATTCTCCATAGAAGCTACTTGTCTGCCTTTAGTCATTCCGATACCGCACCCATTTGAAGTCGGCTCAAACACAGGAGATAAAAAATCTCCAAGGCGGCGCATTGCAGTTTAACACACTCAAACGTGGCTCTAGTCTGTTGTCATGCAATACAAGTGCACCGAACAAAGGTGCGCACGCGCATGTGCACATCTGCCAAAAGAATTGGCGTGCCATACTTAAACCTTAGTCAGAAACAGGCTGACGCCAAACAGGCGTCATTATTGGCCAGACTTGTTGTATCTATATCCTGATTGACTGACTTCTGTTTCAAGAAGCCGCGTAGACCACATCCTGTTCGTTGTGCAGTTCACTATCTATTCTTAGTAGCACGCTCGTTTCTACGCGCTCTGGCATTGCATTGAAAAAAATTTTCATATGGCGCGAGTTCTACGGCAATTTCGTTTTTCCGTCAGCTCGTCTATCGCACGCACTAAGTAATTGTTTCTCACAGAAGGATCCTAGATTGCATTCTGCCTACAGTTGCCGTCCGTACCTTCTGTATCACATATATTCCCATGTAGAATTCTTTATCCTCAACAGACTATCATTTGTTTCCATCCGGTAGGACGGCAAGATCAGATTGGCAACAGCCTTTCTCTTGCGCATCTCAATCACTTCCTCTGTCTTTAATCCTGTACATGCCTACACATGGAAAGTCTCTGGTAATATGAAGTAGGAATGGTCCGCTACACCACTCATCATTGGTCCCAAACTTCTCATTTCCAAGCACATCCTTTCCTCCTGCGCAAAATACTATCCAGAGCCCACGCTCGCACCATAAACATTGTTGAAACCACTATTCCGTCAAACATACCC
The DNA here is from genome assembly GCF_036320965.1 of Panulirus ornatus. Lineage (NCBI taxonomy): Eukaryota > Metazoa > Arthropoda > Malacostraca > Decapoda > Palinuridae > Panulirus > Panulirus ornatus. Next base: position 22,731,726 of record NC_092252.1, on the reverse strand, counting down.
ATTGTTTGCGTGCCGAAGATAATTTCTCGCATTCCGCACGGACATTCTGCAAGGCCCCACAGAATTTTCGCGCCTGACGTCAGATCCCCACCCTATGACTAGTCCCTTAGTCTCACTCCGATTCCATGGTTACCTTCCGCTGCAGATACCCTCTCCCTATATCTAAAACACTTCACTTCGCTAAAGTGTTTTCTCCATTCAATACTCACCGCCCATGGGACTTGACCCTCTACCGCTACTGTACCTATTATCCTTGCCTTATTACACATTACTGCTTAACTTTCTTCTTTCACATACACTTTTACCCTAAACTCAGTACACCAGCTTCTGCAGTTTCTCACATGAATCAGCACCAGGCGCTGTAATCTTCACAGAACAACACTGACTCACTTCACACTCTCTCTTCCCCAACAGGACCTAATACGTTGCCCCTCTTTCCAGCATACTCTTAGCATTTACCCTTTCCCTAACAACCCCAATCCATAAATAAATATACAACCATGGAGACATCACACTACCCATGTCCAGCGTAAACCTACATTCACTATGAAACCAATCACGTTGCCGTCTTCCTACACGGACACATGCTATACACCTTCGAGAATAACTTTCACTGACTTTCTAACAACTTTTCTCCCTCACGCCTCATATTCTTAATACCTTCCACAGAGCATCTCTATCAACTCTATCATATGCCTTCTCCAGATCCATAAATGCTACATACAAATCCATTTGCTTTTCTAAGTATTTCTCACATACATTCTTCAAAGCAAACACCTGATCCACACATCCTCTACCACTTCTGAAACCACACTGCTCTTCCCCAATCTGATGCTCTGTACATGCCTTCACCCTCTCAATCAATACCCTCCCATATAATTTACCAGGAATACTCAACAAACTTATACCTCTGTAATTTGAGCACTCACTCTTATCCCCTTTGCCTTTGTACAATGGCACTATGCACGCATTCCGCCAATCCTCAGGCACCTCACCATGAGTTATACATACATTAAATAACCTTACCAACCAGTCAACAATACAGTCACCCCCTTTTTTAATAAATTCCACTGCAATACCATCCAAACCTGCTGCCTTGCCGGCTTTCATCTTCCGCAAAGCTTTCACTACCTCTTCTCTGTTTACCAAATCATATATATATATATATATATATATATATATATATATATATATATATATATATATATATATATATATATATATATATATATATTTTTTAAACTATTCGCCATTTCCAGCGTTAGCGAGGTAGCGTTAGGAACAGAGGACTGGGCCTTTTTTGGAATATCCTCACCTGGCCCCCTCTGTTCCTTCTTTTGGAAAATTTAAAAAAAAAAGTGTAGGGAGGATTTCCAGCCCCCCGCTCCCTCACCTTTTAGTCGCCTTCTACGACACACAGGGAAAACATAGGAAGTATTCTTAATCCCCTATCCCCAGGGATAATATATATATATATATATATATATATATATATATATATATATATATATATATATATATATATATATATTTTTTTTTTTTTCGTACTATTCGCCATTTCCCGCGTTTGCGAGGTAGCGCTAAGAGCAGAGGACTGGGCCTTAGAGGGAAAATCCTCACCTGGCCCCCTTCTCTGTTCCTTCTTTAGGAAAATTAAAAAAAAAACGAGAGGGGAGGATTTCCAGCCACCCGCTCCCTTCCCCTTTGGTTGCCTTCTACGACACGCATGGAATACGTGGGAAGTATTCTTTCTCCCCTATCCCCAGGGATAAATATTTTTTTTTTTTTTTATACTTTGTCGCTGTCTCCCGCGTTTGCGAAGTAGCGCAAGGAAGCAGACGAAAGAAATGCCCCCCCCATACACATGTATATACATACGTCCACACACGCAAATATACATACCTACACAGCTTTCCATGGTTTACCCCAGACGCTTCACATGCCTTGCTTCAATCCGCTGACAGCACGTCAACCCCGGTATACCACATCGCTCCAATTCACTCTATTCCTTGCCCTCCTTTCACCCTCCTGCATGTTCAGGCCCCGATCACACAAAATCTTTTTCACTCCATCTTTCCACCTCCAATTTGGTCTCCCTCTTCTCCTTGTTCCCTCCACCTCCGACACATATATCCTCTTGGTCAATCTTTCCTCACTCATCCTCTCCATGTGCCCAAACCACTTCAAAACACCCTCTTCTGCTCTCTCGATCACGCTCTTTTTATTTCCACACATCTCTCTTACCCTTACGTTACTCACTCGATCAAACCACCTCACACCACACATTGTCCTCAAACATCTCATTTCCAGCACATCCATCCTCCTGCGCACAACTCTATCCATAGCCCACGCCTCGCAACCATACAACATTGTTGGAACCACTATTCCTTCAAACATACCCATTTTTGCTTTCCGAGATAATGTTCTCGACTTCCACACATTCTTCAAAGCCCCCAGGATTTTCGCCCCCAACCCCACCCTATGATCCACTTCCTCTTCCATGGTTCCATCCGCTGCCAGATCCACTCCCAGATATCTAAAACACTTCACTTCCTCCAGTTTTTCTCCATTCAAACTCACCTCCCAATTGACTTGACCCTCAACCCTACTGTACCTAATAACCTTGCTCTTATTCACATTTACTCTTAACTTTCTTCTTCCACACACTTTACCAAACCCAGTCACCAGCTTCTGCAGTTTCTCACATGAATCAGCCACCAGCGCTGTATCATCAGCGAACAACAACTGACTCACTTCCCAAGCTCTCTCATCCCCAACAGACTTCATACTTGCCCCTCTTTCCAAAACTCTTGCATTTACCTCCCTAACAACCCCATCCATAAACAAATTAAACAACCATGGAGACATCACACACCCCTGCCGCAAACCTACATTCACTGAGAACCAATCACTTTCCTCTCTTCCTACACGTACACATGCCTTACATCCTCGATAAAAACTTTTCACTGCTTCTAACAACTTTCCTCCCACACCATATATTCTTAATACCTTCCACAGAGCATCTCTATCAACTCTATCATATGCCTTCTCCAGATCCATAAATGCTACATACAAATCCATTTGCTTTTCTAAGTATTTCTCACATACACTCTTCAAAGCAAACACCTGATCCACACATCCTCTACCACCTCTGAAACCACACTGCTCTTCCCCATATATATATATATATATATATATATATATGTATATATATATATATATATATATATATATATATATATATATATATATATATATATATATATATATATATATATATATATATATATATATATATATATATATATATATATATATATATATATATATATATATATATAAAGATATATATATATATAAAGATATATATATATATATATATATATATATATATATATATATATATATATATATATATATTTATATATATATATATATATATATATATATATATATATATATATATATATATATATATATTATCCCTGGGGATAGGGGATTAAGAATACTTCCCACGTATTCCCTGCGTGTCGTAGATGGCGACTAAAAGGGGAGGGAGCAGGGGGGGGCTGGAAATCCTCCCCTCTCGTTTTTTTTTTTAATTTTCCAAAAGAAGGAACAGAGGGGGCCAGGTGAGGTTATTCCGAAAAAGGCCCAGTCCTCTGTTCTTAACGCTACCTCGCTAATGCGGGAAATGGCGAATAGTTTGAAAAATATATATATATATATATATATATATATATATATATATATATATATATATATATATATATATATATATATATATCCCTGGGGATAGGGGAGAAAGAATACTTCCCACGTATTCCCTGCGTGTCGTAGAAGGCGACTAAAAGGGGAGGGAGCGGGGGGCTGGAAATCCTCCCCTCTCAATTTTTTTTAATTTTCCAAAAGAAGGAACAGAGAAGGGGGCCAGGTGAGGATATTCCCTCAGTGGCCCAGTTCTCTGTTCTTAACGCTACCTCGCTAACGCGGGAAATGGCGAATAGTTTGAAAAAAGAAAAAAAAAACAATATATATATAATATATATATATATATATATATATATATATATATATATATATATATATATATATATATATGATAGAGTTGATAGAGATGCTCTGTGGAAGGTATTAAGAATATATGGTGTGGGAGGCAAGTTGTTAGAAGCAGTGAAAAGTTTTTATCGAGGATGTAAGGCATGTGTACGTGTAGGAAGAGAGGAAAGTGATTGGTTCTCAGTGAATGTAGGTTTGCGGCAGGGGTGTGTGATGTCTCCATGATTGTTTAATTTGTTTATAGATGGGGTTGTTAGGGAGGTGAATGCAAGAGTTTTGGAAAGAGGGGCAAGTTTGAAGTCTTTTGGGATGAGAGAGCTTGGGAAGTGAGTCAGTTGTTGTTCGCTGATGATACAGCGCTGGTGGCTGATTCATGTGAGAAACTGCAGAAGCTGTTGACTGAGTTTGGTAAAGTGTGTGAAAGAAGAAAGTTAAGAGTAAATGTGAATAAGAGCAAGGTTATTAGGTACAGTAGGGTTGAGGGTCAAGTCAATTGGGAGGTGAGTTTGAATGGAGAAAAACTGGAGGAAGTGAAGTGTTTTAGATATCTGGGAGTGGATCTGGCAGCGGATGGAAACATGGAAGCGGAAGTGGAAACTTTCCATGGTTTACCCAAGATGCTTCACATGCCCTGGTTTAATCCATTGACAGAACATCGATTTCCGACATACCACATCGTTCCAATTCACTCTATTTTCTTGCACGCCTTTCACCCTCCTGCATGTTCAGTCCCCGATCACTCAAAATCTTTTTCACTCCTTCTATCCGCCTCCAATTTGGTCTCCCACTTCTCCACGTTCCCTCCACCTCTGACACATAAATCCTCGTTGACAATTTTTCCTCACTCATTCTCTGCATGTGACCAAACCATTTCAAAACACCCTCCTCTGCTCTCTCAACCACACTCTTCCTATTACCACACATCTCACTTACCCTTTCATTACTTACTCGATCGAACCACCTCACACCACATATTGTCCTTAAACATCTCATTTCCAGCACATCCACCCTCCTCCGCACAACTCTATCTATAGCCCACGCTTCGGAACCATATAACATTGTTGGAACCACTATTCCTTCAAACATACCCATTTTTGCTCCCTAAGATAAAGTCCTCGACTTCCACACATTTTTCAACGCTCGCAGAACTTTCGCCCCCTCCCCCACCCTATGATTCACTTCCGCTTCCATGGTTCCATCCGCTGCCAGATCCACTCCCAGATATCTAAAACACTTTACTTCCTCTAGATTTTCTTCATTCAAACTTACCTCCCAATTAACTTGACCTTCAACCCTACTGTACCTAATAACCTTGCTCTTATTCACATTTACTCTTAACTTTCTTCTTTCACACACTTTACCAAACTCAGTTAACAGCTTCTGCAGTTTCTCACCCAAATCAGCCACCAGCGCTGTATCATCATCGAACAACAACTGACTCACTTCCTAAGCTCTCTCATCCACAACAGACTTCATACTTGCCCTTCTTTCCAAAACTCTTGCATTCACCTCCCTAACAACGCCATCCATAAAGAAATCAAACAACCATGGAGACATCACACACCCCTGCCGCAAACCTACATTCACTGAGAACCAATCACTTTCCTCTCTTCCTACACGTACACATGCCTTACATCCTCGATAAAAACTTTTCACTGCTTCTAACAACTTGCCTCCCACACCATATATTCTTAATACCTTCCACAGAGCATCTCTACCAACTCTATCATATGTCTTCTCCTAATCCATAAATGGTACATACAAATCCATTTGCTTTTCTAAGTATTTCTCACATACATTCTTCAAAGCAAACACCTGATCCACACATCTTCTACCACTTCTGAAACCACACTGATCTTCCCCAATCTGATGCTCTGTACATGCCTTCACCCTCTCACTCATATATATATATATATATATATATATATATATATATATATATATATATATATATATATATATATATATATATATATATATATGTTATTTATTTTCCTTTGTCGCCCTCTCCCGCGTTAGCGATGTAGCGTAAGGAAACAGACGAAAGAATGCCCAAACCACCCACATACACATGTATATACATACACGTCCACACACGCAAATATACATACTTATACATCTCAATGTATACATATATATACACACACAGACACTTTATAGATTCATCCAAGAGAATTTTGTGGTGAATTCCTGATTAAGATATTCTTTATAGTATTATTGTTGCTAAAAGCAACATTTACATTAAAGGATTTAATCAACATGGGAAGTAAAGTGAAATTATTATCAAATGGGAGAACTATAAGACTCTTGGTGTCAATGGGAGGTTTGGCTCTACTCTATAAAATGATCTGTTTGCTAACTTAAGGGATTTATCAATGAAAGATCTTGGGTACTTTAACTTACATTCAATATAATATATGTTCTCAAAGTCATCATCAATAAACTCTGGACTGCAAATACGTAATGCCCTAAGGAACATAGATTGAAATGATGATAATTTAACTCTGTCATGTTGAGATGAGTAATAATGGATATATGAGCATACATTGGTGGGTTTTCTGTGTATGCTAAACTTAAACTTGTTTCCTTGTCTATGGATCATGCAATCTAAAAATGGTAACATACCATTATTTTCATTTTCTACACTAAATTTGATGGAAGGTACTAAATTGTCAAGTAAGGGGAGAAATATTTGTAAATTTTCATTTCTTGGCCAAACACAAAGAACATCATCTACATACCTAAACCAAATTGCATTAGAAAATAAGATATCCTTTAGTAGTTTTGTTTCAAAAAATTCCATATAAAGATTACTAAGTACAGGTGAAAGAGGGTTGCCCATTGCCATACCAAAGTTTTGAGCATAATAATCTCCATTGAATTGAAATACACAGTCTTTTATACAGAATTTTATCAGTTCAATGAAAACAGACTTTGAAACAGGTAAATGAATATCATCCAAGACATCAAATAAATATTTTAAAAGGTCATCAACTGGAACTTTTGTGAAAAGTGAGGAAACATCAAAGCTAACTAGTTTGAAATCAAAATTAACATTGATATTGTTTAGCGTGTTGACTAAATCGAGGAGGCTTTTCGCATTTCAAGAGAGAAGAAAGATGCCATTCAAATAGCAATACCGACACACTGGAAGAACAGGATGTTGGACTATTGCTATGAAAGATTAAGGAAAGAACGCAATAGGCTACAAATGTCACTAAATTGTAAGTTGGACCATCTTATTAAAAACAGCAACTGGACCAAGAACACAAACCCATCTTTTGTGATAAACCTGTCTAATAAACAACTAGATAAGGATGCCTTGTGTGCATTAGGCTATGGATTAAGTTTTGTGTGCTCTAACAGGGAAGCCAGCTGTGTTGATGTCACTAAGTCTTTTTGTAATTTAGAGAAATACAGTAATTCAAGTAATGATCAAATTAATATCTGTAAGAGTAAGTGAGCTTGGGAAGAAGACTTGCGTGACGAAGTACCAGGAGAGACTGAGTACAGAATGGAAAAAGGTGAGAACAAAGGAGGTAAGGGGAGTGGGGAAGGAATGGGATGTATTTAGGGAAGCAGTGATGGCTTGCGCAAAAGATGCTTGTGGCATGAGAAGCGTGGGAGATGGGCAGATTACAAAGGGTAGTGAGTGGTGGGATGAAGAAGTAAGATTATTAGTGAAAGAGAAGAGAGAGGCATTTGGACGATTTTTGCAGGGAAATAATGCAAATTAGTGAGAGATGTATAAAGGAAAGAGACAGGCGGTCAAGAGAAAGGTGCAAGAGGTGAAAAGAGGGCAAATGAGAGTTGGGGTGAGAGAGTATCATTAAATTTAAGAGAGAATAAAAAGATGTTTTGGAAGGAGGTAAATAAAGTGCGTAAGACAAGGGAACAAATAGGAACATCAGTGGAGGGGGCTAATGGGGAGGTGATAACAAGTAGTGGTGATGTAAGAAGGAGATGGAGTGAGTATTTTGAAGGTTTGTTGAATGTGTTTGATGATAGTGTGGCAGATATAGGATGTTTTGGTCGATGTGGTGTGCAAAGTGAGAGGGTTAGGGAGAATGATTTGGTAAACAGAGAAGAGGTAGTAAAAGCTATGCGGATGATGAAAGCCGGCAAGGCAGCAGGTTTGGATGGTATTGCAGTGGAATTTATCAAGAAAGGGAATGACTGTATTGTTGACTGGTTGGTAAGGTTATTTCATGTATGTATGACTCATGGTGAGGTGCCTGAGGACTGACGGAATGCTTGCATAGTGCCATTGTACAAAGGCAAAGGGGGTAAGAGTGAGTGCTCAAATTACAGAGGTATAAGTTTGTTGAGTATTCTTGGGAAATTATATGGGAGGGTATTGATTGAGAGGGTGAAGGCATGTACAGATCATCAGACTGGGGAAGAACAGTGTGGTTTAAGAAGTGGTAGAGGATGTGTGGATCAGGTGTCTGCTTTGAAAAATGTATGTGAGAAATACTTAGAAAAAGAAATGGATTTGTATGTAGCATTTATGGATCTGGAGAAGGCATATGATGAGGTTGATAGAGATGCTCTGTGGAAGGTATTAAGAATATAATTGTGTGGGAGGTAAGTTGTTAGAAGCAGCGAAAAGGTTTTTTCGAGGATGTAAGGCATGTGTACGTGTAGGAAGAAAAGAAAGTGATTGGTTCTCAGTAAATGTTGGTTTGCGGCAGGGGTGTGTGATGTCTCCATGGTTGTTTAATTTGTTTATGGATGGCGTTATTAGGGATATGAATGCAAGAGTTTTGGAAAGAGGGGCAAGTATGCAGTCTGTTGTGGATAAGAGAGCTTGAGAAGTGAGTCAATTGTTGTTCGCTGATGATACAGCACTGGTGGCTGATTCGTGTGAGAAACTGCAGAAGCTGGTGACTGAGTTTGGGAGAGTGTGTGAAAGAAGAAATCTGCGAGTAAATGTGAATAAGAGCAAGGTTATTAGGTACATTAGGGTTGAGGGACAAGTCAGTTGGGAGGTACGTTTGAATGGAGAAAATCTAGAGGAAGTAAAGTGTTTTAGATATCTGGGAGTGGATTTGGCAGCGGATGGAACCATGGAAGCGGAAGTGAGTCATAGGGTGGGGGAGGGGGCGAAAGTTCTGGGAGCGTTGAAAAATGTGTGGAAGTTGAGAACGTTATCTTGGAAAACAAAAATGGGTATGTTTGAAGGAATAGTGGTTCCAACAATGTTATATGGTTGCGAGGCGTGGGCTATAGATAGAGTTGTGCGGAGGAGGGTGGATGTGCTAGAAATGAGATGTTTGAGGACAATATGTGGTGCGAGGTGGTTTGATCGAGTAAGTAATGAAAGGGTAAGAGAGACGTGTGGTAATAAAAAGAGTGTGGTTGAGAGAGCAGAAGAGGGTGTTTTGAAATGGTTTGGGCACATGGAGAGAATGAGTGAGGAAAGATTGACCAAGAGGATATATGTGTCGGAGGTGGAGGGAACGAGGAGAAGTGGGAGACCAAATTGGAGGTGGCAAGATGGAGTGAAAAAGATTTTGAGTGATCGGGGCCTAAATATGCAGGAGGGTGAAAGGCGTGCAAGGAATAGAGTGATTTGGAACGATGTGGTATACCGGGGTCAACGTGCTGTCAATGGATTGAACCAGGGCATGTGAAGCGTCTTGGGTAAACCATAGAAAGTTTTGTGGGGCCTGGATGTGGAAAGGGAGCTGTGGTTTCGGTGCATTATACTTGACAGCTAGAGACTGAGTGTGAACGAATGTAGCCTTTGTTGTCGTTTCCTAGCGCTACCTCGCGCCATGCAGGGGGAGCGGGATTTCATATCATATGTGGCGGGGTGGCTACTGGAATGAATAAGGGCAGACAGTATGAATTATGTACATGTGCATATTTGTATATGTCTGTGTGTATACATATGTATACGTTGAGACGTATAGGTATGTATATGTGCGTGTGTAGACGTTTAGGTATATACATATGTATACGTTGAGACATATAGGTATGTATATGTGCGTGTGTAGACTTGTAGGTATATACATATATATGAGGGTGGGTTGGGCCATTCTTTCGTCTGTTTCCTTGCGCTACCTCGCTAACGTGGGAGACAGCGACAAAGCAAAGTAAATGAATATATATATATATATATATATATATATATATATATATATATATATATATATATATATATATATATATATATATATATATATATGCTTTTATATTCATATTCATATATGTGTGTGTGTATGTGTATCACTGAAGCGCATGGAAGTCTTCATTTGTTCTTTTAAACCCAGACAGACAAGAGTCTAATCACACCCTGCAGTCTTCTCTCCTACTGAGCAAAACACCAAACATTCTAGACATCACATTCCGCACACACACACACACACACACACACACACACACACACACACACATGACAGTCACTTCCCACACCAACAACATTAATACAAAAGTAACACACAGACTTTATTCCCCTAGAACACTAACTGGCAACATATTTGGACAAGATAGCGAATCCCTCAACATATTATACAAACAATTCATCCACTCCATTTCAAAGTATATGCTTTACCTTCCTGGTATCTATCGCCTCATAAAGAAATACAATAAGGCGGTAAACCAGGCAATACAGTGCACTGAGAACAATGCCTGGCTGCCTAGCAACCACAAACACCGATATAGTCTCACCACAACATACTCGGGTCTCATCACTTGACCCAAGTCACTCTATAGAAATGACATCCTTACCACTGCCTCACACTTCAGTAACCTCTGCTCACAGATCCCCACACTTCCAACAACTATAGCACTGCCAAAGCGCTTCAACACTGACATAACCCAACAACCATTAAACAACCGGCTTCCTAATTCAGTCTTGTGTTGCAACCCACCACAGACGAGTCGCTCTCTCCCGCTCACCTTCTCCAGATCACACATCACTACAGCACTTCACACACCGGTCCCGAGACCCTTCATGCCCATTGTACATTTGCTGAAAAGAAGACACCGAGCACTTGTTCCGTAATTACCCTGCACTCACTGCACATAGACACACAGGCATTATCACGTCACTTTATGACCCGTGGTCCCGACCGGTGGGCGTGGCCAGCTTCCTGAGCGCTGCAGGAGGCTCATAAAAGTAGGAGGGACTTCTGTAACAGGAAGTAAGTTCCCTGTTGTCTCACCCTGAGTGAGAGGGACAACGGAGGGGTCGTGTTGTCTCACCCTGAGTGAGAGGGACAACGGAGGGGTCGTGTTGTCTCACCCTGAGTGAGAGGGACAACGGAGGGGTCGTGTTGTCTCACCCTGAGTGAGAGGGACAACGGAGGGGTCCTGTTGTCTCACCCTGAGTGAGAGGGACAACGGAGGGGTCCTGTTGTCTCACCCTGAGTGAGAGGGACAACGGAGGGGTCGTGTTGTCTCACCCTGAGTGAGAGGGACAACGGAGGGGTCGTGTTGTCTCACCCTGAGTGAGAGGGACAACGGAGGGGTCGTGTTGTCTCACCCTGAGTGAGAGGGACAACGGAGGGGTCGTGTTGTCTCACCCTGAGTGAGAGGGACAACGGAGGGGTCGTGTTGTCTCACCCTGAGTGAGAGGGACAACGGAGGGTTTCTGTTGTCTCACCCTGAGTGAGAGGGACAACGGAGGGGTCGTGTTGTCTCACCCTGAGTGAGAGGGACAACGGAGGGGTCGTGTTGTCTCACCCTGAGTGAGAGGGACAACGGAGGGGTCCTGTTGTCTCACCCTGAGTGAGAGGGACAACGGAGGGGGTCGTGTTGTCTCAACCCTGAGTGAGAGGGACAACGGAGGGTTCGTGTTGTCTCACCCTGAGTGAGAGGGACAACGGAGGGGTCGTGTTGTCTCACCCTGAGTGAGAGGGACAACGGAGGGGGTCCTGTTGTCTCACCCTGAGTGAGAGGGACAACGGAGGGGTCGTGTTGTCTCACCCTGAGTGAGAGGGACAACGGAGGGGGTCCTGTTGTCTCACCCTGAGTGAGAGGGACAACGGAGGGGTCGTGTTGGTCTCACCCTGAGTGAGAGGGACAACGGAGGGGTCGTGTTGTCTCACTCCTGATGAGAGGACACGAGGGTCGGGTTGTCCACCTGAGTGAGAGGGACAACGGAGGGGTCGTGTTGTCTCACCCTGAGTGAGAGGGACAACGGAGGGGTCCTGTTGTCTCACCCTGAGTGAGAGGGACAACGGAGGGGTCGTGTTGTCTCACCCTGAGTGAGAGGGGACAACGGAGGGGTCGTGTTGTCTCACCCTGAGTGAGAGGGACAACGGAGGGGGTCGTGTTGTCTCACCCTGAGTGAGAGGGACAACGGAGGGGTCGTGTTGTCTCACCCTGAGTGGAGAGGGACAACGGAGGGGTCCTGTTGTCTCACCCTGAGTGAGAGGGACAACGGAGGGGTCGTGTTGTCTCACCCTGAGTGAGAGGGACAACGGAGGGGTCTGTTGTCTCACCCTGAGTGAGAGGGACAACGGAGGGGTCCTGTTGTCTCACCCTGAGTGAGAGGGACACGGAGGGGTCCTGTTGTCTCACCCTGAGTGAGAGGGACAACGGAGGGTCGTTGTCTCACCCTGAGTGAGAGGGACAACGGAGGGGTCGTGTTGTCTCTCACCCTGAGTGAGAGGGACAACGGAGGGGTCGTGTTGTCTCACCCTGAGTGAGAGGGACAACGGGGGGGTCGTGTTGTCTCACCCTGAGTGAGAGGGACAACGGAGGGGTCGTGTTGTCTCACCCTGAGTGAGAGGGACAACGGAGGGGTCTGTGTTGTCTCACCCTGAGTGAGAGGGACAACGGAGGGGTCGTGTTGTCTCACCCTGAGTGAGAGGGACAACGGAGGGGTCGTGTTGTCTCACCCTGAGTGAGAGGGACAACGGAGGGGTCGTGTTGTCTCACCCTGAGTGAGAGGGACAACGGAGGGGTCCTGTTGTCTCACCCTGAGTGAGAGGGACAACGGAGGGGTCGTGTTGTCTCACCCCTGAGTGAGAGGGACAACGGAGGGGTCCTGTTGTCTCACCCTGAGTGAGAGGGACAACGGAGGGGTCGTGTTGTCTCACCCTGAGTGAGAGGGACAACGGAGGGGTCGTGTTGTCTCACCCTGAGTGAGAGGGACAACGGAGGGGTCGTGTTGTCTCACCCTGAGTGAGAGGGACAACGGAGGGGTCGTGTTGTCTCACCCTGAGTGAGAGGGACAACGGAGGGGTCGTGTTGTCTCACCCTGAGTGAGAGGGACAACGGAGGGGTCGTGTTGTCTCACCCTGAGTGAGAGGGACAACGGAGGGGTCGTGTTGTCTCACCCTGAGTGAGAGGGACAACGGAGGGGTCCTGTTGTCTCACCCTGAGTGAGAGGGACAACGGAGGGGTCGTGTTGTCTCACCCTGAGTGAGAGGGACAACGGAGGGGTCCTGTTGAGTGTGAATTTTCACTTGATGGCTTTCCTCTGTGGGTCAGGCCGGAACACTTTATCTTTTTTCCATAATACTTCACATTCATAGTTCGCTGTTATTCATATTGTTAACACGATTCTATCTTAGATCTAAAGGTTTTAGCGGGACGTCTCACTGTGCAAGATGCTGAAGGGAAAACTTGCAGACATGGATGATAAGGACCAAAGAAGAACGAAGATAAGTAACATTCGGTAGGCGGTAGGAGGCAGTCATCCACCTCCCAGAGAGGGTAGGAGGCAGTCATCCACCTCCCAGAGAGGGTAGGAGGCAGTCATCTATCTCCCAGGGAGGGTAGGAGGCAGTCATCCACCTCCACGAAGGGTAGGAAGCATTCATCCAACTCCCACGGAGGGTAGGAGGACGTCATCCACCTCCCGAGGAGTATAGGAGGCAGTCATCCACCTTCCAAAGAGGGTAGGAGGCAGTCATCTATCTCCCAGGGAGGGTAGGAGGCAGTCATCCACCTCCCAGGGAGGGTAGGAGGCAGTTATCCATCTCCCAGGGAGGGTAGGAGACAGTCATCCACCTCCCAGGGAGGGCAGGAGGCAGTCATCCACCTCCTAAGGAGGGTAGGAGGCTACCATCCACCTTCCAAGGAGGGTAGGAGGCAGTTATCCACCTCCCAATTAGGGTAGGAGGCAGTCATCCACCTTCCAAAGAGGGTAGGAGGCAGTCATCTATCTCCCAGGGAGGGTAGGAGGCAGTCATCCACCTCCCAGGGAGGGTAGGAGGCAGTTATCCATCTCCCAGGGAGGGTAGGAGACAGTCATCCACCTCCCAGGGAGGGCAGGAGGCAGTCATCCACCTCCTAAGGAGGGTAGGAGGCTACCATCCACCTTCCAAGGAGGGTAGGAGGCAGTTATCCACCTCCCAATTAGGGTAGGAGGCAGTCATCCACCTCCCAGGGAGGGTAGGAGGCAGTTATCCACCTCCCAAGGTGGGTAGGAGGCAGTCATCCACCACTTAGGGAAGGAAGGAGCCAGTCATTCACCTCCCAGGGATGGTAGGAGGCAGTCATCCACCTCCTAAGGAAGGAAGGAGGCAGTCATCCACCTCAGGGCGGGTAGGAGAATATCATCCACCTACCAAAGAGGGTAGGAGGTAGTCATTCACTTCCCAAGGAGAGTAGAAGGCAATCATCCACCTCTCAGAGAGGGTAGGAGGCAGTCATCCACCTCCCAGGGAGGGTATGAGGCAGTCATCCAACTTCTAGGGAGAGTATGAGGCAGTCATCCACCCCAACGGAGGTTAGGAAAAAGTTCTAAACTCTCAGGAAGGGTAGAAGGCAGTCATCCACCTCCTAGGGAGGGTAGGAGGCAGTCATCCTCCTTCTAGGGAGAGTATGAGGCAGTCATTCACCTCCCAGGGAGGGTATGAGAGAGTCATCCACCTCCCACGGAGCGTATGAGGCAGTCATCCACCTCCCAGGGAGGGTAGAAAGAAGTCATCCACCTTCTAGGGAGGTTAAGAGGCAGTCATTCACCTCCCAGGGAGGGTATGAGAGAGTCATCCCCCTCCCAAGGAGGGTATGAGGCAGTCATCCACCTCCTAGGGAGGGTAGGAGGCAGTCGTCCATCACCCAGGGAGGGTAGGAGGCAGTCATCCACCTTCCATGGCAGGTAGGAGGCAATCATCCACCTTCCATGTAGGGTAAGAGGCAGTCATCCTCCTCCCAGGGAGGGTAAGAGGCAGTCATCCACCTCCCAGGTAGGGTAGGAATCAGTAATCCACCTTCCAGGGAGGGTGGGAGGCAATCATCCACCTTACAAGGAGGGTAGGAGGCAGTCATCTACGTCCTGGAGGGTAGGAGGCAGTCATTCACCTTCCAGGGAGGGTAGGAGGCAGCCATCCACTTCTAAGAGAGGGTAGGAGGCAGTCATCCACCTCCCAGCGAGGGCAGGAGGCAGTCATCCACTTCCCAGAGAGGGTAGAGGTAGGCATCCACCTCCCAGGGAGGGTAGGAGCCTGTCATTTTTCTCCCAGGGAGGGTAAGAGGCAGTCATCCACTTTCCACAGAGGGTAGGAGGCAGTCGTCTACCTCCCAGGGAGAGTAGGAGGCAGTCATCCACCTCCCAGGGAGGATACTAGTCAGTAATCCACTTTCCAGGGAGGGTAGGAGGCAGTCGCCCACCTTACAAGGAGGGTAAGAGGCAGTCATCCACCTCCCAGGGGGGAGTAGAAGGCAGTCATCCACCTTCCAGGGAGGGTAGGAGGCAGTCATCCACCTTCCATGGCAGGTAGGAGGCAATCATCCACCTTCCATGTAGGGTAAGAGGCAGTCATCCACCTCCCAGGGAGGGTAAGAGGCAGTCATCCACCTCCCAGGTAGGGTAGGAATCAGTAATCCACCTTCCAGGGAGGGTGGGAGGCAGTCATCCACCTTATAAGGAGGGTAGGAGGCAGTCATCTACGTCCTGGAGGGTAGGAGGCAGTCATTCACCTTCCAGGGAGGGTAGGAGGCAGCCATCCACTTCTAAGAGAGGGTAGGAGGCAGTCATCCACCTCCCAGCGAGGGCAAGAGGCAGTCATCCACTTCCCGGAGAGGGTAGGAGGTAGGCATCCACCTCCCAGGGAGGGTAGGAGCCTGTCATTTTTCTCCCAGGGAGGGTAAGAGGCAGTCATCCACCTCCCAGGGAGGTTACTAGTTAGTAATCCACTTTCCAGGGAGGGTAGGTGGCAATCGCCCTCCTTACAAGGAGGGTAAGAGGCAGTCATCCACCTCCCAGGGGGGAGTAGGAGGCAGTTATTCACCTCCCAGGGAGGGTAGGAGGCAGCCATCCACCTCCAAGAGAGGTTAGAAGGCAGTCATCCACCTCCCAGGGAGGGTAGGAGGCAGTCATTCACCTCCAAGGGAGGGTAGGAGGCAGTCTTTCACCTCCTATGGAGGGTAGGAGGCAGTCATCCTCCTCCCAAGGAGGGTGGGGGGCAGTCATCCACCTCCCAAAGGGGATAAAAGGCAGTCATCCAACTCCCAGGGAAGGTAGGAGGCAGTCATCCACCTCCCAGGAGGGTAAGAGGCAGTGACCCACCTCCCAGATAGGGCAGGAGGCAGGCATCCACCTCCCAGAGAGGGTAGGAGGCAGTCATCCATCTCCGAGGAAGAGTGTGAGGCAGTCATCCACCTCCCAGTGTTCAACCTCCCAGGAAGAGTAGGCGCCAGTCAACCACCTTTCAGGGAGGGAAGGAGGCAGTCATCGACCACCCAGGGAGGTTAAAAGGCAGTCATCTACCTCCCAGGGAGGAATGGAGGCAGTCATCCACCTCCCAGGAAGGGTAGGAGGCAATCATTCACCTCCCAAGGAGGGTAGGAAGCAGTTATCCACCTTCCAAGGAGGGTAGAAGGGTATCATTTACCTCCCAAGGAAGGTAGGAGGAGTTCATCCACCTCCTAAGGAGAGTAGGAGGCAGTCATTCACCTCCCATGGAGGATAGGAGCCAGTCATCCGCCTCCCAGGGAGGGTAGGAGGAAGGAGGGTGGGAGGCAGTTATCATATCCCATAGAGGGAAGGAGGCAGTCATCCACATCCCAGGGAGGGTACGAGGCTGTTATCCATCTTCCAGGGAGGGTAGAAGGTAGTCATCTTCCTCCCTGGGAGGGTAGGAGGCAGTCATCCACCTCCCAAGGATGGTAGGAGACAGTCATCTACCTCCCAGGAAGGGTAGAAGGCAGTCATCCACCTCCCAGGGAGGGTAGGAGGCAGTCATCCACCTTCCAGGAAGGGTAGGTGGCAGTCATCCATCTTCCAGAGAGTGTAGGAGGCAGTCATCCTCCTCCCAGGGAGAGTAAGCGGCAGTGAACCACCTTCCTGGGAGTGAAGGAGGCAGCCATCCACCTCCAAAGGAGGTAAGAAGACAGTCATCCACCTACCAGGGAGAGTACGAGGCAGTCACCCAACTCCCAGGGAGGGTAGGAGGTAGTCATCCACCTCCCAGGGAGAAAAGGAGGCAGCCATTCACCTCCCGGGGAGGTTAGGATGCAGTCATCCCCCCCCCCATGAAGGGTAGGAGGATGTCATCCACCTTCCAGGAGATTAGGAGGCAGTCATCTACCTCCCAGAGAGGATAGGAGGCAGTCATCCACCTCCCAGGGAGGGTAGGAAGCAGTTATCCACCTCCCGGGGAGGGTAGGACGCAGTCATAAAGCTCCCAGGTAGGGTAGGAGGTAGTCATCCACGTTCCAAGGAGGGTAGAAGGCAGTCATCCACCTCCCAAGGAGGGTAGAAGGCAGTCATCCAAATCCCAGGGAGGGAAGGAGGCAGTCCTCCACCTCCCAGGGAGGATAAGAGTTAATCATCCACCTCCCAGGGAAGGTAAGAGTTAATCATCCACCTCCCAGGGAGGGTAGGAGGCAGTCATCCACCTCCCAGGGAGGGTAGGAGGCAGTTATCTATTTTCCAGGGAAGGTACAAGATAGTCATCTACCTCCCCGGGAAGGTAGGAGGCAGTCATCTACCTCCCAAGGATGGTAGGAGGCAGTCATCTACCTCCCAGGAGGGGTAGGAGGCAGTCATCCACCTCTAAGGGAGGGTAGGAGGCAGCATCCACTTCCCAAGGAGGGTAGAAGGTACTCATCCACCTCCGAAGGAGGGTAGGAGGCAGTCATCCAAATTCCAGGGAGGGAAGGAGGGAGTCATCCACTTCCCAAGGAGGGTAGAAGGCAGTCATCCACCTCCGAAGGAGGGTAGGAGGGTCATCCAAATCCCAGAGAGGGAAGGATGCAGTCATCCACCTCGCACGGAGGGTACGAGGCAGTTATCCATCTTCCAGGGAGGTTAGAAGGTAGTCATCTAACTCCCCGGGAGGGTAGGAGGCAGTCATCTACTCCCAAGGATGGTAGGAGGCAGTCATCTACCTCCCAGGAAGGGTAGGAGGCAGTTATCCACCTCCCAGGGAGGGTAGGAGGCAATCATCCACATCCCAAGGAGGGTAGAAGGCAGTCATCCACCTCCCAAGGAGGGTAGGAGGCAGTCATCCACCTCCCTGGGAGGGTAAGAGGCAATCATCCACCTCCCAGGGAGGGCAGAAGGCAGTCATCCACCTTCCAGTGAGGGTATAATGTAGTCACCTACCTCCTCGGGAGGGTAGGAGGCAGTCATTCACCTCCCAGGGAGGGTATGAGGCAGTCATCTACTTCCCAGGGAGGGTAGGTGGCAGTCATCCGCCTTCCAGGGAATGTAGGAGGCAGTCATCCACCTCCCAAGGAGAGTAGGCGACAGTCAACCACCTTCCAGGGAGGGAAGGAGGCAGTCATCCACCTACCAGGGAGGGTAGGAGGCAGTCATTCACCTCCCAGGGAAGGTAGGAGGCAGTCATCCACCCCAGGGAGGGTAGGAGGATGTCATCCACCTTCCAGGAGGTTAGGAGGCAGTCATCTAACTCCCAGGGAGGATTGGAGGCAGTCATCCACCTCCCAGGGAGGGTAGGAGGCAGTCATCCACCTCTCAGTGAGGGTTGAAGACAGACATCCACTTCCTAGGGAGGTTAGGAGGCAGACATACCTTCCAGGGGAGTAGGAGGCGATCTTCCACGTTCCAAGGAGGGTAGGAGGCAGTCATCCACCTTCCAGGGAGGGTAGGAGGCAGTTATCCACCGTCCAGGGAGGGTAGAAGGGAATCGTCTACCTCCTGGGGAGGGTAAGAGGCAGTCAACCACCTCCCAGGTAGGGTAGGAGGCAGTCATCCGCTTCCCAAGGAGGGTAGAAGGCAGTCATCCACCTCCCAAGGAGGGTAGGAGGCAGTCATCCAAATCCCAGGGAGGGAAGGAGGCAGTCATACACATCTCAGGGAAGGTAAGAGGCAATCATCCACCTTCCAGGGAGGGTCGGAGGCAGTCATCCACCTTCCAGGGAGGGTATAATGTAGTTATCTACCTCCTCGAGAGGATAGGAGGCAGTCATCCACCTCCCAGGAAGGGTAGGAGGCAGTCATCTACCTTCCAGGAGGGTAGGTGGCTGTCATCCACCTCCCAGGAGGGTAAGAGGCAGTCATCCACCTTCCAGGTAGGGAAGGAGGCAGTTGTCCACCTCCTAGCGAGGGTAGGAGGCAGTCATTCACCTCCCAATAAGGGTAGGAGGCAATTATCCTCCTCCCACGGAGGGTACGAGGCAATCATCTATCTCCTAAGGAGAGTATGAGGCAGTCATCCACCTCCCACGTATGGTAGGAGGCAGTCATCTACTTCCCAGGGAGGGTAGGAGGCAGTCATTCACCTCCCAGGGAGGGTAGGAGCCAGTCATCCACCTCCTGGGGAGGGTAAGAGGCAGTCATCCACCTCCCAGGTAGGGTAGGAGGCAGTCATCCGCTTCCCAAGGTGGGTAGAAGGCAGTCATCCACCTACCACGGAGAGTAGGAGGCAGTCATCCAAATCCCATGGAGGGAAGGAGGCAGTCATCCACCTTCCAGGAAGGGTAGGAGGCAGTCATCCACCTTCCAGGGACAGGTATAATGTAGTTATCTACCTCCCCGAGAGGGTAGGAGGCATTCATCCACCTCCCAGGGAGGGTAGGAGGCAGTCATCTACCTCCTAGGGAGGGTAGATGGCTGTCATCCACCTCCCAGGAGGGTAGGAGGCAGTCAACCACCTTCCAAGGAGGGAAGGAGGCAGTCGTCCACCTCCTAGGGAGGGTAGGAGGCAGTCATTCACCTCCCAATGACGGTAGGAGGCAATTATCCACCTCCCAGGGAAGGTACGAGGCAGTCATCTATCTCCTAAGAGGAGGCAGTCATCTACCTTCCAGGGATGGTAGGAGGCAGTCATCTACTTCCCAGGCAGGGTAGGAGGCAGTCATTCACCTCCCAGGGAGGGTAAGAGGCATTCATACACCTCACAGGGAGGGTAGCAGGCAGTCATCCACCTTTCAAGAGGGTAGGAGGCAGTCATCCACCTCCCAGGGAGGGTAGGAGGCAGTCATCCACCTCCCAAGGAGGGTGCGAGGCAGTCATCCAACTCCCAGGGAGGGTAGGAGGCAGTCATTCACCTCCCAGGCAGGGTAAGAGGCAGTCATGCACCTCCCAGGGAGGGTAGGAGGTAATCATCCACCTTTCAGGGAGGGTAGGAGACAGTGATCCATCTCCCAGGAAGAGTATGAGGCAGTCATCCACCTCCCAAAGAAATTAAGAGGCAGTCATCCACCTCCCAGGGAGAGTAGGTGGCAGTCAACCACCTCCCAGGGAGGATAGGAGGCAGTCATCCACTTCCCACGGAGGGTAGGAGGCAGTCATCCACCTCCCAGGGAGGGTAAGAGGCAGTCATCCACCTCCCAGGGAAGGTAGGAGGCAATCATCCATCTTCCATGGAGGATAGGAGGCAGTCATCTACCTCCCAGTAAGGGCAGGAGGCAGATATCCACCTCCCAGAGAGGGTGAGAAGCACTCATCCACCTCCCAGGGAAGGTAGGAGGCAGTCATCCACCTCCCAGGGAGGGTAGAAGCCAGTCATCCACCTCCCAGAGAATGCAGGTGGCAGTCATCCACCTCCCATTGAGGGTAGGAGGCAGTCGTTCACAACCCAGGGAGCGTAGGAGGCAGTCATCCACCTCTCAGGGAGGGTAGAAGGCAGTCATTCACCTCCCACGGAGGGTAAAAGGCAGTCCTTCACCTCCCAAGGAGGGTAAGGGGCAGTGACTCACTTCCAAGGGAGGGTAAGAGGGAGTCATCCAACTCCCAGGGAAGGTAGGAGGCAGCCATCCGTCTCCCAGGAAGAGTATGAGGCATTCATCCACCTCCCAAAGAGATTAAGATGCAGTCATCCACCTCCCAGGGACGGTAAAACGCAGTCATCCACCTCTCAGAGTGGGTAGAAGGCACTTTTTCACCTCCCAGAGAGGGTAGGAGGCAGTCATCCATCCCCAAGGGAGGATTGGAGGAACTGATCCACCTCCTAGGGAAGGTAGAAGGCAGTCATCCACCTCTCAGGGAGAGTAGCAAGCAGACATCCACATCTTAAGGAGGGTAGGAGGCAGTTATCAACCTTCCAGGGAGGGTAGGAGGCAGTCATCCACCTTCCAGGGAGGGTAGGAGGTAGGCATCTATCTCCCAAGGAGGGTAGGAGGCAGTCATCCATCTCCCACGGAGAGTAGCAGGCAGACATACACATCTTAAGGAGGATAGGAGGCACTCATCCACCTTCTCGGGAGGGTAGGAAGCAGTCATCCACCTTCCAGGTAGGGTAAGAGGTAGGCATCTATCTCCCAAGGAGGGTAGGAGGCAGTCATCCACCTCCCAGGGACGGTAGGAGGCAGTCATCTACCTCCTACGGAGGGTATGAGGCAGTCATTCACCCCAGGGAGGTTAGGAGGCAGTCATCCACCTAAGAGGGTAGGTAAGAGGCACTCATCCACCTTCCAGGGAGGGTAGGAGGCAATCATCTACATCGCAGGGAGGTTAGGAGGCAGTCATCCACCTCCCAGGAAGGTAGGAGGCAGTCATCCATCTCCCAGGGAGGGTAGGAGGCAGTCCTCCACCTTTCAGGGAGAACAGGAGGCATTCATCCACCTCCCAGAGACGATAGGTGGCAGTCATCCACCTTCCAGGGAGAGTAGCAGGTAGTCATCTACATCTCAGGGAGGGTAAGAGGCAGTCATATACCTTCTAGGGAGGGTACGAGGGCGTCATCCACATTCCAGGAAGGGTAGGATGCAGTCATTCACCTCCCCGGGAGGGTAGGATCCAGGCATCCACCTCCCCGGGAGGGTAGGAGGCAGTCATCCACCTTCCAGGGAGGGTAGGAGGCAGTTATCCACCTTCTACGGAGGGTAGGATCCAGTCATCCACCTCCCGGGAGCGTAGGAGGCAGTCATCCACCTTCCAGGGAGGGTAGGAGGCAGTCATCCACCTCCCAGGGAGGGTAGGAGGCTGTCATCCACCTCCCAGGGAGGGTAGGAGGCAGTCATGCACTTCCCAGGGAGGATAGGAGGCAGTCATCTACCTTCCAGGGAGAGTAGTAGGTAGTCATCTACATCCTAGGGAGGGTAAGAGACAGTCATCTACCTCCTAGGGAGGGTAGGAGGCAGTCATCCACCTTCCAGGGAGGGTAGGATGCAGTCATCCAAGTCCCAGGGATGGTAGGAGCCAGTCATCTACCTCCCAGGGAGGGTAGTAGTCAGTCATCCACCTTCCGGGGAGGGTACGAGGCAGTCATCAATCTTCCGAAGGGAGTAAGAGGCAGTCATCCACTCCAAGGGAGGGTAGGAGGCTGTCATTCACCTCCCACGGAAGATAGAAGGCAGTTATCCACCTCTTGGGGAGTTTAAGAGGCATCAACCCACCTCCTAGGGAGGGTAGAAGGCAGTCATTTACCTCCTAGGGAGAGTAAGAGGCAGTTATCCACCTCCCAGGGAAGGTAGGAGGCAGTCATCCACCTACCAGGGAGGGTAGGAGGCAGTCATCCACCTTCCAAAGAGGGTAGGAGGCAGTTATCCACCCACCCGGAAGGGTAGAAGGCAGTCATCCACCTCCCAGGGAGGGTAGAAGGCAGTCATCCACCTTCCGGGGGTAGGAGGTGGTCATCCACCTTACAATGAGGATAGGAGGCAGTCATCCACCTCACAGGTAGAGTAGGAAACAGTCATCCACCCCCAGGGAGGGTAGAAGGCAGTTATCCACTTCCCAGGGAGAGTAAGAAGGCAGTCATCTACCTCCCAGATAGGGTAAGAGGCAGTCATCTACCTCCCAGGGAGGGTACGAGGCACTCATCCACCTTCCAAGGTGTGTAGGAGGCAGTCATGCGCCTCAGGGGGAGGGTAGGAGGCAGTCATGCACCTCCCAAGGAGGGTAGTAGGCAATCATCCAGGAGGCAGTCATACACCTCCCTGGTAGGGTAGGAGGCAGTCATTCACCTCCGAGGGACCGTAGGAGACAGTTATCCACCTCACAGGGAGGGTAGGAGGCAATCATCCACCTTCCAAGGAAGGTAGGAGGCACTCATGCACCTCCCAAGGAGGGTAGTAGGCAATCATCCACCTCCTAGAGAGGGTAGGAGGCAGTCATTCACCTCCCAAGGAGGGTAGGAGGCAGTCATCCACCTCCCAGGGAGGGTAGGAGGCAGTTATCCACCTCCCAGCAAGGGTGGGAGGCAGTCATTCACCTCCCAAGGAGGGTAGGAGGCAGTCTTCCACCTTCCAGGGGGTTAGGAGGCAGTCATCCACGTTCCAAGGAGGGTAGGAGGCAGTCATCCACCTTCCAGGGAGGGTAGGAGGCATTATCCACCTTCCAGGGAGAGTAGAAGGGAATCATCTACCTCTCTAGGAAGGTAGGAGAGCTCATCCACCTCCTAGGGAGGCAGTCATTCACCTCCCAGGGAGGATAGGAGCCGGTCATAAACCTCCCGGGAGGGGAGGAGGTAGTCATCCAGCTCCCAGGTAGGTTGGAGGCAGTCATCCACTTCCCAAGGAGGGTAGATGGCAGTCATCCACCTACCAAGGAGGGTAGGAGGCAGTCATCCAAATCCCAGGGAGGGAAGAAGGCAGTCATCCACCTCCCAAGGAGGGTAGAAGGCAATCTTCCACCTCCCAGGGAGGGTAGGAGGCAGTCATCCACCTTCCACGGAGGGTAGAATGTAGTCATCTACCTCCGCGGGAGGGTAGGAAGCGGTCATCCATTTCCCAGGGAGGTTAGGAGTCAGTCGTCTACCTTCCAGGGAGGGTGGAATGTAGTCATCTACCTCCGCGGGAGGGTAAGAGGCAGTCATCCACCTCCTAGGGAGGGTAAAAGGCAGGCATCTACCTCCCAGGGAGGGTAGGAAGCTGTCACCCACCTTCCAGGGAGTGTAGGAGGCAGTCATCCACCTCCCAGGAGAGTAGGCGGCAGTCAACTACCTTCCAGGGAGGGAAGGAGGCAGTCATCCACCTCCCAGGGAGGTTAGGAGGCTGTTATCCACCTCCAAGGGAGGATAAGAGGCAGTCATCCAACTCCCAGGGAGGGTAAGAGGTAGTCATCCACCTACCAGGGAGGGTAGGAGGCAGTCATTCACCTCCCAGGGAGGGTAGGAGGCAGTCATCCACCCAAGGAGGGTAGGAGGATGTCATCCACCTTCCAGGAGGTTAGGAGACGGTCATCTACCTCCCAGGGAGGATTGGAGGCAGTCATCCACCTCCCAGGGAGGGTAGGAGGCAGTCATCCACCTCCCAGTGAGGGTTGGAGGCAGTCATCCACTTCCCGAGGAGGGTAGGAGGCAGTCATCCACGTTCCAAGGAGGGTAGGAGGCAGTCATCCACCTCCCAGGGAGGGTAGGAGGCAGTCATCCACCTACCAGGGAGGGTAAGAGGCAGTCATCCAACTCCCAGGGAGGGTAGGAGGCAGTCACCCACCTTCCAGGGAGGGTAGGAGGCGGTTTTCCACCTTCCAGGGAGGGTAGAAGGGAATCATCTACCTTCCAGGGAAGGTCGGAGGAGCTCATCCACATCCTAGGGAGGATAGGAGGCAGTCATTCACCTCCCAGGGAGAGTAGGAGCCAGTCATCCACCTCCTGGGGAGGGTAAGAGGCAGTCGTCCAGCACCCAGGTAGGGTAGGAGGCAGGCATCCACTACCCAAGGAGGTAGAAGGCAGTCATCCACCTCCCAAGGAGGGTAGGAGGCAGTCATTCACCTCCCAGGAAAGGTAGAAGGCAGTCATCCACCTCCCAGGGAGGGTAGGAGGCAGTCATCCAACTCACAGAGAGGGTAGGGAGCAGTCATCCACCTACCAGGGAGGTGCTTTTACTACCTGCCTGGTGTTGGGTGACAGCAGCACACTGAGCCACCACTTCATTAACAAATGACGTTTCCGTCCTGGCTGACGCTGCACCATCCACTGCTACTCACTCCTGACACAGCTGACAACCTAACTTTATACCGGTCACTATACTAAACTTATGATTTGTCCTCATCTTCTCAGATCTCGTGGATAGTGTCCAAAAACTTATGATGATCCGATAGTGTTTCGAAACCACTGGTCAAGATGTGACTGGTTCCCGGGACGTCCTTGACCATCACTGAACGACTAAAACCCATCAAACCTCCACATAAACTTCTCTCACACTAGATTCTGCTTTTGTCCATTTAGTTATTTTCTTGTGATAACCGATGTGGCAGGAGGAAATATCTTGCAACCATGGCAGCCTCCAGTCACAAGAAATTATTGCGTGAAAGAAGAAATGAAGGAATTAATGAAAGTTCTTTCAGGCGTTTGGAGATCTGACTCTTAAAAGCGAAAAAATTATATGAAGAAGGAAAGACGAAAGAAGAGAAAGAAATTGTATTGTAACAGACGATA
The DNA here is from genome assembly GCF_036320965.1 of Panulirus ornatus. NCBI lineage: Eukaryota > Metazoa > Arthropoda > Malacostraca > Decapoda > Palinuridae > Panulirus > Panulirus ornatus. Next base: position 22,705,975 of record NC_092252.1, on the reverse strand, counting down.
CTTGTGAGTCTGATCTTCATTCAGAAACTGGGGAGGCAGCAGGAGGCAGCCAGATCCGTGCCTTGGTTGTAAGGTTGGGACACAAGCAGACACCTCACGAGAAGGTGGCCCAAGTTATACCTGTAGAACCAAGCGACGAGCAACAACAACATGATGACACACACGCTGCAAGATGCTTGGACACAAGTAGAGGCGATGTGAGCAGTACTTCACGCTGCTGCACCGAAACATAAACCATTGCTGCTCGAAGCAAAAATGGTTATGGTTACCTACACAACGCCTTTAACTATCGGGAAGCAGAGTTTGTGTAGGTGTTTCCGGGACAGGGTGGAGGACGTGGTTATGCCCGACATGTATATTACATGTTTGATCTAAACATAGCGTTTTGAACATGAACACAGGAAAATGACCGTAAGCTGTAAAGTGATATAAATTGTGTTTTAACACTTAAAATTAACCAGGTTATTGCCTCCGTACTACAAGATGCTACACAGATCCTAATTAGGAGAGGGAACATGTTTAGCATGAAAAGGAGAAAGGGTACTGGGTTAGGGGATCTATAGAGCGTGGGTTTGTAGAGCATCAAGAAGGAAGCATCAGCAAAGGAATAGATATGGGTAGATATGGATTATGTAGGTGACCAGGCGATAGGAAAGAGCCCGGAGTTCACTGTCTCACCTGGTCCTTACCTTCTGTCTCACCTTTACTGTATCTCTACTTATAATTTTACTAAACTCTCTCTCTCTCTCTCTCTCTCTCTCTCTCTCTCTCTCTCTCTCTCTCTCTCTCTCTCTCTCTCTCTCTCTCTCTCTCTCTCTCTCTCTCTCTCTCTCTCTCTCGAGCTTTATTCTTCTTGTCTATGTTTTTTAATGTATAGCTTCTTTTCCAGTCGTTTCATCGCAGTTCTCAGTGATGGAGGAATTGTTCTGGCTTACCTTAGCAGCACAGTTGCTCCCTCAAGGTTCCGTCCTATCGCCTACGCTGTTTCTTATCTCTGTAAACGATCTTTCATCTTCAACTTCCAACCCTAAGCTGAGGAATCCTCTTTCAATACTTCAACCCATTTTCTCTCCTTTTCTTCCTGTGATATCAGTGTTTGATCTGCAGAGTAACACATTTTCTCTTTAGATTCGGACCTGTTCAACATCCTTGTATGAGGAGACAGTAACCCGGTTATCTTCAACAGTGTGATCAGTATATATGTATACGTATATTCCTTAATCCCGCCTGTATATATTCTATGTTTTTCTCAATCTCACCCGTTTTCTTTCAGTTTTCAGAGCACTACGTTTCACCTCTTCAATTGTATAAACATGAAAACCCCGCACAATGGACATACAATCTGTTTACCAAAACCTGAGAGTGTCGCATGGTTACAACCATTGTTTTTCTCCTGAGCAGCTCATCTGTTCCCGTCTCGGTTAGTACGCCTGGGATGGTTCGTCGTCTGCCCGCTGTTGCTTCTCCTCACCTACCCGTCTTCGGTCGTTGCGATATTGCTTTGTTTTTCTCTTAGTTCCAAGTTCTGCCTACTTAAACTGTGGTTGCCCTAAGACCTGGACCTGGCAACATGCCTTTTTTTCCGAATTTTTCCCTTTTGTGTGTGTGTGTGTGTGTGTGTGTGTGTGTGTGTGTGTATGTGTGTGTGTGTGTGTGTGTGTGTGTGTGTGTGTGTGTGTGTGTGTGTGTGTGTGTGTGTGTTTGTAAAGAAGTCATATGAGGATTGGCCTTTATGGCGCCTCCTTTTTTACCGGCCACAACAAACTCTGGAATTCTCATCCTACTGACGTCTTTCTTTTTCTCTTCTCATAATGTTTCTACCTTCAAGATTTAGGTCGACAGACGTTTGAGGAACTTAAAACAATTATCCTTACCTTTCAAAAACGTGAAAATGTCAGCAGGGCAAGATACTGAAACATTATTAGGACAAGATACTGAAACATCCGCAGGGCAAGATACTGAAACATTCAGTAGGGCAAGATACTGAAACATCAGCGGGGCAAGATACTGAAAGATCAGCAGGTCAACATGCTGAAGGATCAGCATGCCAAGATACTGAAACATCAGCAGTACAAGATACTAAAACATACGCAGGGCAAGATACTGAAACATCAGCAGGGCATGATACTGAAACACCATAGGGCAAAATACTGAAACATCAGTAGGGCAAGATACTCAAATATCCACAGGGCAAGATACTGACACATCAGCAGGGCAAGATACTGAAACATCAGCAGGGCAAGATACTGCAACATCAGCATGGCAAGATACTGAAACATCCACAGGACAAGATACTAAAACATCAGCAGCGTAAGATACTGAAATACCAGCAGGGCAAGATACTGAAACATCTGCAGGGCAAGATGCTGAAACATCCACAGGGCAAAATACTAAAACATCAGCAGGGCAAGATACTGAAACATCCACAGGGCAAGATTCTGAAACATCAGCAGGGTAAGATACTGAAACATCAGCAGGACAAGATACTAAAATATCCACAGGGCAAGATATTGAAACAGCAGGGCAAGGTGCTGAAACATCAGCAGGGCAAGATATTGAAACATCAGCAGGGCAAGACACAGAAACGTCATCACGGCAAGATCCTGAAACATCAGCAGGGCAATATACAGAAACATCAGCTGGGCAAGATACTGAATCATCACCAGGGCAAAATATTGAAGCATCCACTGGGCAAATATTGAAATATCAGCAGGGCAAGATGCTGAAACATCAGCAGGGAAAGGTCCTGAAACATCAACAGGGCAAGATACGGAAACATCAGAGGGCAAGATATTGAGACCAGCAGGGGAAGATATTGAAAACATCAGCAGGGCTAGATGCTGAAACATCAGCAGGGCAAGACACAGAAACTTCATCACGGCAAGATACAGGAACATCAGCAGGGTAATATACTGAAACATCAGCCAGGCAAGATACTAAGAATTCCGTTAATCAAGATAGTGGAACATCAGCAGGGCAAGATATTGAAAGATCAGTAGGACAAGATACTGAAATATCAGCAGGGCAAGATACTGAAACATCAACAGGGCAAGACACTGAAAATTCCGCTAATCAATGTCTTAAAACATCAGCAGGGCATGATCCTGAGACATCCACAGACCAAGATACTGAAACATCAGCAGGGCAACATATTGAAAGATCCAGAGGGCGAGATATCGAAACATCAGCAGGGCAAGACACGGAAACGTCATCACGGCAAGAAACCGAAACATCAGCTAGGCAAAATACTGAAACATCCGCAGGACAAGATACTGACATGCTGAGACATCCGCAGGGCAAGATATTGAACATCAAGAGGCAAGACAAAGAAACGTCATCAAGGCAAGATAGCGAAATATCAGCAGGGCAAGATATATGAAACATCAGCATGGCAAGATAATGAAAATTAAGGACGAGATACTAAAACATCAGCAGGGCAAGATATTGAAACATCGGCAGAGCAAAATACTGAAAAATTAGCAGCGCAAGATGCTGAAACATTAGCAGGGCAAGATACGGAATCATCAACAGGGCTAGACTCTGAAACATCAACAGGGCAAGATACTGAAACATCAGCAAGGCAAAATGCTGAAACATCAGTGAGGCAAGACAGGGAAACGTCATCACGGCAAGATACCGAAACATCAGCAGAGTAAGATACTGAAACATCAGCAGGGCAAGATATTGGAAATACCGCTAATCAAGATAATGAAACATCAGCAGGGCAAGATGAAAATTCCGCTAATCAAGATAATGAAACATCAGCAGGGCATGATACTGAAACATTAGCAAGGCAAGATACTGAAACATCAGCAGGGTAAAATACTGAAACATCCACAGGGCAAGATATTGAAACATCAGCAGGGCAAGACACAAAAACGTCATCACGGCAAGATATTGAAACATCAGCAGGGCAAGACACAAAAAACGTCATCACGGCAAGATATTGAAACGTCAGCAGAGCAAGATACTGAAACGTCAGGAGGGCAAGATACTGAAACATCTGCAAGGTAATATATTGAATCATCAGCAGGGCAAGATGCTGATACATCTGCAGGGCTTGATATTGAAAAACCAACAGGGTAAGACAAAGAAACGTCATCACGGCAAGATAGCGAAACATCAGCTGGGCAAGATACTGATACGTCAGCAGGGAAAGACGCTCAAACATCTAAAGAGTAAAATACTGAAGCATCCAAAAGGAAACTTACTGAATCTTCAGCAGGGCAAGATACTGAAACATCAGCAGGGCAAGATATCGAAACATCCACAAAGCAAGATATTGAAGCACCAACAGGGAAAGACACAAACACGTCATCACGACAAAATATTGAAACATCAGCAGGGCAAGATGCCGAAACATCAGCAGGGCAAGATACTGAATCATTAACAGGGCAAGATACTGTAACATCAGCAGGGCGAGACACTCAAACATCCAAAGGGAACAATACTGAAGCATCCAAAAGGAAAAATACTGAAACATCAGCAGGGCAAGATACTGAAACATCAGCAGGGCAAGACACTGAAACATCATCACAGCAAGATACCGAAACATCAGCAGGACAAGATACTGATGCATCAGCACGGTAAAATCCTGAAACATCAGCAGGCCAAGATACTGAAAATTCCGCTAGTCAAGATAAAGAAGCATCAGCAAGGTAATATACTGAAGCAACCACAAGGCAAGACACTGAAACATCAGCAGGGCAAGACACAAATACGTCATCACGGCAAGATACAGCAACATCAGCAGGGCAAGACACAGAAACGTCATCACTAGCAAATACCGAAAACATCCACAGGGCAAGATATTGAAACATAAGCAGGGCAAGATGCTGAAACATCAGTAGGTCAAGACACAGAAACGTCATCACGGCAAGATACCGAAACATCAGCAAGGCAAGATACTGAAACATCAGCAAGGGAAGATATTGAAAATTTCGCTAATCAAGATAATGAAACTTAAGCAGGGTAAGATACTAAAACATCAGCAGGGGAAGATACTGAAACGTCAGCAGGGCAAGATACTGAAAATTCCGCTAATAAAGATAATGAAACATCACCAGGGCAAGATAATGAAACATCCACTGGGCAAAATACTGAAACATCAGCAGGGCAAGATACTGAAAATTCCGCTAATAAAGATAATGAAACATCACCAGAGCAAGATACTGAAACATCCACTGAGCAAGATACTGAAACATCAACAGGGCAAGATATTGAAAGCTCCAGAGGGCAAGATGCTGAAACATCAGCAAGACAAGACACAGAAACGTCATCAGGGGAGGATAGCGAAACATCAGCTGGGCAAGATACTGAAACGTCAGCGGGGCAAGATACTGGAACATCGCATGGCAATATACTGAAACATCAGCAGGGCAAGATGCTGAAACATCCATAAGGCAAGACACAGAAATGTCATCACGGCAAGATAGAGAAACATTAGCAAGGCAAGGTACTGAAACATCACCAAAGAAAGATACTGAAACATCAAAAGGGCAAGATAATGAAATATCATCAGGACAAGACACTGAAACATCAGCAGGGCAAGATATTGAAAAATCGGCAGGGCAAGATGCTGAAACATCCGCAGGGCAAGATACTGAGACATCAGGGCAAGATACTGAAACATCTGCAGGGTAAGATACAGAAACATCAGCAGTGCTAGACGCTGAAACATTTGCAGGGCAAGGTATTCAAACATTAGCAGGGCAAGATACTGAAACACCAGCAGGGCAAGATGTTGAAACATCCGTAAGGCAAGATACTGAAACATCCATAGGGCAAGAAAGAAACGTCATCACAGCAAGATAGCGAAACATCAGCAGGGCAAGATGCTGAAACATCAACAGGGGAAGATATTGAGACATCAGCAGAGCAAGACAATGAAACATCGGAGGGCTAGACACAAAAATGTCATCACGGCAAGACACTGAAACATCAGCAGGGCAAGATACTGAAACATCAGCAGGACAAGATATTGAAATATCAGCAGCGCAAGATATTGAAACATCAGCAGGGCAAGATTCTGAAATATCAGCAAGGTAAGATACTGAAGCATCAGCAGGGCAAGATCCTGAAACATCAGCAGGGCAAGATTCTGAAATATCAGCAAGGGAGGATACTGAAGAATCAGCAGGGCAAGATCCTGAAACATCAACAAGGCAAGATGCTGAAACATCAGTAGGACAAGATACTGAAACATCAGCAGGGCAAGATACTGAAGCATCAGTAGGGCAAAATACTGAAACATCAGCAGGGCAAGATACTGAAGCATCAGCAGGGCAGGATACTGAAACATCAGTAGGGCAAGATACTGAAGCATCAGCAGGGCAAGATATCAAAACATCAGCTGGGCAAAATATTGAAACATCAGAGGGGCAAGATCCTGAAACATCAGCAGGGCAAGATACTGAAACATCAGCAGGGCATAATACTGAATTATCAGCAGGGCAAGATACTGAAACATCAGCAGGGCAGGATACTAAAACATCAGTTGGGCAAGATACTGAAGCATCAGCAGGGCAAGATACTGAAACATTAGCAGGGCAAGATACTGAAACACCAGCAGAGCAAGATACTGAAACATCAGCAGGGAAGGATACTGAAACATCTGCTGAGCAATATATTTAAACATCAGCAGGGCAAGATGCTGAAACATCTGCAGGGCAAGATATTGAAACATCCACAGGGCAGGATATTGAAACTTCAGCAGGGCAAGACACACAAACGTCATCACGGCAAGACACTGAAACATCAGTAGGGCAAGATACTGAAACATCAGCAGGGCAAGATATTGAAATATCAGCAGAGTAAGATATTGAAACATCAGCAGGGTAAGCTTATGAAATATCAGCAAGGCGAGATACTGGAACATCAGCAGGGCAAGATCCCGAAACATCAGCAGGGGAAGATACTGAAACATCAGCAGGGCAAGATAATGAAGCATCAGCAGGGCAAGATATTAAAACATCAACAGGGTGAGATATTGAAACATCAGAGGGGCAAGATATTGAAACATCAGCAGGGCAAGATACTGAAGCATCAGCAGGGCAAGATATTGAAACATCAGCAAGGCAAGATGCTAAAACATCAGCAGGGCAAGATACTTAAATGTCAGCAGAGCAGGATACTGAAACATCCGATTCGCAATATATTGAAACATCAGCAGGACATGATGCTGAAACATCAGCAGAGTAAGATATTGAGACATCCACAGGGCAGGATATTGAAACATCAGCAGGGCAAGACACAGAAACGTCATCACGGTAAGACACTAAAACATCAGCAGGCCAAGATACTGAAACATCAGCAGGGCAAAATACTTAAACATCAGCAGGGCAAGATACTGAAACATCAGCAGGGCAAGATATCTAAACATCAGCAGGGCAAGATATTGAAACGTCAGCAGGGCTAGGTACTGAAGCATCAGTAGGGCAAGATACTGAGGTATCAGTAGGGCAAGATTTTAAAACAGCAGCAGGGAGAAATACAGAACCATCAGCAGCGCAAGACACGGAAACGTCATTCCGGTAAGATACCGAAACAACAGCAGGAGAAGATACTGAAACATCAGTATGGCAAGATCCCGAAACATCAGCAAGGCAAGATATTGAATCATCGGCAGGGCAGGATATTGAAGTATCAGCAGGGCAAGATATCAAAACATCAGCAGAGCAAGATACTGAAACATCCGCAGGACAAGACACCGAAAACTAGCAGGGCATGATGTTGAAACATTATTAGGGCAAGATAGTGAAAATTCCGCTAATGAACATACTGAAACATCAGCAAGGCAAAATACTGAAACATCCGCAGGGGAAGATATTGAAACATCAGCAGGATAAAACACAGAAACATAATCACGGCAAGATAGCGAAACATCAGCAGGGCAAGATACTGAAACATCAGCAGGGCAAGATATTGAAACATTTACAGGGCAAGATGCTGTGATTTCAGCAGGGCAAGATACTGAAACATCAGCAGGGTAGGATACTGAAGCATTAGCAGGGCAAGATACTGAAACATCAGCAGGTTAAAATACTGAAACATCAGCAAGGCAAGATACTAAAATATCAGCAGGGCAAGATACTGAAACATCACCAGGTCAAGATGCTGAAACATCTGCAGGGGAAGATACTGAAACATCCACAGAGCAAAAAGTTGAAACATCAGTAGGGCAAGATATTGAAACATCAGCAGGGCAAGACACAGAAACGTCATCACGGCAAGATAATGAAACATCAGCGAGGTAATATAGTGAAACTGTCAGGATGAGAAGACACGGAATCTGTTATTAGAGTAAGATGCTAAAACTGTGAGCAGTGTTTGACACTGAAACTGCCAGTAGAGCAAGAAAGTGAAACCGTCAGCAGGGAAATGAATTGAAACTGTCTGCAGGGAAATTAAATGAAATTCAGCAGGGTGACACTGAAACTTTTTTAGGGCAATAAACACTAAAACCACCAGCAGGGCAAGAAGCTGTCTGTAGGGTATGTCACTAAAACTGTCAATACGATATGACAAATTGGCGGTAGGGCAAGATATTGAAACTGTTGGCAGGGAAAGACACCGACAACGTCAGCAGGGCAAGACACTGAAAATGTCAGAAGAGCAAGACACTGAAAGTGTCAGCAGGGAAGACACTGAAACTGTCAGCAGGGCAAGACACAGAAACTGCAAGCAGGACAAGCCACTGAAACCGCCAGCAGGGTAAGATACATAAATGACCAGCGATGCAAGACAATGAAAATGTAAGCAGAAGACGCTTACAGGAAAACGCACTGAAACTATTGGCAGGGCAAGACACTGACACGGTCAGCAAGGCAAAACACTGAAACTACCAGCAGGGCAAGACTATGAACCTGTGAGCAAGGAAAAACAATGAAACTATCATCAGAGCGAGACAATGGAAGTGTCAGAAGGGAAAACACTGAAACTACCAGCAGGGCAAGACAATGAAACTGTAAGCAGGGAAAAACACTGAAGGTATCATCAGGGCAAGACACTGAAAATTGAAACTGCCAGCAGGGCAAGACACTGAAACTGTAAGCAGGGAAAAACACTGAAACTGCCATCAAGGCAAGACACTGAAACCTGAAACTCAGCAGGACAAGACACTGAGAACTGAAACTATCAGGAAGACAAGAAACTGAAACTACCGGTGGGACAATACACTGAAACTGCCAAAGGGGCACTACACTGAAACTTTCAGCAAGGAACAACTCTGAAATTGCCAACAGGGCAAGACCGTGAGGCTAGCAACATGCAAGAGATCCAACTGTAGAATCCTACCAGCAAATGGACGTCATTTCCTGTGGTGCTTATGCCAAGATCATTTCTTAATGTTATCATTGTTATATGCTACTGACCCGAGAGGAAGTCCACGTCGATGGCAAACCTTCAATGAAGCACATCAGATGGGAAAAACTAAGAAGAATCAGAAAGAAAAAATGAGTACCTTTAGGATTAGAGAAGTTGTAGTTGATCCGTGTGGACTCCCAGTACTGTAGCGATTAGCGTTGCCGTATGTGACGTATTCATGGGCCGCCCAGAGTCCATCACGTAGGTTCGAGTCTGGTTACGGTAGTCGGTCTACAGTTAACCCAGCTGTTCATCCTTCCTACGGGTTGGTCAATAAAATAGGTACTTGGCTCAGGCTGATATATATATATGTGCGCCTGTTGCGAAATAACCGGTGTAGACCCCGTTGCTCACCAACGTGAGACGAAGGGTATTCGAGTACAGAGTATTCGAATAGTTATTTCCTATTAGCCAGGCCCATAGCCTAGCGGTGGCATTCCCGCCTGTGGTACAGGGGTCCCGGGTTCGATCCTGGCTGCTGGAGGTTTGTATGTTCTATGAAGCTGCGCGTTCATATGCACTTTGTTCGTATTCATATACCTCCGCGTTGTACAGTTAGGTTCGATAAAATGATATATTTACACACTTATATATATATATATATATATATATATATATATATATATATATATATATATATATATATATATATATATATATATATATATATATATATATATATTATTATTATTTTTTATATATTTTTTATTATACTTTGTCGCTGTCTCCCGCGTTTCCGAGGTAGCGCAAGGAAACAGACGAAAGAAATGGCCCAACCCCCCCATACACATGTATATACATACGTCCACACACGCAAATATACATACCTACACAGCTTTCCATGGTTTACCCCAGACGCTTCACATGCCTTGATTCAATCCACTGACAGCACGTCAACCCCGGTATACCACATCGCTCCAATTCACTCTATTCCTTGCCCGCCTTTCACCCTCCTGCATGTTCAGGCCCCGATCACACAAAATCTTTTTCACTCCTTCTTTCCACCTCCAATTTGGTTTCCCTCTTCTCCTCGTTCCCTCCACCTCCGACACATATATCCTCTTGGTCAATCTTTCCTCACTCATTCTCTCCATGTGCCCAAACCACTTCAAAACACCCTCTTCTGCTCTCTCAACCACGCTCTTTTTATTTCCACACATCTCTCTTACCCTTACGTTACTCACTCGATCAAACCACCTCACACCACACATTGTCCTCAAACATCTCATTTCCAGCACATCCATCCTCCTGCGCACAACTCTATCCATAGCCCACGCCTCGCAACCATACAACATTGTTGGAACCACTATTCCTTCAAACATACCCATTTTTGCTTTCCGAGATAATGTTCTCGACTTCCACACATTCTTCAAGACCCCCAGACTTTTCGCCCCCTCCCCCACCCTATGATCCACTTCCGCTTCCATGGTTCCATCCGCTGACAGATCCACTCCCAGATATCTAAAACACTTCACTTCCTCCAGTTTTTCTCCATTCAAACTCACCTCCCAATTGACTTGACCCTCAACCCTACTGTACCTAATAACCTTGCTCTTATTCACATTTACTCTTAACTTTCTTCTTCCACACACTTTACCAAACTCAGTCACCAGCTTCTGCAGTTTCTCACATGAATCAGCCACCAGCGCTGTATCATCAGCGAACAACAACTGACTCACTTCCTAAGCTCTCTCATCCCCAACAGACTGCACACTTGCCCCTCTTTCCAAAACTCTTGCATTTACCTCCCTAACAACCCCATCCATAAACAAATTAAACAACCATGGAGACATCACACACCCCTGCCGCAAACCTACATTCACTGAGAACCAATCACTCTCCTCTCTTCCTACACGTACACATGCCTTACATCCTCGATAAAAACTTTTCACTGCTTCTAACAACTTTCCTCCCACACCATATAATCTTAATACCTTCCACAGAGCATCTCTATCAACTCTATCATATGCCTTCTCCAGATCCATAAATGCTACATACAAATCCATTTCCTTTTCTAAGTATTTCTCACATACATTCTTCAAAGCAAACACCTGATCCACACATCCTCTACCACTTCTGAAACCACACTGCTCTTCCCCAATCTGATGCTCTGTACATGCCTTCACCCTCTCAATCAATACCCTCCCATATAATTTACCAGGAATACTCAACAAACTTATACCTCTGTAATTTGAGCACTCACTCTTATCCCCTTTGCCTTTGTACAATGGCACTATGCACGCATTCCGCCAATCCTCAGGCACCTCACCATGAGTCATACATACATTAAATAACCTTACCAACCAGTCAACAATACAGTCACCCCCTTTTTTAATAAATTCCACTGCAATACCATCCAAACCTGCTGCCTTGCCGGCTTTCATCTTCCGCAAAGCTTTCACTACCTCTTCTCTGTTTACCAAATCATTTTCCCTAACCCTCTCACTTTGCACACCACCTCGACCTAAACACCCTATATCTGCCACTCTTTCATCAAACACATTCAACAAACCTTCAAAATACTCACTCCATCTCCTTCTCACATCACCACTACTTGTTATCACCTCCCCATTTGCGCCCTTCACTGAAGTTCCCATTTGCTCCCTTGTCTTATGCACTTTATTTACCTCCTTCCAGAACATCTTTTTATTCTCCCTCAAATTTAATGATACTCTCTCACCCCAACTCTCATTTGCCCTTTTTTTCACCTCTTGCACCTTTCTCTTGACCTCCTGTCTCTTTCTTTTATACATCTCCCACTCAATTGCATTTTTTCCCTGCAAAAATCGTCCAAATGCCTCTCTCTTCTCTTTCACTAATACTCTTACTTCTTCATCCCACCAATCACTACCCTTTCTAATCAACCCATCTCCCACTCTTCTCATGCCACAAGCATCTTATGCGCAATCCATTACTGATTCCCTAAATACATCCCATTCCTCCCCCACTCCCCTTACTTCCATTGTTCTCACCTTTTTCCATTCTGTACTCAGTCTCTCCTGGTACTTCCTCACACAGGTCTCCTTCCCAAGCTCACTTACTCTCACCACCCTCTTCACCCCAACATTCACTCTTCTTTTCTGAAAACCCATACAAATCTTCACCTTAGCCTCCACAAGATAATGATCAGACATCCCTCCAGTTGCACCTCTCAGCACATTAACATCCAAAAGTCTCTCTTTCGCACGCCTGTCAATTAACACGTAATCCAATAACGCTCTCTGGCCATCTCTCCTACTTACATAAGTATACTTATGTAAGTATCTCGCTTTTATATATATATATATATATATATATATATATATATATATATATATATATATATATATATATATATATATATATATATATATATATATATATATCTTTTATTCATTATTTATTATTTTGCTTTGTCGCTGTCTCCCGCGTTAGCGAGGTAGCGCAAGGAAACAGACGAAAGAATGGCCCTACCCACCCAAGTACACATGTATATACATACACGTCCACACACGCAAATATACATACCTATACATCTCAATGTACACATATATGTACACACACAGATATACATGTATACACATGTACATGATTTATACTGTATGCCTTTATTCATTCCCATCGCCACCTCGCCACACATGGAATAACAACCCCCTTCCTCCTCATGTGTGTGAGGTATCGCTAGGAAAAGACAATAAAGGCCCCATTCGTTGACACTCAGTCTCTAGCTGTCATGTGATAATGCACCGAAACCACATCTCCCTTTCCACATTCAGGCCCCACACAGCTTTCCATGGTTTACCCCAGACGCTTCACATGCCCTGGTTCAATCCATTGACAGCACGTCCACCCTGGTATACCACATCGTTCCAATTCACTATATTCCTTGCACGCCTTTCACCTACTTCATGTTCAGTCACCGATCACTCAAAATCTTTTTCACTCCATCTTTCCACCTCCAATTTGGTCTCCCACTTCTCCTCGTTCCCTCCACCTCTGACACATATATCCTCTTGGTCAATCTTTCCTCGCTCATTCTCTCCATGTGACCAAACCATTTCAAAACACCCTCTTCTGCTCTCTCAACCACGCTCTTTTTATTACCACACATCTCTCTTACCCTTACATTACTTACTCCATCAAACCACCTCACACCACATGTTGTCCTCAAACATCTCATTTCCAGCACATCCTCCCTCCTGCGCACAGCTCTATCCATAGCCCACGCCTCGCAACCATACAACATTGTTGGAACCACTATTCCTTCAAACATACCCATTTTTGCTTTCCGAGAAAATGTTCTCGACTTCCACACATTCTTCAAGGCTCCCAGAACTTTCTTCCCCTCCCCAACCCTATGATTCACTTCCGCTTCCATGGTTCCATCTGCTGCCAGATATCTACAACACTTTACTTCCTCCAGTTTTTCTCCATTCAAACGTACCTTCCAATTGACTTGACCCTCAACCCTACTGTAACTAATTACCTTGCTCTTATTGACATTTACTCTTAACTTTCTTCTTTCACACACTTTACCAAACTCAGTCACCAGCTTCAGCAGTTTCTCACATGAATCATCCACCAGCGCTGTATCATCAGCGAACAACAACTGACTCACTTCCCAAGCTCTCTCATCCCCAACAGACTTCATACTTGCCCCTCTTTCCAAAACTCTTGCATTCACCTCCCTAACAACCCCATCCATAAACAAATTAAACAACCATGGAGTTATCACACATCCCTGCCGCAAACCTGCATTCACTGAGAACCAATCACTTTCCTCTCTTCCTACACGTACACATGCCTTACATCCTCGATAAAAACTTTTCACTGCTTCTAACAACTTGCCTCCCACAACATATATTCTTAATACCTTCCAAAGAGCATCTCTATCAAATCTATCATATGCCTTCACCAGATCCATAAATGCGACATACAAATCCATTTGCTTTTCTAAGTATTTCTCACATACTTTCTTCAAAGCAGACACCTGATCCACACATCCTCTACCACTTCTGAAACCACACTGCTCTTCCCCAATCTGATGCTCTGTACATGCCTTCACCCTCTCATTCAATACCCTCCCATATGATTTACGAGGAATACTCAACAAACTTATACCTCTGTAATTTAAGCACTCACTCTTATCCCCTTTGCCTTTGTACAATGGCACTATGCAAGCATTCCGCCAATCCTCAGGCACCTCACCATGGATCATACACACATTAAATAACCTTACCAACCAGCCAACAATACAGTCACCCCCCTTTTTAATAAATTCCACTGCAATACCATCCAAACCTGCTGCTTTGCCGGCTTTCATCTTCCGTAAAGCTTTTACTACCTCTTCTCTGTTTACCAAATCATTTTCCCTAACCCTCTCACTTTGCACACCACCTCGACCAAAACACCCTATATCTGCCACTCTATCATCAAACACATTCAACAAACCTTCAAAATGCTCACTCCATCTCCTTCTCACATCACCACTACTTGTTATCACCTCCCCATTAGCCCCCTTCACTGAAGTTCCCATTTGCTCCCTTGTCTTACGCACTTTATTTACCTCCTTCCAAAACATCTTTTTATTCTCCCTAAAATTTAATGATACTCTCTCACCCCAACTTTCATTTGCCCTCTTTTTCACCTCTTGCACCTTTCTCTTGACCTCCTGTCTCTTTCTTTTATACATCTCCCACTCATTTGCATTTTTTCCTTGCAAGAATCGTCCATATGCCTCTCTCTTCTCCTTCACTAATAATCTTACTACTTCATCACTACCCTTTCTAATCAACCCACCTACCACGCTTCTCATGCCACAAGCATCTTTTGTACAAGTCATCACTGCTTCCCTAAATACATCCCATTCCTCCCCCACTCCCCTTACCTCCTTTGTTCTCACATTTTTCCATTCTGTACTCAGTCTCTCCTGGTACTTCCTCACACAAGTCTCCTTCCCAAGCTCACTAACTCTCACCACTCTCTTCACCCCAACATTCTTTCTTCTTTTCTGAAAACCCCTACAAATCTTCGCCTTCGCCTCCACAAGATAATGATCAGACATCCCTCCAGTTGCACCTCTCAGCACATTAATATCCAAAAGTCTCTCTTTCGCGTGCCTATCAATTAACACGTAATCTAATAACGCTCTCTGGCCATCTCTCCTACTTACATACGTATACTTATGAGAGGCAAGTGTTTTGGGATCAGCTGAATGAGTGTGTTAGTGGTCTTGATGCACAAGACCGGGTTATAGTGATGGGTCATTTCAATTCAATGCAAAGGTGAGTAATGTGGCAGTTGAGGGAATAATTGGTATACATGGGGTGTTCAGTGTTGTAAATGGAAATGGTGAAGAGCTTGCAGATTCATGTGCTGAAAAAGGACTGGTGATTGGGAATACCTGGTTTAAAAAGCGAGATATACATAAGTATACGTATGTAAGTAGAAGAGATGGCCGAGAGCGTTATTAGATTACGTGCTAATTGATAGGCGCGCGAAAGAGAGACTTTTGGATGTTAATGTGCTGAGGGGTGCAACTGGAGGGATGTCTGATCATTATCTTGTGGAGGCTAAGGTGAAGATTTGTAGGGGTTTTTCAGAAAGAGAAGAGTGAATGTTGGGGTGAAGAAGGTGGTGAGAGTAAGTGAGCTTGGGAAGGAGACTTGTGTGAGGAAGTACCAGGAGAGACTGAGTACAGAATGGAAAAAGATGAGAACAATGGAAGTAAGGGGAGTGGGGGAGGAATGGGATGTATTTAGGGAATCAGTGATGGATTGCGCAAAAGATGCTTGTGGCATGAGAAGAGTGGGAGGTGGGTTGATTAGAAAGGGTAGTGAGTGGTGGGATGAAGAAGTAAGAGTATTAGTGAAAGAGAAGAGAGAGGCATTTGGACGATTTTTGCAGGGAAAAAATGCAATTGAGTGGGAGATGTACAAAAGAAAGAGACAAGAGGTCAAGAGAAAGGTGCAAGAGGTGAAAAAGAGGGCAAATGAGAGTTGGGGTGAGAGAGTATCATTAAATTTTAGGGAGAATAAAAAGATGTTCTGGAAGGAGGTAAATAAAGTGCGTAAGACAAGGGAGCAAATGGGAACTTCGGTGATGGGCGCAAATGGGGAGGTGATAACAAGTAGTGGTGATGTGAGAAGGAGATGGAGTGAGTATTTTGAAGGTTTGTTGAATGTGTTTGATGATAGAGTGGCAGATATAGGGTGTTTTGGTCGAGGTGGTGTGCAAAGTGAGAGGGTTAGGGAAAATGATTTGGTAAACAGAGAAGAGGTAGCAAAAGCTTTGCGGAAGATGAAAGCCAGCAAGGCAGCAGGTTTGGATGGTATTGCAGTGGAATTGATTAAAAAAGGGGGTGACTGTATTGTTGACTGGTTGGTAAGGTTATTTAATGTATGTATGACTCATGGTGAGGTGCCTGAGGATTGGCGGAATGCGTGCATAGTGCCATTGTACAAAGGCAAAGGGGATAAGAGTAAGTGCTTAAATTACAGAGGTATAAGTTTGTTGAGTGTTCCTGGTAAATTATATGGGAGGGTATTGATTGAGAGGGCGAAGGCATGTACAGAGCATCACACTGGGGAAGAGCAGTGTGGTTTCAGAAGTGGTAGAGGATGTGTGGATCAGGTGTTTGCTTTGAAGAATGTATGTGAGAAATACTTAGAAAAGCAAATGGATTTGTATGTAGCATTTATGGATCTGGAGAAAGCATATGATAGAGTTGATAGAGATGCTCTGTGGAAGGTATTAAGAATATATGGTGTGGGAGGCAAGTTGTTAGAAGCAGTGAAAAGTTTTTATCGAGGATGTAAGGCATGTGTACGTGTAGGAAGAGAGGAGAGTGATTGGTTCTCAGTGAATGTAGGTTTGCGGCAGTGGTGTGTGATGTGATGTCTCCATGGATTTTAATTTGTTTATGGATGGGGTTGTTAGGGAGGTGAATGCAAGAGTTTTGGAAAGAGGGGCAAGTATGAAGTCTGTTGTGGATGAGAGAGCTTGGGAAGTGAGTCAGTTGTTGTTCGCTGATGATACAGCGCTGGTGGCTGATTCATGTAAGAAACTGCAGAAGCTGGTGACTGAGTCTGATAAAGTGTGTGAAAGAAGAAAGTTAAGAGTAAATGTGAATAAGAGCAAGGTTATTAGGTACAGTAGAGTTGAGGGTCAAGTCAATTGGGAGGTAAGTTTGAATGGAGAAAAACTGGAGGAAGTAAAGTGTTTTAGATATTTGGGAGTGGATCTGGCAGCGGATGGAACCATGGAAGCGGAAGTGAATCATACGGTGGGGGAGGGGGCGAAAATCCTGGGAGCCTTGAAGAATGCGTGGAAGTCGAGAACATTATCTCGGAAAGCAAAAATGGGTATGTTTGAAGGAATAGTGGTTCCAACAATGTTGTATGGTTGCGAGGAGTGGGCTATAGATAGGGTTGTGCGCAGGAGGGTGGATGTGCTGGAAATGAGATGTTTGAGGACAATGTGTGGTGTGAGGTGGTTTGATCGAGTAAGTAACGTAAGGGTAAGAGAGATGTGTGGAAATAAAAAGAGCGTGGTTGAGAGAGCAGAAGAGGGTGTTTTGAAATGGTTTGGGCACATGGAGAGAATGAGTGAGGAAAGATTGACCAAGAGGATATATGTGTCGGAGGTGGAGGGAACGAGGAGAAGAGGGAGGCCAAATTGGAGGTGGAAAGATGGAGTGAAAAAGATTTTGTGTGATCGGGGCCTTAACATGCAGGAGGGTGAAATGAGGGCAAGGAATAGAGTGAATTGGATCGATGTGGTATACCGTGGTTGACGTGCTGTCAGTGGATTGAATCAGGGCATGTGAAGCGTCTGGGGTAAACCATGGAAAGTTGTGTGGGGCCTGGATATGGAAAGGGAGCTGTGGTTTCGGGCATTATTGCATGACAGCTAGAGACTGAGTGTCAACGAATGGGGCCTTTGTTGTCTTTTCCTAGTGCTACCTCGCATACATGAGGGGGGAGGGGGATGGTATTCCATGTGTGGCGAGGTGGCGATGGGAATGAATAAAGGCAGACAGTGTGAATTGTGTGCATGGGTATATATGTATATGTCTGTGTGTGTATGTATATGTGTACATTGAGATGTATAGGTATGTATATTTGCGTGTGTGGACGTGTATGTATATACATTGTGTATGGGGGTGGGTTGGGCCATTTCTTTCGTCTGTTTCCTTGCGCTACCTCGCAAACGCGGGAGACAGCGACAGAGAAAAAAAAAAAAAAAAAAAAAAAAATATATATATATATATATATATATATATATATATATATATATATATATATATATATATATATATATATATATATATATATATATATATATATATATATATATATATATATATATATATACACACACATATATATATATATATATATATATATATATATATATATATATATATATATATATATATATATATATATATATATATATATATATACACACACACACATATATATATATATATATATATATATATATATATATATATATATATTTTCTTTTTTTTTTGCTTTGTCGCTGTCTCCCGCGTTTGCGAGGTAGCGCAAGGAAACAGACCAAAGAAATGGCCCAACCCACCCCCATACACATGTATATACATACGTCCACACACGCAAATATACATACCTACACAGCTTTCCATGGTTTACCCCAGACGCTTCACATGCCCTGATTCAATCCACTGACAGCACGTCAACCCCGGTATACCACATCGCTCCAATTCACTCTATTCCTTGCCCTCCTTTCACCCTCCTGCATGTTCAGGCCCCGATCACTCAAAATCTTTTTCACTCCATCTTTCCACCTCCAATTTGGTCTCGTTCCCAACACTTCTGACACATATATCCTCTTTGTCAATCTTTCCTCGCTCATTCTCTCCATGTGCACAAACCATTTCAAAACACATTCTTCTGCTCTCTCAACTACACTCTTTTTACTACCACACATCTCTCTTACCCTTTCATTACTTACTCCATCAAACCACCTCACACCACATATTGTCCTCAAACATCTCATTTCCAGCACATCCACCCTCCTCCGCACAACTCTATCTATAGCCCACGTCTCGCAACCATATAACATTGCTGGAACCACTATTCCTTCAAACATACCCATTTTTGCTCTCCAAGATAACATTCTCGACTTCCACACATTTTTCAACGCTCCCAGAACTTTCGTCCCCTTCCCCACGCTATGATTCACTTCTGCTTCCATGGTTCCATCTGCTGCCAAATCCACTCCCAGATATCTAAAATACTTTACTTCCTCCAGTTTTTCTCCATTCAAACTTACCTCCCAATTGATTTGTCCCTCAACCATACTGTACCTAATAACCTTGCTCTTATTCACATTTACTCTCAGCTTTCTTCTTTCACACACTTTACCAAACTCACTAGCTTCTGCAGTTTCTCACCCGAATCAGCCATCAGCGCTGTATCATCAGCGAACAACTAACTCACTTCCCAAGCTCTCTCTTCCTCAACAGACTGCATACTTGCCCCTCTCTCCAAAACTCTTGCATTCACCTCCCTGACAACCCCTTCCATAAACAAGTTAAACAACCATGGAGACATGCAAACCTCCCACTGCCAGGATCGCCTCCAAAGGCGATCATAGCCTATCAGTAGCACTCCCGCCTGCTGCACAAGCGTCCCGGGTTCGATCCTGGCTGTTGGCGCTTTGTATGTTCTATGAAGGTGCGCGTTCATATGCACTTTGTTCGTGTGTATATATATATATATATATATATTCGTTTTTTATCATACTCAATCACCGTTTCCCGCGTTTGCGAGGCAACCCAAGAGACAAGGAATGGCCTAACCCACCCATACACACATGTATATACATAACGACTGCACACGCACATATACAGGAATACAGAGAAAAAAGGCCTCATTCGTTCACACTCAGTCTCGAGCTGTCATGTGTAATGCACCGAAACCACAACTCCCTTTCCACATCCAGGCCCCACAAAACTCTTCATGGTTTACCCCAGACACTTCACATGCCCTGGTTGAGGCCAGTGACAGCACTTCGACCCCGGTATACCACATCGTTCCAATTCATTCTATTCTTGAACGCCTCTCACCCTCCTGTATGTTAAGGTTCCGAATGCTCAAAATATTTTTCACTCCATCCTTTCACCTCCACTTAAGTCTCCCGCTTCTACTTGTTCCCTCCACCTCTGACACATATATCCTCTTTGTCAATTTTTCTTCACTCGTTCTCTCCATATGTCCAAAATATTTCAGCACACTCTCTTCTGCTCTCTCAAACATACTCTTTTTATTCCCGCACTTCTCTCTTACCCTTGCTTTACTTAATCAAACCACCTCACTCCACATACTGTCCTCAGACATTTCATTTCCAACATATACAATCTCGTTCGTACAATCCTATCTATAGCTCATGCCTCGCAGCCATATAACATTGTTGGAACTACTGTTACTTCAAACATACCCATTTTTGCTCTCCGAGATAGCGTTCTCTCCTTCCACACATTCTTCATTGCTCCCAGAGCCTTCTCCCGCCTCCCCCACCCTGTGACTCACTTCCGCTTCCATGGTTCCATCCGCTAAGTCCACTCCCATAAGTCTAAAACACTTCACTTCCTCCAATCTTTTTTCATTCAAACTTACATCCTAATTAACTTGTCCCTCAACCCTACTGAATCTAATAACCTTGCTCTTATGCACATTTACCCTCAACTTTCTTCTTTCACACACTTTACCAAACTCAGTCACCAACCTCTGCAGTTTCTCACATGAATCAGCCGCAAGAGCTGTGTTATTAGCGAACAACATCTGACTCACTTCCCAAGCTCTCTCATCCAGAACACACTGCATACTCTCCCCTCTCTCGAAAAGTCTTGCATTTACCTCCCTAACAACCCCATCCATAAAAAATGAAACAACCATGGAGACATCGTACACCACTGCTACGGATCGACATCTACTAAGAGCCAATCACTCTCCTCTCTTCCTACTCGTGCACAAATGGGAACATCGGTGAAGGGAGCAAGTGGGGAAGTGATAACAGATAGTAATGGATTGAGGAGATGGAGTGAGTATTTTGAAGTTTGTTGAATGTGTTTAGTGACTAGAGTGGCAGATTTAGGGTGTTTTGGTCGGGATGGTGTACAAAGTGAGAGAGTCAGGGAGAATGATCCGGTGAAGAGAGAAGAGGTAGTGAAAGCTTAGCGGAAGATGAAATTCGCGAAGGCGGTGAGTTTGGATGGTATTTCAGTGGAATTTCTTAATAAAGGGGGTGACTGTGTTGTTGATTGGTTGGTAGGGATATTCAATGTATGTATCACCATAGTGAAGTGCCTGAGAATTGGCGGAATGTATGCATAGTGCCAGTGTACAAAAGCAAAGGGAATAAAGGTGAGTATTCAAACTACAAAGGCAAATTTTGTTGAGTATTCCTGGGAAATTATATGGGAGGTATTGATTGAGAGAATGAAAACATGTGCAGAGCATCAGATCGGGAGAAAGAGTGTGGTTTCCGAATTGGTAGAGGATGTGTGGATCAGGTGTATGCTTTGAAGAATGTGTGTGAGAAATACTTAGAAAAACAGATGGATTTGTTTGTAACATTTATGGATCTGGAGAAGGCATATGATAGAGTTAATAGAGGGGCTTTATGGAAGGTTTTAAGAGTATATGGTGTGGGAGTTATGTTGTTAGAGGCAGTGGAAATTTTTTATAGCTCATCCACTCATATACACATGTGTATACATAAACGCCCATACACGCACATATACATACACATACATATCAACATATACATACATATACGTACACATACACAGACATATACATTATACACGTACATATTCATACTTGCTTGCCTTCATCCATTCTTGTCGCCACCCCGCCACACAGGAAATAGCATCGCTACCCCCCCCCCCCCTCCGCCTTCACCGACATAGCGCCAGGAAAACAGACAAAAAGGCCATGTTCACACTCATTCTCTGGCTGCAATGTGTAAAGCACCGAAACCACAGCTCCCTATCCACATCCACTCCCACAGAACTTTCCATGGTTTACCCAAGACGCTTCACATGCCCTGGTTCAGTTCATTGACAGCACGTCGACTCCGGTATACCACATCGTTCCAATTCACTCTATTCCTTGCACGTCTCTCACCCTCCTGTATGATCAGGCCCCGATCGCTCAAAATCTTTTTACTCCATCCTTCCACCCCCAGTTTGATCTCCCGCTTCTTGTTAACTTCACTTCTAACACATATATCAACTCTGTCATTCTTTCCTTACTCATTTTTTCTATATGTCAGAACCGTTTCAACACACCCTCTTCTGCTCCTTCAACCACATACTTTTTATTTCCACACATCTCTCTAACCCTTTCATTATCTACTCGATCAAACCACCTCACACCACATATTGTCTTTAAACATTTCATTTTCAACACATCCACCCTCCTCCGTGCAACCCTATCTATAGCACATACCTCAAAATAATATAACATTGTTGGAACTACTATTCCTTCAAACATACTCATTTCTGCTCTCCGAGATAACGTTCTCTCCTGCCACACATTCTTCATCGCTCCCCGAACCTTCGCCCCTTCCTCCACCCTATGACTTACTTCTACTTCCATTGTTCCCTCCACTGCACAGTCCACTGTTAGACATCAAAGTTACTTCACTTCCTCTAATTTTTCTCCATTCAAACTTACATCCCAATTAACTTGTCCTTCAACCCTACTGAATCTAATAACCTTGCTCTTATTCCCATTTACTCTTCTGCAGTTTCTCACACGAATCAGTCACTAGAGCTGTATCACAGGCGAACAACAACTGACTCACTTCCCAGGCCCTCTCATCCACAACAGACTGCATACTCGCCCCTCTCTCCAAAACTCTTTCATTTACCTCCCTAACCACCCCATTCATAAACAAATTAAGCAAACATGGGGACATCAGACACCCCTGCCGCAAATATACCTTTACTGGGAACCAATCACTCTCCTCTCTTCCTACTCGTATACATGCCTTACATCCTTAGTAAAAACGCTCCACTGCTTGTAGCAACTTACCAGCCACACCAAAAACTCTTAAAACCTTCCACAAAGCATCTCTATCAACCCTATCATATGCTTTCTCCAGATCCACAAAGGCTACATACAAATCTATCTGTTTTTTTTTTTAATTAGTTCTCATTTCATTCTTTAGAGCAAACACCTGATCCACATATCTTCTACCACTTCTGCAACCACGCTGCTCTTCCCCAAACTTATACTCTGGACATAACTTAATCAATACCCTCCCATATAATTTCCCAGGAATACTACACAAGCTTTAGCCTCTGTAGTTTTAACGCTAACCTTTATCCCATTTACCTTTGTACAATGGCACTAGGTGAACATTTCGTCAATCCTCAGGAACTACATCATGGTCAGTATGTACACTGAATATCCTTACCAACCAATCAACAACAGTCACCACCTTTTTGAATGCATTCCACTGCAATATCATCCAAACCTGCCGCCTTGCCGGACTTTGTCTTCCGCAAAGATTTCACTTCCTCTTTTCTCCTTACCAAACCATTCTCCCTTATCATTTCACTTCGCACAGCATCCCGACCAAAACACCCAACATACTTCCCTGCAATTATCGTCCAAATGCCCCTCTTTTCTCTTTCCCACCACTCACTACCCTTTCTAATCTGCCCACCTCCCACCTTTATCATGCCACGTGCAACTTTTGGACAAGCTATCACTGCTTCCATAAATACATAATATTCCTCAGCCACTCCCCTTATGTCATTTGGTCTCACCTTTTGCCATTCTACACTCAATCTCTCCTGGTACTTCACCACACAAGTCTGCTTCTCAAGCTCACTTATTCTCACCACTCTCTTCACCTCAACATTCTCTTCTTTTTTGAAAACCTCTACAAATGTTCACCTTCGCCTCCACAAAACAGTGATCAAACATCCTTCCAGCAGTCCCTCTCAGCACATTATATATATATATATATATATATATATATATATATATATATATATATATATATGTTTGGTAAACATGTTTACCAAATGGCGTCCTACCTTAATAACTTCGATGTATATCAACTGACTGTTATATTTCTCTCTTGTGTCTCCCCGATGATGTGATTATTACACGAAAGTGCACTTGGGAACTTTTCGTGTTTCATTTTCCCCGTGGACTCATAGGAATATATATATGTATGTATATATATACATATATATATATATATATATTTTTTTTTTTTTTTTTTTTTTTTTATACTTTGTCGCTGTCTCCCGCGTTTGCGAGGTAGCGCAAGGAAACAGACGAAAGAAATGGCCCAACCCCCCCCCCCATACACATGTACATACGTCCACACACGCAAATATACATACCTACACAGCTTTCCATGGTTTACCCCAGACGCTTCACATGCCTTGATTCAATCCACTGACAGCACGTCAACCCCTGTATACCACATCGCTCCAATTCACTCTATTCCTTGCCCTCCTTTCACCCTCCTGCATGTTCAGGCCCCGATCACACAAAATCTTTTTCACTCCATCTTTCCACCTCCAATTTGGTCTCCCTCTTCTCCTCGTTCCCTCCACCTCCGACACATATATCCTCTTGGTCAATCTTTCCTCACTCATTCTCTCCATGTGCCCAAACCATTTCAAAACACCCTCTTCTGCTCTCTCAACCACGCTCTTTTTATTTCCACACATCTCTCTTACCCTTACGTTACTCACTCGCTCAAACCACCTCACACCACACATTGTCCTCAAACATCTCATTTCCAGCACATCCATCCTCCTGCGCACATCTCTATCCATAGCCCACGCCTCGCAACCATACAACATTGTTGGAACCACTATTCCTTCAAACATACCCATTTTTGCTTTCCGAGATAATGTTCTCGACTTCCACACATTTTTCAAGGCTCCCAAAATTTTCGCCCCCTCCCCCACCCTATGATCCACTTCCGCTTCCATGGTTCCATCCGCTGACAGATCCACTCCCAGATATCTAAAACACTTCACTTCCTCCAGTTTTTCTCCATTCAAACTCACCTCCCAATTGACTTGACCCTCACCCCTACTGTACCTAATAACCTTGCTCTTATTCACATTTACTCTTAACTTTCTTCTTCCACACACTTTACCAAACTCAGTCACCAGCTTCTGCAGTTTCTCACATGAATCAGCCACCAGCGCTGTATCATCAGCGAACAACAACTGACTCACTTCCCAAGCTCTCTCATCCACAACAGACTTCATACTTGCCCCTCTTTCCAGGACTCTTGCATTTACCTCCCTAACAACCCCATCCATAAACAAATTAAACAACCATGGAGACATCACACACCCCTGCCGCAAACCTACATTCACTGAGAACCAATCACTTTCCTCTCTTCCTACACGTACACATGCCTTACATCCTCGATAAAAACTTTTCACTGCTTCTAACAACTTGCCTCCCACACCATATATTCTTAATACCTTCCACAGAGCATCTCTATCAACTCTATCATATGCCTTCTCCAGATCCATAAATGCTACATACAAATCCATTTGCTTTTCTAAGTATTTCTCACATACATTCTTCAAAGCAAACACCTGATCCACACATCCTCTACCACTTCTGAAACCGCACTGCTCTTCCCCAATCTGATGCTCTGTACATGCCTTCACCCTCTCAATCAATACCCTCCCATATAATTTACCAGGAATACTCAACAAACTTATACCTCTGTAATTTGAGCACTCACTCTTATCCCCTTTGCCTTTGTACAATGGCACTATGCACGCATTCCGCCAATCCTCAGGCACCTCACCATGAGTCATACATACATTAAATAACCTTACCAACCAGTCAACAATACAGTCACCCCCCTTTTTTAATAAATTCCACTGCAATACCATCCAAACCTGCTGCCTTGCCGGCTTTCATCTTCCGCAAAGCTTTTACTACCTCTTCTCTGTTTACCAAATCATTTTCCCTAACCCTCTCACTTTGCACACCACCTCGACCAAAACACCCTATATCTGCCACTCTGTCATCAGACACATTCAACAAACCTTCAAAATACTCATTCCATCTCCTTCTCACATCACCGCTACTTGTTATCACCTCCCCATTTACGCCCTTCACTGAAGTTCCCATTTGCTCCCTTGTCTTACGCACCCTATTTACCTCCTTCCAGAACATCTTTTTATTCTCCCTAAAATTTACTGATAGTCTCTCACCCCAACTCTCATTTGCCCTTTTTTTCACCTCTTGCACCTTTCTCTTGACCTTCTGTCTCTTTCTTTTATACTTCTCCCACTCAATTGCATTTTTTCCCTGCAAAAATCGTCCAAATGCCTCTCTTTTCTCTTTCACTAATACTCTTACTTCTTCATCCCACCACTCACTACCCTTTCTAAGCAGCCCACCTCCCATATATATATATATATATATATATATATATATATATATATATATATATATATATATATATATATATATATATATATATATATATATATATATATATATATATATATATATATGTATATATGTTTGGTAAACATGTTTACCAAATGGCGTCCTACCTTAATAACTTCGATGTATATCAACTGACTGTTATATTTCTCTCTTGTGTCTCCCCGATGATGTGATTATTACACGAAAGTGCACTTGGGAACTTTTCGTGTTTCATTTTCCCCGTGGACTCATAGGAATATATATATGTATGTATATATATACATATATATATATATATATATATATATATATATATATATATATATATATATATATATATATATATATATATATATATATATATATATTTTTTTTTTTTTTTTTTGCTCTGTCGCTGTCTCCCGCGTTTGCGAGGTAGCCCAAGGAAACAGAGGAAAGAAATGGCCCAACCCACCCCCATACACATGTATATACATACACGTCCACACACGCAAATGTACATACCACATCGGGATACCACATCGATCCAATTCACTCTATTCCTTGCCCTCCTTTCACCCTCCTGCATGTTCAGGCCCCGATCACTCAAAATCTTTTTCACTCCATCTTTCCACCTAAAATTTGGTCTCCCACTTCTCCTCATTCCCTCCACCTCCGACACATATATCTTCTTAGTCAATCTTTCCCGACTCATTTTCTCTATGTGCCCAAACCATTTCAAAACACCCTCTTCTGCTCTCTCAACCACGCTCTTTTTATTTCCACACATCTCTCTTACCCTTACGTTACTTACTCGATCAAACCACCTCACACCACACATTGTCCTCAAACATCTCATTTCCAGCACATCCATCCTCCTGCGCACAACTCTATCCATAGCCCACGCCTCGCAACCATACAAAATTGTTGGTACCACTATTCCTACAAACATACCCATTTTTGCTTTCCGAGATAATGTTCTCGACTTCCACACATTCTTCAAGGCTCCCAGGATTTTCGCCCCCTCTCCCACCTTATGATCCACTTCCGCTTCCATGGTTCCATCCGCTGCCAGATCCACTCCCAGATATCTAAAACACTTTACTTCCTCCAGTTTTTCTCCATTCAAACTTACCTCCCAGTTGACTTGACCTTCAACCCTACTGTACCTAATAACCTTGCTCTTATTCACATTTACTATTAACTTTCTTCTTTCACACATTTTACCAAACTCAGTCACCAACTTCTGCAGTTTCTCAACTGAATCAGCCATCAGCGCTGTATCATCAGCGAACAACAACTGACTCACTTTCCAAGCTCTCTCATCCACAACAGACTTCATACTTGCCCCTCTTTCCAAAAGTCTTGCATTCACCTCCCTAACAACCCCATCCATAAACAAATTAAACAACCATGGAGACATCACACACCCCTGCCGCAAACCTACATTCACTGAGAACCAATCACTTTCCTCTCTTCCTACACGTACACATGCCTTACATCCTCGATAAAAACTTTTCACTGCTTCTAACAACTTGCCTCCCACACCATATATTCTTAATACCTTCCACAGAGCATCTCTATCAACTCTATCATATGCCTTCTCCAGATCCATAAATGCTACATACAAATCCATTTGCTTTTCTAAGTATTTCTCACATACATTCTTCAAAGCAAACACCTGATCCACACATCCTCTACCACTTCTGAAACCGCACTGCTCTTCCCCAATCTGATGCTCTGTACATGCCTTCACCCTCTCAATCAATACCCTCCCATATAATTTACCAGGAATACTCAACAAACTTATACCTCTGTAATTTGAGCACTCACTCTTATCCCCTTTGCCTTTGTACAATGGCACTATGCACGCATTCCGCCAATCCTCAGGCACCTCACCATGAGTCATACATACATTAAATAACCTTACCAACCAGTCAACAATACAGTCACCCCCTTTTTTAATAAATTCCACTGCAATACCATCCAAACCTGCTGCCTTGCCGGCTTTCATCTTCCGTAAAGCTTTTACTACCTCTTCTCTGTTTACCAAATCATTTTCCCTAACCCTCTCACTTTGCACACCACCTCGACCAAAACACCCTATATCTGCCACTCTGTCATCAGACACATTCAACAAATCTTCAAAATACTCATTCCATCTCCTTCTCACATCACCGCTACTTGTTATCACCTCCCCATTTACGCCCTTCACTGAAGTTCCCATTTGCTCCCTTGTCTTACGCACCCTATTTACCTCCTTCCAGAACATCTTTTTATTCTCCCTAAAATTTACTGATAGTCTCTCACCCCAACTCTCATTTGCCCTTTTTTTCACCTCTTGCACCTTTCTCTTGACCTCCTGTCTCTTTCTTTTATACTTCTCCCACTCAATTGCATTTTTTCCCTGCAAAAATCGTCCAAATGCCTCTCTCTTCTCTTTCACTAATACTCTTACTTCTTCATCCCACCACTCACTACCCTTTCTAAGCAGCCCACCTCCCATATATATATATATATATATATATATATATATATATATATATATATATATATATATATATATATATATGTATATATGTTTGATAAACATGTTTACCAAATGGCGTCCTACCTTAATAACTTCGATGTATATCAACTGACTGTTATATTTCTCTCTTGCGTCTCCCCGATGATGTGATTATTACACGAAAGTGCACTTGGGAACTTTTCGTGTTTCATTTTCCCCGTGGACTCATAGGAATATATATATGTATGTATATATATACATATATATATATATATATATATATATATATATATATATATATATATATATATATATATATATATATATATATATTTTTTTTTTTTTTTTTGCTCTGTCGCTGTCTCCCGCGTTTGCGAGGTAGCCCAAGGAAACAGAGGTAAGAAATGGCCCAACCCACCCCCATACACATGTATATACATACACGTCCACACACGCAAATGTACATACCACATCGGTATACCACATCGATCCAATTCACTCTATTCCTTGCCCTCCTTTCACCCTCCTGCATGTTCAGGCCCCGATCACTCAAAATCTTTTTCACTCCATCTTTCCACCTAAAATTTGGTCTCCCACTTCTCCTCATTCCCTCCACCTCCGACACATATATCTTCTTAGTCAATCTTTCCCGACTCATTTTCTCTATGTGCCCAAACCATTTCAAAACACCCTCTTCTGCTCCCTCAACCACGCTCTTTTTATTTCCACACATCTCTCTTACCCTTACGTTACTTACTCGATCAAACCACCTCACACCACACATTGTCCTCAAACATCTCATTTCCAGCACATCCATTATCCTGCGCACAACTCTATCCATAGCCCACGCCTCGCAACCATACAAAATTGTTGGTACCACTATTCCTACAAACATACCCATTTTTGCTTTCCGAGATAATGTTCTCGACTTCCACACATTCTTCAAGGCTCCCAGGATTTTCGCCCCCTCACCCACCTTATGATCCACTTCCGCTTCCATGGTTCCATCCGCTGCCAGATCCACTCCCAGATATCTAAAACACTTTACTTCCTCCAGTTTTTCTCCATTCAAACTTACCTCCCAATTGACTTGACCTTCAACCCTACTGTACCTAATAACCTTGCTCTTATTCACATTTACTATTAACTTTCTTCTTTCACACATTTTACCAAACTCAGTCACCAACTTCTGCAGTTTCTCAACTGAATCAGCCACCAGCGCTGTATCATCAGCGAACAACAACTGACTCACTTTCCAAGCTCTCTCATCCACAACAGACTTCATACTTGCCCCTCTTTCCAAAAGTCTTGCATTCACCTCCCTAACAACCCCATCCATAAACAAATTAAACAACCATGGAGACATCACACACCCCTGCCGCAAACCTACATTCACTGAGAACCAATCACTTTCCTCTCTTCCTACACGTACACATGCCTTACATCCTCGATAAAAACTTTTCACTGCTTCTAACAACTTGCCTCCCACACCATATATTCTTAATGCCTTCCACAGAGCATCTCTATCAACTCTATCATATGCCTTCTCCAGATCCATAAATGCTACATACAAATCCATTTGGGGAGGTGATAACAAGTAGTGGTGATGTGAGAAAGAGATGGAGTGAGTATTTTGAAGGTTTGTTGAATGTGTTTGATGATAGAGTGGCAGATATAGGGTGTTTTGGTCGAGGTGGTGTGCAAAGTGAGAGGGTTAGGGAAAATGTTTCGGTAAACAGAGAAGAAGTAGTAAAAGCTTTGCGGAAGATGAAAGCCGGCAAGGCAGCAGGTTTGGATGGTATTGCAGTGGAATTTATTAAAAAAGGGGTGACTGTATTATTGACTGGTTGGTAAGGTTATTTAATGTATGTATGACTCATGGTGAGGTGATTGAGGATTGGCGGAATGCGTGCATAGTGCCATTGAACAAAGGCAAAGGGGATAAGAGTTAGTGCTCAAATTTCAGAGGTATAAGTTTGTTGAGTATTCCTGGTAAATTATATGGGAGGGTATTGATTGAGAGGGTGAAGGCATGTACAGAGCATCAGATTGGGGAAGAGCAGTGTGGTTTCAGAAGTGTTAGAGGATGTGTGGATCAGGTGTTTGCTTTGAAGAATGTATGTGAGAAATACTTAAATATATATATATATATATATATATATATATATATATATATATATATATATATATATATATATATATATATATATATTTTTTTTTTTTTTTTTTTTTTCTTTTTTGCTTTGTCACTGTCTCCCACGTTTGCGAGGTAGCGCAAGGAAACAGACGAAGGAAATGGCCCAACCCACCCCATACACATGTATATACATACGTCCACACACGCAAATATACATACCTACACAGCTTTCCATGGTTTACCCCAGACGCTTCACATGCCCTGATTCAATCCACTGACAGCACGTCAACCCCGGTATACCACATCGATCCAATTCACTCTATTCCTTGCCCTCCTTTCACCCTCCTTCAAGTTCAGGCCCCGATCACTCAAAATCTTTTTTACTCCATCTTTCCACCTCCAATTTGGTCTCCCACTTCTCCTCGTTCCCTCCACCTCCGACGCATATATCCTCTTGGTCACTCTTTCCTCACTCATTCTCTCCATGTGCCCAAACCATTTCAAAACACCCTCTTCTGCTCTCTCAACCACGCTCTTTTTATTTCCACACATCTCTCTTACCCTTACATTACTTACTCGATCAAACCACCTCACACCTCACATTGTCCTCAAACATCTCATTTCCAGCACATCCATCCTCCTGCGCACAACTCTATCCATAGCCCACGCCTCGCAACCATACAACATTGTAGGAACCACTATTCCTTCAAACATACCCATTTTTTCTTTCCGAGATAATGTTCTCGACTTCCACACATTCTTCAAGGCTCCCAGGATTTTCGCCCCCTCCCCAACCCTATGATCCACCTCCGCTTCCATGGTTCCATCCGCTGCCAGATCCATTCCCAGATATCTAAAACACTTTACTTCCTCCAGTTTTTCTCCATTCAATCTTACTTCCCAATTGACTTGACCCTCAACCCTACTGTACCTAATAACCTTGCTCTTATTCACATTTACTCTTAATTTTCTTCTTTCACACACACTATATATATATATATATATATATATATATATATATATATATATATATATATATATATATATATATATATACATATATTCCTATGAGTCCACGGGCAAAATGAAACACGAAAAGTTCCCAAGTGAACTTTCGTGTAATAATCACATCATCAGAGGAGACACAAGAGAGAAATATAACAGTCAGTTGATATACATCGAAGTGACTATATATATATATATATATATATATATATATATATATATATATATATATATATATATATATATATAATTTTTTCTTTTTTTTTTTTTTTGCTTTGTCGCTGTCTCCCGCGTTTGCGAGGTAGCGCAAGGAAACAGACCAAAGAAATGGCCCAACCCACCCCCATACGCATGTATATACATACGTCCACACACGTAGATATACATACCTACACAGCTTTCCATGGTTTACCCAGACGCTTCACTTGCCCTGATTCAATCCACTGACAGCACGTCAACCCCGGTATACCACATCGATCCAATTCACTCTATTCCTTGCCCTCCTTTCACCCTCCTGCATGTTCAGGCCCCGATCACACAAAATCTTTTTCACTCCATCTTTCCACCTCTAATTATATATATATATATATATATATATATATATATATATATATATATATATATATATATATATATATATATATATATATATATATATATATATATATATATATATATATATATATATATATATATATATATATATATATATATATATATATATATATATATATATAATTATATATATATATATATATATATATATATATATATATATATATATATATATATATATATATATATATATATATATATATATATATATATATATATATATATATATATATATATATATATATATATATATATATATATATATATATATATATATATATATATATATATATATATATATATATATATATATATATATATATATATATATATATATATATATATATATATATATATATATATATATATATATATATAAGAAAGTGAAGTATTTTAGATATCTGGGAGTGGATCTGGCAGCGGATGGAACCATGGAAGCGGAAGTGAATCATAGGGTGGGGGAGGGGGCGAAAATCCTGGGAGCCTTGAAGAATGTTTGGAAGTCGAGAACATTATCTCGGAAAGCAAAAATGGGTATGTTTGAAGGAATAGTGGTTCCAACAATGTTGTATTGTTGCGAGTCGTGGGCTATGGATAGGGTTGTGCGGAGGAGGGTGGATGTGCTGGAAATGAGATGTTTGAGGACAATATGTGGTGTGAGGTGGTTTGATCGAGTAAGTAATGTAAGGGTAAGAGAGATAGGTGAAAATAAAAAGAGCGTGGTTGAGAGAGCAGAAGAGGGTGTTTTGAAATGGTTTGGGCACATGGAGAGAATGAGTGAGGAAAGAGTGACCAAGAGGATATATGTGTCGGAGGTGGAGGGAACGAGGAGAAGTGGGAGACCCAATTGGAGGTGGAAAGATGGAGTGAAAAAGATTTTGTGTGATCGGGGCCTGAACATGCAGGAGGGTGAAAGGAGGGCAAGGAATAGAGTGCATTGGATCGATGTGGTATACCGGGGTCGACGTGCTGTCAATGGATTGAATCAGGGCATGTGAAGTGTCTGGGGTAAAGCATGGTAAGTTCTGTGGAGCCTGGATGTGGAAAGGGAGCTGTGGTTTCGGGCATTATTGCATGACAGCTAGAGACTGAGTGTGAACGAATGGGGCCTTTGTTGTCTTTTCCTAGCGCTACCTCGCCCACATGAGGGGGGGGAATGTTATTTCCATGTGTGGCGAGGTGGCGATGGGAATGAATAAAGGCAGATAGTGTGAATTGTTTGCATGTGTATATATGTATGTGTCTGTGTGTGTATATATATGTGTACATTGAGATGTATGGGTATGTATATTTGCGTGTGTGGACGTGTATGTGAATGCATGTGTATGGGGGTGGGTTGGGCCATTTCTCGTCTGTTTCTTTGCGCTACCTCGCAAACGCGGGAGACAGCGACAAAGCAAAATAAAAAATATATATATATATATATATATATATATATATATATATATATATATATATATATATATATATATATATATATATATATCCCTAGGGATAGGTGAGAAAGAATACTTAACACGCATTCCTAACGTGTCGAAGAAGGCGACTAAAGGGGACGGGAGCGGGGGGCCAGAATCCTTCCCCTCCTTGTATTTTAACTTTCTAAACTTTCACGCAGGGAGTGCTCATCCTCCTCGAAGGCTCAGATTGGGGTGTCTAAATGTATGTGGATGTAACCAAGATGAGAAAAAGGAGAGGTAGGTTGTATGTTTGAGGAAAGGAACCTGGATGTTTTGGCTCTTGAGTGAAACAAAGCTCAAGGGTAAAGGGGAGGAGTGGTTTGGGAATGTCTTGGGAGTAAAGTCAGGGGTTACTGAGAGGACAAGAGCAAGGGAAGGAGTAGCACTACTCCTGAAACAGGAGTTCTGGGAGTATGTAATAGAGCGTAAGAAAGTAAATTCTAGATTGATATGGGTAAAACTGAAAGTTGATGGAGAGAATTGGGTGGTTATTGGTGCATATGCACCTGAGCATGAGAAGAAAGATCATGAGAGGCAAGTGTTTTGGGAGCAGCTGAATGAGTGTGTCAGTGGTTTTGATGCACAAGATCGGGTTATAGTTATGGGTGATTTGAATGCAAAGGGTTGTAATGTGGCAGTTGAGGGAATAATTGGTATACATGGGGTGTTCAATGTTGTAAATGGAAATGGTGACGAGCTTGTAGATCTACGTGCTGAAAAAGGACTGGTGATTTGGGAATACCTCGTTTAAAAAGCGAGATATACATAAGTATACGTATGTAAGTAGGAGAGATGGCCAGAGAGCGTTATTGGATTACGTGTTAATTGTTAGCCGCGCGAAAGAGAGACTTTTGGATGTTAATGTGCTGAGAGTTGCAACTGGAGGGATGTCTGATCATTATCTAGTGGAGGCGAAGGTGAAGATTTGTAGAGGTTTTCAGATAAGAAAAGAGAATGTTGGAGTGAAGAGAGTGGTGAGAGTTAGTGAGCTTGGGAAGGAGACTTGTGTGAGGAAGTACCAGGAGAGACTGAGTACCGAATGGAAAAATGTGAGAACAAAGGACGTAAGGGGAGTTGGGGAGGAATGGATGTATTTAGGGAAGCAGTGATGGCTTGCGCAAAAGATGCTTGTGGCATGAGAAGCGTGGGAGGTGGGTTGATTAGAAAGGGTAGTGAGTGGTGGGATGAAGAAGTAAGATTATTAGTGAAAGAGAAGAGAGAGGCATTTGGACGATTTTTGCAGGGAAAAAATGCAAATGAGTGGGAGGTGTATAAAAGAAAGAGGCAGGAGGTCAAGAGAAAGGTGAAAAAGAGGGCAAATGAGTGTTGGGGTGAGAGAGTATCATTAAATTTTAGGGAGAATAAAGAGATATTTTGGAAGGAAGTAAATAAAGTGC
Source organism: Panulirus ornatus (assembly GCF_036320965.1). Lineage (NCBI taxonomy): Eukaryota > Metazoa > Arthropoda > Malacostraca > Decapoda > Palinuridae > Panulirus > Panulirus ornatus. Next base: position 22,670,039 of record NC_092252.1, on the reverse strand, counting down.
GTAAGACAAGGTAACAAAAGGGAACTTCAGTAAAGGGGGCTAATGGGGAGGTGATAACAAGTAGTGGTGATGTGAGAAGGAGATGGAGTGAGTATTTTGAAGGTTTGTTGAATGTGTTTGATGATAGAGTGGCAGATATAGGGTGTTTTGGTCGAGGTGGTGTGCAAAGTGAGAAGGTTAGGGAAAATAATTTGGTAAACAGAGAAGAGGTAGTAAAGGCTTTGCGGAAGATGAAAGCCGGCAAGGCAGCGGGTTTGGATGTATTGCAGTGGAATTTCTTAAAAAAAGGTGGTGACTGTATTGTTGACTGGCTGGTAAGGTTATGTAATGTATGTATGATTCATGGTGAGGTGCCTGAGGATTGGCGGAATGCTTGCATAGTTCCATTGAACAAAGGCAAAGGGGATAAAAGTGAGTGCTCAAATTACAGAAGCATAATTTTGTTGAGTGATGCTGAGAAATTATATGGAAGGGTATTGATTGAGAGGGTGAAGGTATGTACAGAGCATCAAATTGGGAAAGAGCAGTGTGGTTTCAGAAGTGGTAGAGGATGTGTGGATCAGGTGTTTGCTTTGAAGAATGTATGTGAGAAATACTTAGAAAAGCAAATGGATTTGTATGTAGCATTTATGGATCTAGAGAAGGCATATGATAGAGTTGATAGAGATGCTCTGTGGAAGGTATTAAGAATATATGGTGTGGGAAGTAAGTTGTTAGAGGCAATGAAAAGTTTTTATCGAGGATTTAAGCATGTGTACGTGTAGGAAGAGAGGAAAGTGATTGGTTCTCAGTGAATGTAGGTTTGCAGCGGAGGTGTGTGATGTCTCCATGATTATTTAATTAGTTTATGGATGGGGGTGTTAGGGAGGTGAATGCAAGAGTTTTGGAAAGAGGGGCAAGTATGCAGTCTGTTGTGGATGAGAGAGCTTGGGAAGTGAGTCAGTTGTTGTTCGCTGATGATACAGTGCTGGTGGCTGATTCGTATGAGAAAGTGCAGAAGCTGGTGACTGAGTTTGGTAAAGTGTGTGAAACAAGAAAGCTGAGAGTAAATGTGAATAAGAGCAAGGTTATTAGGTACAGTGGGGTTGAGGGACAGGTCAATTGGGGGGTAAATTTGAATGGAGAAAAACTAGAGGAAGTGAAGTGTTTTTAGATATCTGGGAGTGGATTTGGCAGCGGGTGGAACCATGGAAGCGGAAGTGAATCATAGGGTGGGGAAGGGGGCGAAAGTTCTGGGAGCGTTAAAGAATGTGTTGAGAACATTATCTCGGAAAGCAAAAATGGGTATGTTTGAAGGAATAGTGCTTCCAACAATGTTATATGGTTGCATGGTTGCGAGGCATGGGCTATGGATAGAGTTGTGCGGAGAAGGGTGGATGTGCTGAAAATGAGATGTTTGAGGACAATATTTGGTGTGAGGTGGTTTGATCGAGCAAGTAATGATAGGGTAAGAGAGATGCGTGGTAATAAAAAGAGTGTGGTTGAGAGAGCAGAAGAGGGTGTTTTGAAATGGTTTGGTCACATGGAGAGAATGAGTGATTAAAGATTGACCGAGAGTATATATGTGTCAGGGGTGGAGGGAACGAGGAGAAGTGGGAGACCAAATTGGAGGTGGAAAGATGGAGTGAAAAAGATTTTGAGTCATCAGGGCCTGAACATGCAGGAGGGTGAAAGGCGTGCAAGGAATAGAGTGAATTGGAACGATGTGGTATACCGGGGTCGACGTGCTGTCAATTGATTGAACCAGGGCATATGAAGCGTCTGGGGTAAACCATGGAAAGTTCTGTGGTCCCTGGATGTGGAAAGGGAGCTGTGGTTTCTGTGCATTATTACATGACAGCTAGAGACTGAGTGTAACCGAATGTGGTCTTTGTTTGTCTTTTCCTAGCGCTACCTCGAGCACATGAGGTGAAAGGGGTCGTTATTTCATGTGTGGCGAGGTGGCGAAGGAAATGAATGAAGGCAGACAGTATGAATTATGCACATGTGTATATATATATATGTCTGTGTGTGTGTATATATATATATATATATATATATATATATATATATATATATATATATATATATATATATATTTTTTTTTTTTTTTTTTTTTTTTAAAATATTCGCCATTTCCCGCGTTAGCGAGGTAGCATTAAGAACAGAGGACTGGGCCTTTTTTGGAATATCCTCACCTGGTCCCCTCTGTTCCTTCTTTTGGAAAAATATATATATATATATATATATATATATATTTTTTTTTTTTTTTTTTTTTTTTCTATACTTTGTCGCTGTCTCCCGCGTTTGCGAGGTAGCGCAAGGAAACAGACGAAAGAAATGGCCCAACCCCCCCCCATACACATGTATATACATACATCCACACACGCAAATATACATACCTACACAGCTTTCCATGGTTTACCCCAGACGCTTCACATGCCTTGATTCAATCCACTGACAGCACGTCAACCCCGGTATACCACATCGCTCCAATTCACTCTATTCCTTGCCCTCCTTTCACCCTCCTGCATGTTCAGGCCCCGATCACACAAAATCTTTTTCACTCCATCTTTCCACCTCCAATTTGGTCTCCCTCTTCTCCTCGTTCCCTCCACCTCCGACACATATATCCTCTTGGTCAATCTTTCCTCACTCATTCTCTCCATGTGCCCAAACCACTTCAAAACACCCTCTTCTGCTCTCTCAACCACGCTCTTTTTATTTCCACACATCTCTCTTACCCTTACGTTACTCACTCGATCAAACCACCTCACACCACACATTGTCCTCAAACATCTCATTTCCAGCACATCCATCCTCCTGCGCACAACTCTATCCATAGCCCACGCCTCGCAACCATACAACATTGTTGGAACCACTATTCCTTCAAACATACCCATTTTTGCTTTCCGAGATAATGTTCTTGACTTCCACACATTCTTCAAGGCCCCAGAATTTTCGCCCCCTCCCCCACCCTATGATCCACTTCCGCTTCCATGGTTCCATCCGCTGCCAGATCCACTCCCAGATATCTAAAACACTTCACTTCCTCCAGTTTTTCTCCATTCAAACTTACCTCCCAATTGACTTGACCCTCAACCCTACTGTACCTAATAACCTTTGGCTCCCTTATTCACAATTTACTAGTAACTTTTTCTTCTTTCAAACAACATTGTTACCAAACTCCAATCACCAAAACTTCCTCTAGTTTATTCCTCAACTGAATCTAAGGCCACCAGCGGCTGGTTATCAATCAACGAACAACAACTTGACTCCCACTTTCCAAGCTCTCTCATCAACAAAAGAAAACTTCAAACTTGCCCCCCCTTTCCAAAAGTCCTTTGCGATTCACCTCCCTAACAACCCCAATCCCATAAAAAAATTAAAACAACCTTGAGACCAATCAAACAACACCCCTGCCGCAAAACCTACAATTCACTGAGAACCATTCACGTTCCTCTCTCCTACTGTACAAAACAATGCCCCTTACAATTTCCTCGGAAATTAAAAACTTTTCAACGGCTTCTATAAAACAACTTGCCTCCCACACCATGAATAATTCTTAATGCCTTCCAACAAGAGAAGCAATCTCTTATCAACTCGAATCATATGCCTTCTCCAAAGATCCAATAAATGCTACATACAAAAATCCATTTGGGGAGGTTGGAATAAACAAAGTATGTGGAATGTAGAAAAAGAGAATGGATAGTGAGTATTTTGAAAGGTTTGGTTGAATGTTTTGATGATAGAGTGGCCATAAGATATAGGAGGGTTGGTTTTTTTGGTCGAGGTGGGGGTGCCCATAGTGGAGAGGGTTTATGGAAAAATGTTTCGGTAAAAACAGAGAAGAAGTAGTAAAAACTTTGCGGAAATGAAAGCCGGCCAAAAAGGCAAAGCAAATTTGGATGGTATTCAAGTTGAATTTAATTAAAAAAAAAGGGGTGGACTGTAATTTGATTGAACTGGTTGGTCAGGTTATTTAATGAATGCCATGAAACACAGGGTGAGTGCCGGAAAGGATTGGCGTAATGCCGTGCATCAGTGCCATGGTACTAAGGGCAAAAGGGGAATCAAGAGTTAGTGCTCTAAAAATTCAGAGAATAACGTTTTTGTTGAGTTATTCCCCTGGGTAAAATCCATGAATGGGAGGGTAATTGATTGAAGAGGGTGAAGCAAGGCACAGAAGCAACAAAATCAGAAAAAAAAATTGGGGAAGAGCCGTGTGGTTTCTAAAGTGGTAGGGAAAAATGTATGAATTCAGGTGGTTTGCTTGAAGAAATGTATGTGAGAAATACTTAATTATAATATATATAATATATATATATATATATATATAATATATATAATATAATATAAAATATATAAATAAAATATAAATATAATAATAAATATATAAAAAAATATATATCTAATTATATATATATATATATAAACATAATATGTAATATATTATATAATAAGAAGAATAGAGAAGATATAGAAAAAATATATACATAAAATATATATATTATATAAATTTTTTTTTTTGTTCTTTTTTTGCTTTGTCCGCTGTCTCCTCCCAACGTTTTTGCGAGGTAAGCCGCCAAAAGGAAACCAGACGAAAGATAATGGCCCCAACCCCAACCCCCATACCACACAATGGTATAATAAACAAGAACGTTAATGTCCGACTTCCACACAAGCAAATATACATACCTACACAGCTTTCCATGGTTTAACCCCCAGACGCTTCAAACTAACGCCCCCTGAGTTCAAAGATCCAACTGAACAGCCACGTCAACCCCGGTATAACCAACAACGATCCAATTCACTCTATGGTCCTTGCCCTCCTTCAAGGGTTCAGAGCCCCCGATACATCAAAATCCTTTTTACTCCCATCTTTCCACATTCCCATTTGGTCCCCCCCCACCCCACTTCCCTCGTTTCCCTCCACCTCCGACGCATATATTATCCTCATTGGTACACTCTTTTCCGTCAACTCCTATTCTTCTCCAAGTCCCAAACCATTGCAAAGAACACCCTCTTCCTGCTCTCCCTCCCACAAACCACGCTCTTTTTATTTCCCACTCATCTCTCTAACCCTTAATTCCTTTATACTCGATCAAAGAAACCACCTCACACCACAAACATTGTCCCGCCCCGCAAACATCTCATTTCCCCCACACAATCCATCCTCCCTGCGGCAACAACTCTATCCATAGCCCCACGCCCTTCGCAAACCAAATACTTCATTGTTGGAATGTACCAATATTTATTTTCTTTTCAAGACATTAACCCATGAGTTTTTCTTTCCGAGAGAATGTTTTCTCGACTTTCCCACACATTCTTCAAAGCTCCCAGGTTTTTTCGCCCCCCCCCCCCCCAACCCTATGTATCCATTGCGTTCCCTTTCCTGGGGTTTCCGATCCCTGCCCCTGATCCCATTCCCCCAGATATCTAAAACACTTTTACTTCCTCCAGTTTTTCTCCAATTCTATCTTACTTCCCCAATTTGACTTTGACCCCTCAACCCTACTGGTCCTAATAACTTGCTCCTTTATTCAACATTTACTCTTAATTTTCTTCTTTCACTACACATATATATTATATATATTTTTAATATATATATATATATATATTATATAGAAAGAGATACAAATATATTTCCCTAAAATGAAGTCCCCAAAACGGGGAAAATGAATCACGAAAGTTTCCCAAGTGCAACACTTTCGGCAATAATCAAAATCCATCCAGAGGAGACACAAAGATAGAGAAATAAATAACAGTCCAGTTTTGCAATAACTCGAAGTGACAAAATATAGTATAATAGTATAATATATATTTATATAATAATAAATATATATAATAATAGATATGCAATTAATAAATAAAATTTATAATAGTTAATATAAAAAATATATATATAATTTTGTCTGTTTTTTTTTTTTTTTTTTGCTTTGTCCGCAGTTCCCTCCCGCGTTTGCCGAAGGGTAAGCGCCAAAAGGTAACATAACCAAGAAAAATGGCCCAACCCAACCCCAGATTACGCAATGAATAATACAGCAAGTTTCCACAAAACCGTAAAAATATACCATACCTACACACTTTTCCATGGGTTACCCAGACGCTTCACTTGCCCTGAGCAATCCACTACACTACGTTCACCAACCCCGGTATACCACCATCGAACCAATTCACTCTATTCCTTCCACCTTCCTTTTCAACCCGTCCTGCAAAATGGTTCAGGCCCCGAACAGCACAAAACTTTTTCACTCGTCCATCTTTTTCCACCTCCGAATTATAATATATATAATATAAAATTAATAAATATAAAATATTTAATATATATTAATAATACTATAGATAATAATTATAATATAATATTATATTAGATATATATTAATAATAATATATAATTTATATAGAAGTTATATAGATATAAATAATAGGATTTATATAATTAGATATAGTTTAAAAAAAAAAAAAAAGAAAAATGAAAGAGTATATATATATTAATCATATAGAGAATATATATATATAAATATATAATTATAATTATTAAAATAATTAGAAGATAATATAATATAATTAATGACAATAAGATTATATATATATATAGATATTTATTTATTATTGAGAATTATAAATAGATATTATAATATGCTAATTGAATAAATAAGACATATGATAATAATATATATATTTTTTTTTTTTTTTTTTTTTTTATACTTTGTCGCTGTCTCCACGTTTGCGAGGTAGCCGCAAGGAAACAGACAAAGAAAATGGCCCAACCCCCCCCATAACAAACAAAATGTACATACAAAAACACGTCCCACAAGCAAAACACAAATAATACATATCCTTACAACACTTTTCCAATGGTTTAAAAACCCCGGAAACGCTTCAACATGCCCATTGTTTCACTTCCAACGACAGCACGTCAACCCCTGTACATACCACAACGCTCCAATTCACTCTAAATTCCTTTGCCCCTCCTTTCACAACCCCCTGCGATGTTCTGGCCCGATCACAAAACAAAAGCTTTTTTTTCTCTCCATCTTTCGCAACCCCTCCAATGTTGGTCTCCCTCTTCTCCGTCGTTCCCTCCGACCCCGCAAACACATTATAAATTCCCTTGGTCCAATCTTTTTCCTCAACTCAATGCTCTCCATGTGCCCAAAAACCATTTTAGAAAACACCCTCATCTGCTCTCTCCAAACCACGCTTTTGTATTTCCCTACACATCTCCTTTACCCTTAACGTACGGAACCCGTATCAAACCCACCTCGCTCCACACTTGATCCTCAAACATCGCATTTCCAAACAAATCCATCCCCCCTGCGCAACAACTCTTATCCGTAAGCCCCCATCCCTCGCAACCATACAACAATTGTTGGAAAACGAACTAATCCTTCCCTAGATACATACCCGCATATAGCCAGATCATGTTTTGCCTTTCCGGGAGAATGGTCTCGACTTCGCACACATTTTTTAAGGCGTCCCAAAATTTGGTCGCCCCCTCCCCGACCCTATGAAATCCCACTCCGCTGCTCATGGTGTCCAGCCGCCTGAACAGATCCACCCCTTATAATCTAAAACACTTCACTTTTCCTCCAGTTTTTTCCACCATTCATACTTCACCTCCCTCCCAATGGATTACCCTCAACCTTAACTGACCTAAATAACCTGGCTCTATTCACATTTAACTCTTAAAATTTCTTTTCTTTCCACAACGACTTTAACCAAACTCCGTTCCAACCAGCGTCTCAGGTTTTCCACCATCACCTGAATCCGCCCACGCAGCGGCTGTATCAAGCAGCGAACAACAACTGAACTCCAACTTCCCCCCAAACGCTCCCTCCCATCCCCAAACAGACTTTTATACTTGCCCCCCTCTTCCAAAACTCCCGTTGCCAATTTACCTCCTAAACAACCCCAATTCCATAAGACAAAATTTAAACAACCAGAGACATCACACACCCCTCCGCAAACCTAACATTCCAACTAGAAAAGCCAACAATTTCCTCTCTTTCCTAACACGTACACATGCCCTTACACCCCCTCCGATAAAAACTTTTCAAACTGCTTCTAAAAAACTTGCGCTCCCACACCTATATTCTAATACATTCCACAAGAGCAATAAAATCTCGAAAATCAACTCTATCAATATGCCATCTCCAGAGCCATAAATGCTACATACAAATCCCATTTGCCTTTTTCTAAGTTATCTCTCAATACAATTCTTCAAAAAGCAAACAAACCTGAAAATCCCACAACTCCTCTACCACTTCTGAAACCACACTGGCTCTTCCCCAACTCTGATGCTCTGTAACATGCCTTTCCACCCTCTCAAACTAAAGTCAAGACGCCTCCCATAATACTTTAACCAGAATACCAACAAACTTATACCTCTTGTAATTTGAGCACTCCACTCTTAATCCGCGTTCCTTTGTACAAATGGCCAACTAAAAATGCACGCATTCCGCCTATCCCTCCAGGCCTAACCTCCCCCATGAGTCCCATACAGAAACATTAAAAATAACCTTAACCAAACCAGTCAAAAAATACAGTCCACCGGCCCCTTTTTAATAAATTCCACTGCTAATACCATCCAAACCGGCCTGCCCTTGCCGCTTTCATCTTCCCGCAAAGCTTTTACTACCTCTTTCTCGGTTAACCAAATCCATTTTGCCCTAACCCGCGTCACTTTTGCAAACACCAACCTCGAACCCAAGAAACAACCCTAAATATCTTCCACTCTGTCCAACTGAACCATTCAACAAACCGTTTTTCAAAAAATACTCACCATTCCAATCTCCTTCCACGATCACCATACTACTGTTTAATCTAAAACCTCCCCGATTGTACGCCCTTCACTGAATCCCAATTTGCTCCCTCTTGTTCTTACGCAACCCTATTTACCCTTCCCTTCCAGAACAAAATCTTGTTATTCTTCCCCCCTAAGAGTTCTGATAGTCTCTCGCAACCCAAACTCCCTCCATATTGCCCTGTTTTTCACCGTCTTGCAAACCTTTCTCTGACCCTCCTTCCTCTTCTTTTAAATACTTCTTCCCCTACTCAATTTTCATTTTTCCCTGCATAAAATCGTCCAAATAATGCCTACCTCTCGTCCTCTTCCACTAATACTCTTACTTTCCCTTTCCATCCCAACCACTCACTAGCTAAAACCCTTTTCTGAAACAGCCCCCCTTCCCCCCTCTTCTCATGCCACAACAACTTTTGCGCCAAAACCATCAAAATGATTCCCCCAAAAAAAACCCATTCCCCCCCCCACTCCCCTTCTTTTCCCTTTTTCCCAACCTTTTTCCATTCTGTACCAGTCTCTCCTGGTACTTCCTTTACACAGGCCCCTTCCCAAACTCAAATTAAAATTCCCCCACCCTTTTTTCACCCCAAAATTCACTCTTCTTTTTTGAAAACCCAAAACAACTTTTACCTTTGCCTCCACCCAAATAATGTCCAAAACCCTCCCTTGCACCTCTCAGCAAAATTAAAAACCAAAAGTCTCTCTTTCGCAAAGCCTTCAATTAAAAAACGAAAACCCAATTTTTGGGTCTCTGGGGCCCTCTCTCCTTTTCTTAAAAAATAAAATATACTTATGTAAAAATCTCGCTTTTTTAAAACCCGGTATTCCCAATCATCATCCTTTTTAAAACACATAAAACTACAAAACCTTCACCATTTCCATTTACAAAAACTGGAAAAACTATATTATATATATATATATATATATATATATATATATATATAATACTATATATATATTATTTATATATTATATATATATATATATTATATATATATATATATATATATATATAACATATATGTATATTTATATATATATATATATATTATATATATATATATATATATTATATATATATATATATTTTTTTTTTCTTTTTTGCTTTGTCGTGTTCCACGTTTGCGAGGTAGCGCAGGAAACAGACAGAAGAATGGCCCAACCCACCCCATACACATGTATATACATACGTCCAACACGCAAATATAATACCTACACCGCTTTCTTGGTTTAACCAGACGCTTCACATTGCCCTGATTCATCCGCTGACTGCACGTCACCCGGTATACACATGATCCAATTCACTATATTCCTTGCCTCTTTCTGTTCAGGCCCCGATCTCAAATCTGTTTTACTCCATCTTTCACATCCAATTTGGTCTCCACGTCTCTCGTTCCTCCACCTCGACGCATATATCCTATGGTCACTGTTCCCTCACTCTTATATCCATGTGACCATACATTTCAAAACACCCTATTCTGCTCTCTAACCACGCCTCTTTTTATTTCCACACATATCTCTCCTACCTGACATTAATTACTCGATCAACCACCTCACACCACACATTGTCTCATAACATCTCATTTCAAGAATCCATCCTCCTGCGCACAACTCTATCCATAGCCACGCCTCGCAACCATACAACGTTGTTGGAACCCTACTTTATTCAAACATACACATTTTTTTCTTTTCGAGTTAATGTTCTCGGACTTCACACATTCATCAAGGCTCCCCAGGATTGATTTTCGCGCCCCCCCCCACCAACCTATGATCCCACTTCGATTCATGGTTCCATCCGTGCAGATCCATTCCAGAGATTTTAAAAACCTTTACTTCCTCCATTTTTCGGCCATTCTAATCTTACTTCCCAATTGAAAACTTGACCCTCACCTACCTGTACCTAATACCTTGCTCTTATTCACATTTATCTTAATTTTTTCTTTCACACATCTATATATATCTATTTATTATATTATATATATGTATGTATATATAGATTTTTTTTACATATATTCCTTTGAGTCACGGGGGAAAATGAAACACGAATAAAGTTCCCAAGTGGCAACTTTCGTGTAAAATCACATCATCAGAGGAGGGACAAAAGATGAGAAATATAACAGTCAGTTGATATACATCGAGTGAACAATTTATTACTATATTTATATATATATATATTATTATATATATAAATTTATATATCATATTATATATTATATATATATATATATATATATAATTTTTGCTTTTTTTTTTTTTTTTTTGCTTGTCGCTGTCTCACGCGTTTGCGAGGTAGGCAAGGAAACAGACCAAAGAATGGCCAGCCACCCCCATACTCAATGTATATAATTACGTCACAAACGTAAATATAATACCTACACAGCTTTCCATGTTTACCCAGACGCTTCATTGCCCTGATTCAATCCAATGACAGCCACGTCAACCCGTATACCAACTCGATCCAATTCACTTATCCTTGCCTTCCTTTCACCCTCATGCAGTGTTCATGGCCCCGATCACACAAAATCTTTTTAACTCATTTTACCCTCCAATTATTATATATATATATATTATATTTATTTATAGATATATATATATATATATATTATTTTTATATATAGATATAATATATATATTTATACATATATATATATATATATATAGTATATATATATATTTTTTATAATTATATTTATATATATATAAAAAGAAAGAAAAAGAAAGTTATTTATATAATTTTTATATATATATATATAATATTATATTATATTTATATATATATATATATTATATATATTATATATATATTAATATAATATATATATATCATATATTATATATACTATATATATATTTATATATATATTATATATATATACATTTATATATATATATATATCTTTTTTTTTTTTTTTTTTTTTATACTTTGTCGCTGTCTCCCGCGTTTGCGGATGGTAGCGCAAGGAAACAGACGAAAGAAAAATGGTCTCCAACCCCCACCCATATCCACATGTACATACACAAGTCACACACACAAATATTTCATAACTACAAGCTTTCCATGGTTTACCGGGACGCTTTCACTGCCTTGATTCAATCCACTGACAGCACGTCAACCCCTGTATACCACATCGCTCCAATTCACTCTATTCCTTGCCCTCCTTTCACCCTCCTGCATGTTCAGGCCCCGATCACACAAAATCTTTTTCACTCCATCTTTCCACCTCCAATTTGGTCTCCCTCTTCTCCTCGTTCCCTCCACCTCCGACACATATATCCTCTTGGTCAATCTTTCCTCACTCATTCTCTCCATGTGCCCAAACCATTTCAAAACACCCTCTTCTGCTCTCTCAACCACGCTCTTTTTATTTCCACACATCTCTCTTACCCTTACGTTACTTACTCGATCAAACCACCTCACACCACACATTGTCCTCAAACATCTCATTTCCAGCACATCCATCCTCCTGCGCACAACTCTATCCATAGCCCACGCCTCGCAACCATACAACATTGTTGGAACCACTATTCCTTCAAACATACCCATTTTTGCTTTCCGGGATAATGTTCTCGACTTCCACACATTTTTCAAGGCTCCCAAAATTTTCGCCCCCTCCCCCACCCTATGATCCACTTCCGCTTCCATGGTTCCATCCGCTGACAGATCCACTCCCAGATATCTAAAACACTTCACTTCCTCCAGTTTTTCTCCATTCAAACTCACCTCCCAATTGACTTGACCCTCAACCCTACTGTACCTAATAACCTTGCTCTTATTCACATTTACTCTTAACTTTCTTCTTCCACACACTTTACCAAACTCCGTCACCAGCTTCTGCAGTTTCTCACATGAATCCGCCACCAGCGCTGTATCATCAGCGAACAACAACTGACTCACTTCCCAAGCTCTCTCATCCCCAACAGACTTCATACTTGCCCCTCTTTCCAAGACTCTTGCATTTACCTCCCTAACAACCCCATCCATAAACAAATTAAACAACCATGGAGACATCACACACCCCTGCCGCAAACCTACATTCACTGAGAACCAATCACTTTCCTCTCTTCCTACACGTACACATGCCTTACATCCTCGATAAAAACTTTTCACTGCTTCTAACAACTTGCCTCCCACACCATATATTCTTAATACCTTCCACAGAGCATCTCTATCAACTCTATCATATGCCTTCTCCAGATCCATAAATGCTACATACAAATCCATTTGCTTTTCTAAGTATTTCTCACATACATTCTTCAAAGCAAACACCTGATCCACACATCCTCTACCACTTCTGAAACCACACTGCTCTTCCCCAATCTGATGCTCTGTACATGCCTTCACCCTCTCAATCAATACCCTCCCATATAATTTACCAGGAATACTCAACAAACTTATACCTCTGTAATTTGAGCACTCACTCTTATCCCCTTTGCCTTTGTACAATGGCACTATGCACGCATTCCGCCAATCCTCAGGCACCTCACCATGAGTCATACATACATTAAATAACCTTACCAACCAGTCAACAATACAGTCACCCCCTTTTTTAATAAATTCCACTGCAATACCATCCAAACCTGCTGCCTTGCCGGCTTTCATCTTCCGCAAAGCTTTTACTACCTCTTCTCTGTTTACCAAATCATTTTCCCTAACCCTCTCACTTTGCACACCACCTCGACCCAAACACCCTATATCTGCCACTCTGTCATCAGACACATTCAACAAACCTTCAAAATACTCATTCCATCTCCTTCTCACATCACCACTACTTGTTATCACCTCCCCATTTACGCCCTTCACTGAAGTTCCCATTTGCTCCCTTGTCTTACGCACCCTATTTACCTCCTTCCAGAACATCTTTTTATTCTCCCTAAAATTTACTGATAGTCTCTCACCCCAACTCTCATTTGCCCTTTTTTTCACCTCTTGCACCTTTCTCTTGACCTCCTGTCTCTTTCTTTTATACTTCTCCCACTCAATTGCATTTTTTCCCTGCAAAAATCGTCCAAATGCCTCTCTCTTCTCTTTCACTAATACTCTTACTTCTTCATCCCACCACTCACTACCCTTTCTAAACAGCCCACCTCCCACTCTTCTCATGCCACAAGCATCTTTTGCGCAATCCATCACTGATTCCCTAAATACATCCCATTCCTCCCACTCCCCTTACTTACAATGGTTCTCCACATTTTTCCATTCTGTACCACAGTCTCTCCTAGTTACTGCTTCACACAGGTCCTCCTTCCCCAAGCTCCACTTACTCTCACCACCTTCTTCACCCAAAACATTCATCTTCTTTTCTGAAAACCCATACTAATCTTTCACCTTAGCTCCACAAGATAGGATCAGACATCCTACAGTTGCACTCTCAGCATCATTGTCATCCAAATGTCTCTCTTTCGCACGGCCTCGTAAAATTACACGTAATCCATAATGATCTCTGGCCTTTCTTCCTTCTTACATAAGTTACTTATGTATCTCGCTTTTTTTAAACCAGGTATACCATATCATCAGTCCTTTGTCCAGGCTACATAAATCTTACACAAAATAAAGCTCTTCAAATTGCCATTTACAACTCTGTAAACCCAATGCATACATTATTCCTCAAACTGCCACATTACTCACTTTGCATTCAAATCACCCATCACTATAACCGGTCTCGTGCATCATAAACCGCTAACAAACTCATTCAGATGTACCAAAACACTTGACTCACATGATCTTATATATATTATTATATATATTATATATATATAGAGATAAATTATATATATATTATTTATATTATTAAAGAAAGTGAAGTATTTTAGATATCTGGGAGTGGATCTGGCAGCGGATGGTACCATGGACGGGAAGTGAAATCTAGGGTGGGGGAGGGTGCGGAAAATCCTGGGTGCTTGAAGATGTTTGGAGTCGAGAACATTATTCGGAAAGCAAAAGATGGTATGTTTGAAGGAAATAGTTGGTTCAACACTGGTGTATTGTTGAGAGTCGTGGGCTTTGGATTTTTAGGGTTGTGGCGGAGGAGGGTGGTGGCTGAAATGAGATGTTTGGGACATATGTGGTGTGTGGGTGTTTGTTCGAGTAAGTATTGTAAGGGTTATGAGAGATAGGTGAAAATAAAAAGAGCGTGGTTGAGCGTGCAGAAGGAGGGTGTTTTGAAATGGTATTGGGCACATGGAGAGAATGAGTGATGGAAAGAGTGCCAGAGGATATATGTGTCGGAGGTGGAAGGGAACGTGGGAAGTGAGTGGGGGGAGGCGGGGAGACATTGGAGTGAAAAGGAGTGAAAAAGATTTTGTCTGTGATCGGGGCCTGACCATGCTGGAGGGTGTAAGGCGGGCAAGGAATAGAGTGCATTGGATCGATGTTGGTATACCGGGGTCGAGTCGCTGTCATTGGATTGAATCAGGATGTGATGTGTCTGGGGTTTAAGCATGGTAGTTCTGTGAGCTGATGTGGAAGGGAGCTGTGGTTTCGGGCATTATTGCATGAAGCTAGAGGACTGAGTAGTGTACAGAATGGGGCTTTGTTGTCTTTTCCTAGCGCTTACCTCGCCCACATGAGGGGAGGGGGGAATGTGGTATTGCCCTGTGTGGCGAGGTGGCGATGGGAATGAATAAGGCAGATAGTGTGAATTGTTTGCATGTGTTATATGTTTGTTGTCTGTGTGTGTATACATATGTGTACATTGAGTTGTATGGGGTTTATGTTTATTTGCGTGTTGTGGAACGTGTATGTGCAATACATTGTGTATGGGGGTTTGTGTTGGTGGGGGTGTGGTTGTTGTAGAGGATGGGGGGGTGGAGTGGGGTGGTGTGGGGTGTGGTGGGGGTTGGGTGTGTGTTGGTGCGTGGTGGATAGGAGGTGGGGGTGGGGAGCTGGTTGGGGTGGTGGGGTTGGAGGGGGGGGGGGTTGGGTGAGGAGGGGGTTGGGGGGTTAGGGGGGTGGGGGCGGTGGGTGGGGGGGGGTGGTGTTGGGTGGTTGTGGGTTGGTTGGGGTGGGGGGTGGTGGGGGAGGGGGGGGGTGGTGGGTGTGGTGGGGGGATATTGGGGGAGGTGGGTGTAGGTGGAGTGGTGGGGTGTGGGGAGTGGGGCAGGGTTTGGTGTTTGGGGGGCGGTGGGTGGTGGTGGGGGTGGGGGGTGGTGGTGGGTGGGCTGTGGGTGGGGGGCGGGGTTGGGGGGGTGGGTGGTGCCGAGTGTCGGGTTGGGGGGCTGTGGGCATGTGTGGGGGTGGGTGGGTGGGGTTGGGGGGTGTGGGTGGGCGGAGGTCGGGGGGGTGGGGGGTGGGGTGTGGTGGGGGGTGGGTGTGGGTTGGGTCTGTGGGTGTGTGGTGGATGGGGGGGGTGGGGGGTTGGGTGGGTTGGATGGGTGGTTGGGGGGTGGTTGGGGGGTGTGGGTTGGGCCTGAGGGGTGGGTGGGTTGGGGGTTGGTAGATGGGTGGGGTGGATGGGGGTGTGTGGGTATTGTGATGTGGTTGGGGTGGTGGGGGGTGGTGGTGTGAAGGGTTGGTGGGGTGTGGGGGGGGGTGTGCGGTGGGCGTGGGTTGTGGGGGGTGGGTTGTGGAAGGGTGGGTTGGGCAGTTCTCGTTCTGTTTCTTTGCCGTACCTCGCAAAGCGGAGACAGCGACAAGCAAATAAAATATATTATTATATATATATTTATATTTATATATATATATATATATATATATTATATATATATATTTATATATCCCTGGGGATAGGTGAGAAAGAATACTTTAACACGCATTCCTAACGTGTCGAAGAAGTGCGATTAAGGGGACGGGAGCGGGGGGCAGGAATCCTTCCCCTCCTTGTATTTTTACTTTCTAACTTCAGGCAGGGAGTGTATCTCCTCGAAGGATCAGATTGGGGTTGTTCATAAATGTGTGTGGATGTAACCAAGATAGAAAAGAGGAGAGGTAGGTTGTATGTTTGAGGAATGAACTGGATGTTTTGGCTCTTGAGTGAAACAAAGCTCAAGGGTAACAGGGAGGAGTGGATTTGGGATTGTAGTGGGAGTAAAGTCAGGGGTTTATGAGAGGACAAAGAGCTAGGGTTAGAGTAGCACTCACTCTGTAACAGGAGTTTCTGGGAGTTAAGTAATAGAGCTAAGAAAGTAAATTCTAGATGATATGGGTTTGTAAAAACTGCAAGTTGATGGAGAGAATTGGGTGGTTATGGTGCATTATGCACCTGCGCATAGAGAAGAAGATCTGGAGCGGCAAGTGTTTTGGGAGCAGCTGATTGGTGGTTTGTCAGGGGTTTGATGCACAAGTTGAGGTTATAGTCTTGGGTGATTTGAATGCATGGGTTGTAATGTGGCTGTTTGAATGGGATAATTGGTATACATGGGGTGTTCAATGTTTGTAAATGGAAATGGTGAAGAGCTTGTGCTCTAGTGCCTGAAAAAGGACTGGTGATTTGGGGAATACCTCGTTTAAAAAGCGAGATTACATATAAGTATACGTATGTAAGTAGGAGAAGATGGCCAGAGAGCGTTATTGGATTACGTGTTAATTGTTAGCCGCTCGAAAAGAGAGACTTTTGATGTTATGTGCTGAGAGTTGCAACTGGAGGTGTTGTTCATTATCTAGTGGAGGCGGAAGGTGAAGATTGGTAGAGGTTTTCAGATAAAGAAAAGAGAATGTTGGAGTGAAGAGAGTGGTGAGAGTTAGTGAACTAGGGAAGGAGACTTGTGTGAGGAAGTACAGGAGAGATGAGTACGATGGAAAAACTGTGAGAACAAAGACGTAAGGGGAGTTGGGGAAGGACATGGATGTATTTAGGGAAGCAGATGATGGTTGCGCAAAAGTTTGCTTGTGCATGAGAAGCTTGGAGGTGGGTTGATTAGAGTGGGTAGTAGTAGTGGTGGGATGAAGAAGTAAGATTTATTAGTAAGAGAAGAGAGAGGCATTTGGACGATTATTTTTGCAGGGAAAAAATTGCAAAATGGTGGGTGGTGTATAAAAGAAAGAGGCTGGAGGTCAAGAGAAGGTGAAAAGAGGCATTATGAGTGTTTGGGTGGAGAGGTAGTATCATTAAATTTTAGGAGAATAAGAGATATTTTGGAAGGTAGTAAATAAAGTGCGTTCAAGAAGGTAAAAAGGGTACTTCAGTAAAGGGGGCTAATGGGGAGGTGATGACAAGTAGTGGTGATGGGGAGAAGGTGATGGTAGTGAGGTATTTTGAAGGTTTGTTGAAAGTGTTGATGATAGAGTGGAGATATAGGGTGTTTTGGTCGAGGTGGTGTGCAAAGTGAGAAGGTTAGGGAAAAATTATTTGGTAAACAGAGAGAGGTAGTAAAGGCTTTGCGGAAGATGAAAGCGTGGCAGGCGTCTGGTTTGGATGTATTGCAGTGGAATTTCTTAAAAAAGGTGGGGACTGTATGATTGAATGGCTGGTAAAATGGTTATGTATGTATGTATGATTCATGGTGGAGGTGCCTGAGGATTGGCGGATTGCTTGATAGTTCCATTGAAAAAGGCAAAGGGGGATTATAAAAGTGAGTGCGCAAATTACAGAAGATAATTTTGTTGAGTGATGCTGAGGAATTTATTGAAAAAGGGTTTTTGATTGGTGGGTGAGTATGTACAGAGCATTCTACTTGGGAAAGAGCAGTGTGGTTTGAAGTGGTAGGATGTGTGGATCAGGTGTTTGCCTTTGTAGTATGTATGTTGAGAAATACTTAGAAAAGCAAATGGATTTGATGTAGCAGTTATGGTCTAGAGAAGGCATATTGATAGAGTTATAGAGTTGCTATGGGGAATGGTATTTAAGAATATATGGTGTGGATGTAAATGTTGTTAGAGCAATGAAAAGTTTTTATCGAGGATTTAGGCATGTGTGTGTAGGAAGAGAGGATAGGGATGGTTCGCGATGATTGTTGGTTTTGCAGTCGGAGGTGGTGATGTCTCCATGATTATTTAATTAGTTTTTGGATGGGGGGTGTTAGGGAGGAGAATGCAAGAGTTTTGGAAAGAGGGGGCCAAGTATGAAGTCTGTTGTGAGATTAGAGAGCTGGGAAGTGAGTCAGTTGTTGTATCGCGATGATGCAGCGCTGGTGGCTGATTCATGGAGTAACTGCAAGAAGCAGTGGAATGAAGTTTTGGTAAAGTTGTGTGAAAGATGAAAAGTTAAGAGTATATGTGAATAAGAGCAAGGTTATTAGGTACAGTAGGGTTGAGGGTCAAAGCAATTGGGAGGTAAGTTTGAATGGAGAAAAACTGGAGGAAGTAAAGTGTTTTAGATATCTGGAAGTGGATCGGGCAGCGGATGGAACCATGGAAGCGGAGGTGGATCATAGGGTGGGGGAGGGGGCGAAAATCCTGGGAGCCTTGAAGAATGTGTGGAAGTCGAGAACATTATCTCGGAAAGCAAAAATGGGTATGTTTGAAGGAATAGTGGTTCCAACAATATTGTATGGTTGCGAGGCGTGGGCTATGGATAGAGTTGTGCGCAGGAGGGTGGATGTGCTGGAAATGAGATATTTGAGGACAATGTGTGGTGTGAGGTGGTTTGATCGAGTAAGTAACGTTAGGGTAAGAGAGATGTGTGGAAATAAAAAGAGTGTGGTTGAGAGAGCAGAAGAGGGTGTTTTGAAATGGTTTGGGCACATGGAGAGAATGAGTGAGGAAAGATTGACCCAGAGGATATATTGTCGGAGGTGGAGGGAACGAGAAGTGGGAGACCAAATTGGAGTGGAAAAGATGAGTGAAACACATTTTGTGTGATCGGGGCCTGAACATGCAGGAGGTGAAAGGAGTGCAAAGGAATAGAGTGATCGATCGATGTGGTAAACCTGAGGTGACGTGCTGTCAGTGGATTAAAATCGGGCATTGTGCCGCGTCTGGGGTAAACCATGGACAAGCTGTGTAGGTATGTATTATTTAGCGTGTGTGGAACCGTGTATGTGATGGGGGTGGGTTGAGCCATTTCTTTCGTCTGTTTCCTTGCGCTACCTCGCAAACGCGGAGACAGCGACAGAGCACAAAAATGAAGAGAAAAAAAAAAATTATATATATATTAATAATAGTAAACATACATATGGAGATAACAGTAGTGGTGATGTGAGACGGAGATGGAGTGAGAAAATTTTGAAGGTATGTTGAATGTGTTAGATGATAGTGGGCAGATAATGGTGTTTGGTCGAGTGTGGTATGATAAAGAGAGAGGTTTAGGGAAAATGATATGGTAAACGAGGAGAGGTAGTAAAACTTTGCGAAGATGAAAGCCGGCAAGGCATCGTTTCGATGTATGCAGATGGAATCCATAAAAAAGTCGGTGACTGTATTGTTGACAGGTTTGGTAAGGTTATCTAATATATTATGAATCATGGATGAGGTACCTGAGGATTGGCGGAATTCTTGCAATAGTCGCCATTGTACAAAGGCAAAGGGAATAAAATCCGTGCCAAATTACATAAGAGTATAAGTTGTTGAGTTATTCCTGGGAAATAATAAGGAAGGGTATTGATTGAGAGGTGAAGGCATGTACAGAGCCATCAAATGGGGAACAGCATGTGGTTTCAGAAGTGGTAGAGATTGTGGATCAGTGTTTTGCTTTGACGAATGCATATGAGAAATACTTAGAAAAGCCATGGATTAGTATGAAGCATATATGAATCTGGAGAAGGCAATAGAAGTTGATAGAGAATTCTCACGGAAGGTATTACGAGATATATGAAGTGGAAGGCAAGTTGTTTATGAGAGAATGAAAAGTTTGATCGAGAGGATGTAAGGTAATGTGTACGTGAAGGAAGAGAGGAAAGTGATTGGTTCTCAGTGAATTGAGGTTTGCGTCAGGGGTGTGTGATGTCTCCATGGTTTTTTAATTTGTCTATGGAAGGGGGTCTGTTAGGGAGGATGAATATCAAGAGTGTTGGAGAGAGGGGCAAGTATGAAGTCTGTAGTGGATGAGAGAGCATGGGAAGTGGAGTCAGTAGTTCTATGATGATACAACGCGGTGCTGATATCATGGGAGAAACCTGCAGAAAAAGCCCTTTTTTTATGGGGGGGGGGGTTGGGAAAACCCACCCCCTGAGTTTGGAAAAGTGTGTGAAAGAAAGAAAGCTGAAGTAAATATGAATAAGAGCAAGGTTATTAGGTACAGTAAGGTTGAGGATCAAGTCAGTTGGGAGGTAACAGTGAATGGAGACAAACATGGAGGAAAAGTAAAGTGTTTTAGATATCTGGGATGGAAAGTTTGGCAGCGATGGAACCAATGAAATCGGAAGTGACTCAATATGGATAGGGGAGGGGGCGAAAAAGTTATTCTTTTGGAGCCTTGAAGCATGTGGGTGGAAGTCGAGAACATTAAATCTCCGGGCAAAGACACAAATGGGTATGTTTGAAAGGAATATGGTTTCAACAAAGGGTTGTAGATGGTTGTGAGGCCCGTGGGCTATGGAATAGAGTTGGTGCGCAGGAGGGTGTTAAAAATGTGCTGGAAAGAGAAAAAAATGGTTGGAGGACTAATATGTGGTGTGAAGGTGGTTTTGGGATCGAGTAGTAAAATGTAAGGGTTAAAGAGATATGTGGGTTAATAAAAAGTGTGGGTGGGGATTGTGAGAAGCAGAAAGCAAGAGGTGTTATCCTGGAAATGTTTTTGGTCCACAATGGGAGAGAAAGAAATGGATGAGGCACGATGACCAAGGAGGGAATGAATAAATGTTCAAGAGGTATGGAGGGAAACGAGGAACGACCGTGGGGGGGACACACAAATTGGAGGTGGCAAAAGACATCGAGTGAAAAAGATTTTTGAAAAGTGATCCAGGGCCTGAACATCAAATGCGAGGGAGGGTGAACAGGCGTGCAAGGATTAGACAGTGAAAATTGGAAAAGGGGGTGGGAACTGTATAATTGACTGGTTTGGTAAAACTGTTCTCAACGGTCTGGAATGACCATGGTGAGGTTGCCCCTTGAGATTGGCGGACAATGCGGTCAAAAAGTGCTATAAACAAAAGGCAACGGGGGAAAATAAGAGTGAGTGCTCCAATTGTCAAGTTATAAGAATAGTTGAGTATCTGGTAAATTATATGGGAATGTAATGAATGAGAGGGTGAAGCATGTACTAAGCGTCAGATTGTGAAGAGCACTGTGGTTTCATAAGTGGAAGAGATGTGTGGATCAGGTGTTTGCTTGAAGAATGAAATGTGAATAAATACTAAAAAAGCAAATGGATTGTATGTAGCATTTAAGGACCTGGAGAAGGCATATGATAGAGCAGATAGAGATGCTCTGTGGAAGGTATTAAGAATATATGGTGTGGGAGGCAAGTTGTTAGAAGCAGTGAAAAGTTTTTATCGATGATGTAAGGCATTGTACGTATAGGAAGGAGGGAAAGTGATTGGTGTTCTCAGTGAATGTAGGTTTGCGGCAGGGGTGTGATGTCTCCATGGTTGTTTAATTTGTTTATATGTAGGTGGGTGGTTAGGGATGTGAATGCAAGAGTTATGGAAAGAGGGGCAAGTGAAGTCTGTGGGGATGGAGAGCTTGGGAAGGAGTCAGTTGTTGTTCGCGTGAAGATACAGCGCTCGTGGCTGATACCAAATATATATGGTGTGGGAGGCAAGTTGTTAGAAGCAGTGAAAAGTCTTTATCGAGGATGTAAGGCATGTTAACGTGGTAGGAAAGAGGAACGTGATTGGTTCTCAGTGAAAGGTTAGGGTTTGAGGCAAGGGGTGGTGTGATGTCTCCATTGTTAGTTTATTTTTGGTTTATGGAATGGGTTTGGTTTAGGTGAGGTTGAAATGCCAAAGAGTTTTGGAAAGAGGGGGCAATATGGAAAATCTGTTTGTTGGTAAATTAAGAGGAAAGCTTGGGATAAGTGAGTCAGTTTTGTTGTTTTCGCTGATCATGGCAGCGCTTGTGGCTGGAATTCATGTGAGAAACTGCAAATCAGAAAGGCAGTGACTAGTTTTGGTAAACAAGTTGGGTGGTTGAAAAGAAAAGCAAAAGTTAAGAAAAGTACATGTGTGACTAAGAAAGCACAAGGTTAAATAGGTCCAGTAGGGTGAGGGTCCAAGCAATTGGGAGTGCGTTATGGAAATGGCAGAAAAACTGAGGAAGTAAATGTTTTAGATATCTGAAGTGGAATCGGGCAACGGAAATGGAACCATGGAACCATGGACAGCGGACGTGGAATTTTACATAAAGGGTGGGGAAGGGGGCGCAAATTCCTGGAAGCCTTGAAGAGAATGTGTTGGAAGTCGAAGAAACATTATCCTCGGAAAGCAAAAATGGGTATGTTTTTGAAAAGGAATAGTGTTCCGAGACAATATTGTAAAAAATGGCTGCGAGGCGTGGGCTCTGGATAAAGAAGTTGTGCCAAAGGAGGGTGGAAATGTGCTGAAATGAGAATATTTGAGGACAATGTTGTGGGGTGTGGGAGGTGGTTTTGGATCGAGTACGTAACGGTTGGTAAAGAAGAGTAATATGTTGGGTGGAATAAACAGAAGTGTGGTTTGAGAGAAGCAGAAGAAGGGTGTTTTGAAATGGTTTGGGCAAACATTGGGAAAGAGAAATGAGTGAGGAAAAAGATTGACCAAGAGGATCATATGTGTTCCTGACGGTGGAGGGAACGCTAAGTGGGCAAAAGAAACCAAATTGGAGGTGGCCAAGGCATGATTGAAACAAAGATTGTGTGTGGAATCGGGGGCCTGAACATGCAGGAAAAACAGGGTGTAAACACGGAGGGGCAAGAAATAGAGTGAAATCGGAAAATCAATGTGGTTAATACCGGGGGGTTGAACGTGCTGTCAGATGGATTAAATACAGGGCCAAGATACTGTGGAAAGCGGGTCTGGGGTAAAACCAATGGAAAAGGCCTGTGTAAGGTATGTTAAAAAATTTTCGTGTGTGAAGACGGGTAAAATGTGCATGGGGGGTGGGTTGGAAGCCCGATTTCTTTTTTCGTCCTGTTTCCTTGCGATAACCTCGCAAAGACGCGGGGACAGCCAGCGACAGAGCAAAAAAAAAGAAGAGAGAAACAAAAAAAACTCTATTAAAATATATAAAAGATATATATATATATTACTAATATATCTATAATATATAATCTATATATAAATAAAGATGGTGGAATAACAAGTAGTGGTGAATGTTAGAAGACGGGTAAGATGGAGTTATAGACAGTATTTTGAAGGTTTGTTGAATGTGTTTGATGATAGTGGCAGATATATGGTGTTTTGGTCGAGGTGGTATGTAAAGTGAGAGGGTTAGGGAAAATGATTTGGTAAACAGAGAAGAGGTAGTAAAAGCTTTGCGGAAGATGAAAGCCGGCAAGGCAGCGGGTTTCGATGGTATTGCAGTGGAATCCATTAAAAAAGTCGGTGACTGTATTGTTGACAGGTTGGTAAGGTTATCTAATATATGTATGATTCATGGTGAGGTACCTGAGGATTGGCGGAATTCTTGCATAGCGCCATTGTACAAAGGCAAAGGGGATAAAAGTTCGTGCTCAAATTACAGAGGTATAAGTTTGTTGAGTATTCCTGGGAAATTATATGGTAGGGTATTGATTGAGAAGGTGAAGGCATGTACAGAGCATCAGAATGGGGAAGAGCAGTGTGGTTTCAGAAGTGGTAGAGGTTGTGTGGATCAGGTGTTTGCTTTGAAGAATGCATATGAGAAATACTTAGAAAAGCAAATGGATTTGTATGTAGCATTTATGAATCTGGAGAAGGCAATAGAGTTGATAGAGATTCTCTCTGGAAGGTATTAAGAATATATGATGTGGAAGGCAAGTTGTTAGAAGAAGTGAAAAGTTTTTATCGAGGATGTAAGGTATGTGTACGTGTAGGAAGAGAGGAAAGTGATTGGTTCTCAGTGAATGTAGGTTTGCGTCAGGGGTGTGTGATGTCTCCATGGTTTTTTAATTTGTCTATGGATGGGGTTGTTAGGGAGGTGAATGCAAGAGTGTTGGAAAGAGGGGCAAGTATGAAGTCTGTTGTGGATGAGAGAGCTTGGGAAGTGAGTCAGTTGTTCGATGATGATACAACGCTGGTGGCTGATTCATGTGAGAAACTGCAGAAGCTGGTGACTGAGTTTGGTAAAGTGTGTGAAAGAAGAAAGCTGAGAGTAAATATGAATAAGAGCAAGGTTATTAGGTACAGTAGGGTTGAGGATCAAGTCAGTTGGGAGGTAACTGTGAATGGAGAAAAACTGGAGGAAGTAAAGTGTTTTAGATATCTGGGAGTGGATTTGGCAGCGGATGGAACCATGGAATCGGAAGTGAATCATAGGGTGGGGGAGGGGGCGAAAGTTCTTGGAGCCTTGAAGAATGTGTGGAAGTCGAGAACATTATCTCGGAAAGCAAAAATGGGTATGTTTGAAGGAATAGTGGTTTCAACAATGTTGTATGGTTGTGAGGCGTGGGCTATGGATAGAGTTGTGCGCACGAGGGTGGATGTGCTGGAAATGAGATGTTTGAGGACAATATGTGGTGTGAGGTGGTTTGATCGAGTAAGTAATGTAAGGGTAAGAGATATGTGTGGTAATAAAAAGAGTGTGATTGAGAGAGCAGAAGAGAGTGTTTTGAAATGGTTTGGTCACATGGAGAGAATGGATGAGGAGAGATTGACCAAGAGGATATATGTGTCAGAGGTGGAGGGAACGAGGAGACGTGGGAGACCAAATTGGAGGTGGAAAGATCGAGTGAAAAAGATTTTGAGTGATCAGGGCCTGAACATGCAGGAGGGTGAAAGGCGTGCAAGGAATAGAGTGAATTGGAAAAGGGGGTGACTGTATTATTGACTGGTTGGTAATGTTATCTAATGTATGTATGACTCATGGTGAGGTGCCTGAGGATTGGCGGAATGCGTGCAAAGTGCTATTATACAAAGGCAAAGGGGATAAGAGTGAGTGCTCAAATTTCAGAGGTATAAGTTTGTTGAGTATTCCTGGTAAATTATATGGGAGGGTATTGATTGAGAGGGTGAAGGCATGTACAGAGCGTCAGATTGGGGAAGAGCACTGTGGTTTCAGAAGTGGTAGAGGATGTGTGGATCAGGTGTTTGCTTTGAAGAATGTATGTGAGAAATACTAAGAAAAGCAAATGGATTTGTATGTAGCATTTATGGATCTGGAGAAGGCATATGATAGAGCTGATAGAGATGCTCTGTGGAAGGTATTAAGAATATATGGTGTGGGAGGCAAGTTGTTAGAAGCAGTGAAAAGTTTTTATCGAGGATGTAAGGCATGTGTACGTGTAGGAAGAGAGGAAAGTGATTGGTTCTCAGTGAATGTAGGTTTGCGGCAGGGGTGTGTGATGTCTCCATGGTTGTTTAATTTGTTTATGGATGGGGTTGTTAGGGAGGTGAATGCAAGAGTTTTGGAAAGAGGGGCAAGTATGAAGTCTGTTGGGGATGAGAGAGCTTGGGAAGTGAGTCAGTTGTTGTTCGCTGATGATACAGCGCTCGTGGCTGATTCATATATATATGGTGTGGGAGGCAAGTTGTTAGAAGCAGTGAAAAGTCTTTATCGAGGATGTAAGGCATGTGTACGTGTAGGAAGAGAGGAAAGTGATTGGTTCTCCGTGAATGTAGGTTTGCGGCAGGGGTGTCTGATGTCTCCATGGTTGTTTAATTTGTTTATGGATGGGGTTGTTAGGGAGGTAAATGCAAGAGTTTTGGAAAGAGGGGCAAGTATGAAGTCTGTTGGGGATGAGAGAGCTTGGGAAGTGAGTCAGTTGTTCGCTGATGATACAGCGCTGGTGGCTGATTCATGTGAGAAACTGCAGAAGCTGGTGACTGGGTTTAGTAAAGTGTGTGAAAGAAGAAAGTTAAGAGTAAATGTGAATAAGAGCAAGGTTATTAGGTACAGTAGGGTTGAGGGTCAAGTCAATTGGGAGGTGAGTTTGAATGGAGAAAAACTGGAGGAAGTAAAGTCTTTTAGATATCTGGGAGTGGATCTGGCAGCGGATGGAACCATGGAAGCGGAAGTGGATCATAGGGTGGGGGAGGGGGCGAAAATTCTGGGAGCCTTGAAGAATGTGTGGAAGTCGAGAACATTATCTCGGAAAGCAAAAATGGGTATGTTTGAAGGAATAGTGGTTCCAACAATGTTGTATGGTTGCGAGGCGTGGCCTATGGATAGAGTGGTGCGCAGGAGGATGGATGTGCTGGAAATGAGATGCTTGAGGACAATGTGTGGTGTGAGGTGGTTTGATCGAGTAAGTAACGTAAGGGTAAGAGAGATGTGTGGAAATAAAAAGAGCGTGGTTGAGAGAGCAGAAGAGGGTGTTTTGAAATGGTTTGGGCACATGGAGAGAATGAGTGAGGAAAGGTTGACCAAGAGGATATATGTGTCGGAGGTGGAGGGAGACCAAATTGGAGGTGGAAAGATGGAGTGAAAAAGATTTCGTGTGATCGGGGCCTGAACATGTAGGAGGGTGAAAGGAGGGCAAGGAATAGAGTGAATTGGAGCGATGTGGTATACCGGGGTTGACGTGCTGTCAGTGGATTGAATCAGGGCATGTGAAGCGTCTGGGGTAAACCATGGAAAGCTGTGTAGGTATGTATATTTGCGTGTGTGGACGTGTGTATATACATGTGTATGGGGGTGGGTTGGGCCATTTCTTTCGTCTGTTTCCTTGTGCTACCTCGCAAACGCGGGAGACAGCGACAAAGCAAAAAAAAAAAAAAAAAAAAAGAAATATATATATATATATATATATATATATATATATATATATATATATATATATATATATATATATATATAATTCACCAGGAGAATATTCTGGTGAATTCCTGCTTAAAATATTCTTTATAGTATTATTGTTGCTGAAAGGAACATTTATATTAAAGGATTTAAGCAACATGGGAAGTAAATTAAAATCATTATTAAAAGGGAGAACTAAAAGACTCTTGGTGTCAATGGGAGGCTCAGGCTCAACTCTATAAAATGATTTCTTTGCTAACTTAGGGGATCTATCAACGAAAGATCTAGGGTACTTTAACTTAGATCCAATAGAATACCTTTTCCCAAACTCGTCGTTAATAAACTCTGGACTGCAAATACATAATGCCCTAAGGAACATAGATTGAAATTATGATAATTT
This sequence comes from Panulirus ornatus, assembly GCF_036320965.1. NCBI lineage: Eukaryota > Metazoa > Arthropoda > Malacostraca > Decapoda > Palinuridae > Panulirus > Panulirus ornatus. Next base: position 22,642,187 of record NC_092252.1, on the reverse strand, counting down.
TACTCTGTCATTTTGAGATGAGTAATAATGGACATATGAGCATACATTGGTGAGTTTTCTGTACATGTTAAACTTGAACGTGTTTCCTTGCTATGGATCATGATATCTAAAGATGGTAACATACCATTATATTCATCTTCTACAGTAAATTTGTTGGAAGGTACTAAATTCTTAGGATAGGGGTGAAATATTTGTAAATTTTCATTTGTTGGCCAAACACAAAGAACATCATCTACGTACCTAAACCAAATTGCATTAGAAGGTAAGATATCCTTCAGTAATTTTGTTTCAAAAAATTCCATATAAAGATTACTTAGTACAGGTGAAAGAGGGTTACCCATTACCATACCAAATTTTTGAGCATAATAATCTCCATTGAATTGAAATACATAGTCTTTTATACACAATTTCATCAGTTCAGGGAAAACAGACTTTGAAACAGGTAAATGAATATCATCCAATACATCAAATAAATATTCTAAAAGGTCATCAACTGGAACTTTTGTGAAAAGTGAGGAAACATCAAAGCTAACTAGTTTGAAAATAAAATTAACATTGATATTGTTTAGCTTGTTGACTAAATCTACATTGTTCATGATAGAATTTGATACCTTGCCCACTAAAGGGCTTAATAAAGAAACTAACCATTTTGACAATTTATATGTGATGGAGCCTACTGAACTCACTATAGGTCTTGCTGGAAAATTCTGTTTATGTGTTTTGATAAGTCCATACATATATGGCATGAAGGGGACAAAGATGACAAACTTTTGATAAGAGAAATGTTACCTTTCAACAATAACTTCATTTCTTTATTGAAATGGGAATTAACTGCTTCTAAGGGATTCTTTCTGAGTTTAGAATATGTTGTGTTATCATTTAGAAGATCATTCATTTTAGATAAATAGTTACTTTTGTCTAAAATCACAACAGTGTTAGCCTTATCTGCTTAAGTAATATGTATATCCTTGTCTTTTTTTAAGGTGTTAATAACTCTCATAAATCTTTTAGGGAAATTAGGTTCCACTGGTTTTGACAAACTGACATACACTAAACACTTACAGATATTGACTTCATCATTAGTTAAATTACTGTATTTCTCTAGTTTTATGTGCTCTAACAGGGAAGCCAGCTGTGTTGATGTCACAAAGTCTTTTTGTAATTTAGAGAAATACAATAATCTAACTCTTAATGAAACTGTAAACTAGGTTTTGAAAGGTGATGCTGTTCTATTTCAATATTACATTATTTTCTATAAGAGAAATGATGCTCGTTAATCTTTTCATTTATACCTAAATTCATATGATTTTCATATCTATTTTTCTTTCAGCTATTACGATGTAACCAAAATATTTCTCCACTCTTCAATCTTTATCTTGCATATACTTGTTGTATATATTAATTACTTGTAGAAATTGATAAGCTACGTGTTGAAGTAGTCCAAAGACAAAGGGAGCTTGGTTCTCGAGGCGGCCGCGTGGGCTAACCAGCCCACCCCTGCGGCCTAGTGCTTAGTCCTTCACTACCGGCTAGGGTATAGGGCCAGCACCTCCCGAGTTGTAAGAAGGTTTGATCTCAAACAACAACGGTCCCAAGATGTTCCATTCAAATACAGTGATGCATATATCATTAAAGGAGCAGCGTTCACTTTTTGCATTGAGTTTATCTATCGAATTCTATTTTCTTATTTGCCTTCATGTTATTTATTTGCGAATATCTCCTGATTTTTGAAAGGTAAACTGATGGCCCAACTCGAAGACAGTCACTACGAGAGAGAGAGAGAGAGAGAGAGAGAGAGAGAGAGAGAGAGAGAGAGAGAGAGAGAGAGAGAGAGAGAGAGAGAGGAATAAGATAGATAATTAAGATAGATATCTTTTTAACAAGCATCATTAGACTTATTATATTAATATCCCGTGTGACATTGAGGTCACATTATTTCCAATTGGTTTCCATAGATTAATACGAAATGTTTTAAGTTCACTTTTTTCTCCAGTTATACGTATGTCAAAAAGTAATTTGAATGTAATGTTTAAACAATTTGCTGCACCAGACAAGCAGAATATTTTCTACATTGCACACCATTATAGCAATCACTAAAAGCATCAACATGAAGGATTGTAAATTCAACATTTAGCAAATAGAACACATTCATGTTTAGATAACAGACATGCAAGTGAACATAATATGAAATTAGAAACACAGTCAATATGATATCATTCAGAAAAACAAAACACGCAAATGATAGTTATAACAATAGATGACAAGGAACACCGGACGAAATATTATTGCAGCATTTTTGTTTCCGTTCAGCCTCAGTCTATTCTATGTTAATAAATAAACTCACTGTTCCTTCTCCTTGGGAAGCCTGTAAAAGGTTAGTTAAGGATCTGCCTTCCTGCCTACAAATAACACATGAAGGCGAATTTGCCTGACTATCATTCTCTACTTTTGAGCAATTCGAAACCCGCGGCGTAGAGTCGACTACCAGCGCCATCTCCTCGTCGAGTGATGTAGCATGTGTTCTCTCGTATATCATTTCACCCAAGTAATACATCAGCCATAATGTAAGTCCTTAAAACTCTAACCAATGTACGGTCTACATGTGACACACGGAGACGTTCGACCTATTTTTTATTACACATACACATCTTACACCATAGACATGGAATGATCCATCTTTATTCAATAGGGGAAGCATTTCAAAGCTTTATTAACAATTAAAGACAGAGATTAAAGAGTGGTTTAGGAAATGGAAACCATTAATGATGAGAGAGAGATAGAGAGAGAGAGAGTACATTAGATAATTGACGGGAAGGTAGAAGGGCCATATTGTTAGTGTATATATGAAAATCATATCAGTATTCCAAGGATGTAAAAACTATGTATGCTACTGGTATTCGGTAAAAGTTACGAATATTGTATACTCTTAACATCCCATATCATAGAATTATCAGTGATCTACAAATGTATAAAAAGATTCATCATAGTGTCTTATAAATAAAAATACATTGAATATTAAAGTGTGCCACACTAATAACGATGGATATATAATAAAGTTAGGTTCCAGACAATGTTTGTACTAGACCAAACCAAAGCCGTGGTTACACACATTCGAACAAGTTCTGATGATGGCCGACACCACGCAAGTATCATGCGAAGATATATCGGTAATGAATATATCTTGTAGATAACCATTTTAAGCCAAAGATAATTGAAAAAAGATTAGAGACGATAGTTATGACGTGGAAGCTTTATGTCACGGGAGAATTGTGAAGTGAGGCTCGGGATTACCTGACAAATGAATTGTATAATTTGCCGCCAACCATCTCAGCTGATTTGCAAGAGCAGACGATAATCTGACCTCAAGTTATATGGAAGTGATTTTGCGAGATATTTTGTAGTTATCAAGAGGCAAGATCTATGAGTAAAATCTTTAGGAATATGTATGTATTTTGTACTCGGGGGGGGGAACCATTATGATTTTTGAAGCCGGTAGGGTCTACCTCGAATTCATTTTTCTGAATAATGATTTAAAGTGGTATTAATAAAGAAGGATAACAGGGCTGGATTTTGGACGGCTGGATTGTGTTGTGTAATTATTCCTTTACATACGCCGTGGAAATGTAACAGTAAGGATAGGAAAGGTTTAGTACTGTGAGTGGTGTCCAGTGTGGTTGTGAGCTGCACAAGGACAACGGTGAAGCATTATATACAAGGTCAGGTTTTCCTTTAGTCGTGCCAATATATTGAATATCGAGTGTATTAAGATTATTGGAAAAATTCCAGTTTAAAGGCACGAGAGTTTCATGGAATTTTTACACTTTATGCCCCGCAGAAGTTACGAAATTTGTTATATGTTATTAATAGATGTATTTTGAAGACCCTTGAGCAAGGAACACTTGGACCTTAGGTTAGGTTAGGTTAGGTTAGGTTAGGTTAGGCTAGCTTCATGAGATTAAGAAGTATACCATTGATCACTGAAAGAAATCTGTCAGGGGCAGAAACTGTATAATTATTTATATGATTAATGGATTTGTAAGAAATAGTTATAGACTCCTTATACTTAGTGAAACTGATATTTATTATTGGTACATTAATTTCTTCAAATATGTTATCTTTGAAGTCTTCAATTTAGGATTAAGTATGCTTTTGATGATTGGATATGATGGACAAAAGTCATTCATATTATTTATAATTAGTCATACCCATCAGCACCTCACTGAACTTCACTTAGGAGCCATATTTGGTTAAAATGGAGTAAGTTCTCTTTTCACAATTAGATTTAGATATTGAGTGATTTTCTTCTGTAATGCTTGCACAATGTTGGAATTGGACAGGAACAGTTGCAGGGCATTATATCTTGTTGCATGAATTTAGAGAGTATGATAATATTTCAGGGAAAACGGTGGTTCAGTTTATATGAAATTATGTAATATGTTTGTAAAGAATTAATGGAACATATGAAAGCCTTATTTAGACCATTTAGATATAAATGGCTTAAAGAGTATGCCATGGATTACCAGCAAAATATTAGATCTCATAAATCAAAGGAACAGATATCTAACAAATTTGATTGATCTAATGTTTGATCATGAACAATACTTTAGAAATCAAGTCAGATATAAGAAAGGGAGATATAACTAAATTCCAGCAGTATGTAAATGTAGTAAATGATAAGAACCATTTAAAGAAATTGTGGAGTCATGAGAAATCTTAGTACTTCATCTTTATGTAAAACTAAATGTGGTAACATTTGCTTGAATATTGGTAATGTATTATGTCTTAACAAAGGTAGCGGAACATTTTGATGATATTTTTAACCATCATTAGGCCTCACTCATGTTAGACAATCTTGTGTAAAGAAATATGCTTATCTGCTCTTATAAATAATTGTGTAATATTTATGCAACATGGGTGTATGTAAAGTTGCTGGCTTAGACTATCTTCTGACTGGATTAGCAAAGGATGGTTCTTTAGCATTTGCATCTCATTATAAAATTGTCTCTCAGTAATGGTTGCATACATGATAATCTGCTGATGCATAGGGTTGAGCCTTTGTACAATAATTATTGGTCTGTGTATGTACTTAATATCATTTCAAGTGCATGAAGTTATTGCACATATCCTGTTAAATTACTGTTTTATAGAGTATAATCTGTTTTATGGGCTCCAATCTGGAATTAGATCATCATATTCCCATGATACATGTTTAATGCATCTATTTAGGTAGAACTGAGTTAATTTTGTTTGTTTCAAATTATTAGTTGAATAACATTGATTCCATCAAGGTATCATATAATGGAAATGAAATTAGTCACATGCAACGAGTTTAGGCATGATGTTGGACCAGTCAGTATTGGGTGACAGTATCGCTTTTGAATTACTTAAAACGAAAGTAGATAAACTTAAATTTCTCTACAGAAACACTTGCAATTTCAATCAGAAGACTAAAAGAAATTCTTGTATTGACTTTGAGTGTTATGGTGACTATGTTTTTTCATCATGTTTTACTGGACTCTGAGGATATAAAGGGTAAGGTACAAGTTATGCAAGATGATGTAATGAAATATTGTAAATGCTAAATGCTTATCTCAGAACTCACATTTGTTGTGATCAATTTAGTATGGTTGGTATTCCAATAGAATACAAGGTAGAACTGTTATATATTGACATATGTTTATCATAAGTTGTACTATCCCAGATATTATGAGATTTAACATTGAAATGGCTCATGATCAATACAGGTATGAAACAAGCTAATGATCATATATCATGGGTTGCACCGAGAGCAGATTTTTGTAAGAGTTTGTTTGTGTATACTAATATATTTCTATGGAATGATCCTCCAATTTCATTCAGTGTCAAACTAAAGATTTTCTTAACAAACAGGTTGCATTGTTTTTAGGGATTAAGTTACTACAAATGATTTTAATATGATTGTGAAATCTTGTAAATCTCCTATACTGGGGTAATAATTGTTTTTCAGATTGTGAAATCTTGTAAATCTCCTATACTGGGGTAATAATTGTTTTTCAGCTTTTATATATTTGCTTCAGATTGTTGTGAAAGCATCCTATTCAGTATCTAGTTGAGTTTTATATGTGTACTGTCATCTGTTATTTTGTGCCACGAATGTATGATAAGGACCACATTGGAAATGAGTATATGTAATTATACTTTATGTGCTGTCCTCTATGAAATTAGAATGTATATGATACCAAATGAACTCAGGCAATCAGTCACACTCATGAATGAACACAACCACAATATTGCTGAATGCCAACAAACTGGAAACATAGTGAGTGGCTATGCGATCCCAGCGGCAAGTGAATATGATATTAGTGTATTTTTTAATGTGATGTACAAGTGTTAAGATGCTGTCAGTAGACTAAGCAAAGGCATATGAAGTAGCGGGGGGAAAGCATGGAAAGGTCTGTGGAGAATGAGTCTGTGAATGAGACCTTTCCTTCATCTGTTGCTGGTGTCACCTTGCTAACACAAGAAACAGTGAACAAGAGTGGGAGAAAATGAAAATGTTTATTGTATCATTTTGGCTATTAGGTGAGGTTTTCATAGGTTCTGTTGGCATTTCACCTGTGTATTACAATCCATTTATATGCAGTATGATAATTATGTTCCTAGAAAGCAGAATGTTTCTAAAAAATGCATTGTATAAGCATCAATAGACAGGAGAAAATAGAATTATGTTTCCAGACATGATATGTTGTATGAGAAACTGAAAAATATATATGGGAAAGTGTATGCCTAGGAAGTGCATAATTTTTTTTACTTAGTTCTTAACTTGAAAACTATGAATTGATGGATGCTTGCACATGATGATGATTTAGGTGTTTGGCTTACAATCTTTTGATACTTAGAGTGAGTCAGTCTTTGGCAACTTTAAACCATGGTGCTGAATGCACTTGCTGGCTGATGTAGGTTCTGGACGGCATTTAATAATCCAGTTTTAGCATTTATCCTTTTGCTACTCAAACATCTAACACAGTGCAATGCAGTGATGACAAAATTCCATTTTCTACCTTTTTTTTTCTCTTATTGTGTAATTATTTCTTTTCAATTAGAAGTTATGATGTACTAAAAATACATTAACTTTTTTGTAAAAATTTTCCTCTGTTGAAATAGATTATGTAAAACACTAATTTGTTCATGGTTTCCCATGATAAGAGTTTGATATAAGCATTTTTCTTTCTTTGATGCGTGTAAAAAGAATTCAATTGATACTTTCACAGAAGTGCTTATATTCTTATATAAAAATACTTTTTGAAAATCAGACAAACTGAATGAAATGATTGCAGAAGGATATCCTTCTTTACCTCTTAAAAATGGTTTTCAAAAGAAATGACATTCTTTTAAGTGAATGGTATATTTCACTGGCACCCACTTTATATATTGTTTTTCATAATCATGGTAATAAATGTACCCACTGTGATACATTTTCTAAATCATATTTAACACTGTTAGCCATGTGGTCACCTATTGCAAAATCATGTTTGGCCATGCTTGCGTGACCTTTTGGCCATTAATATTTCATAATTCACTCAAGATGGCTGTGTAATGACAATATCTAAAGCCAATCACAGCTTTAGATCTCTCATGAGAAGTTGGAGAATTCTGCTAATGGGAGAAAGGAAAATCAATGGCACAGGGCCCACATGATTCAAACCAGCTTTATTTGGGTGGGATGTATTGAACTGAAATCTCTTGACATGAGTGTTGCAAGCCACCTCATCAGTGAAGAGTTTTGTTACTTAATGGTCAGCTGATGCAGATTCCCCTATAAACTTAATATTATGGAGGTTAAGTCGCTTTCTGGAATTATTAAAACTGTCACTGCTTTATGAATTACTTTGAATGATTCACCTTCCTTCTTATACATAGCAGTATAAAAGATCTTTTGCCTTCTTGTGAATTATTATGCCATAGAGTGATTCCCCTTTCTGACTGAACTTCAGTCCATGTGCTCAGCATACTCTCTGATTTATTTACTTGAATGTCCCATTTGTTGCTACATACATTTATCTTGATGGTATGAATAAGATTAGTTTTAAGCCAAATTTCTGACTGTGTTCATGCAAGCATCATCATAAAGCTTGTACGGTATTTTAGTCTTCTTAGTGAGAGTCATAGTTTATCACACTATTATTCTCTGCTTCATACTCCTTTGAGGACCACTGCTCCTTGTAGATGGCATTATGAATATGAATAAGGATGGTTGTAAAAACGTTTGACACCCAAAAATTTTCAGAGTAGGCTCAAGAAAACAAGGCATGATTCAGGAAGACTAGGCATACTTTACATGTCTTAAGGCCTCACACCTACCTGGCTGGAGAGCTAGAGGTCACAACAAGGTTTTGTGCCCAGCTGGTGGGAGTGGAAATGACTGCTCTGTGTGAGCTCAGTGCCAACATGCAAACATGATACACCTTATATAAAAAGATGGTCACTAATTGAAAACTGTGTTGACAGAAATGTTATCCATGAATGTGAGTTATTTAACAATTGCTTGCTTGTATGATACGTATTATTTTTTTTATTATACTTTGTCAAAGTCCCCTGCATTGCATACCTATACATTTCAACATATACATATATATACATACACACATATACATATATAAACATGTACATAATTCATACTTTCTGCCTTTATTCCTTCCTATTGCCACCCCACCGCACATGAAATTACAACCCCCTCCCCCCACATGTGCACGAGGTAGTGCTAGGAAAAGACACCAAAGGCCACATTCGTTCACACTCAGTCTCTAGCAGTCTCAGTCTCTAGCTGTCATGTATAATGCACCAAAACCTCAGCTCCCTTTCTACATCCAGGCCCCACAAAACTTTCCATGGTTTACCCCAGACACTTGACATGCCCTGGTTCAATCCATTGACAGCATGTTGACCCCGGTATACCACATTTTTCCAGTTCATTCTATTCCTTGCACGCCTTTCACCCTCCTGGATGTTCAGGCCCTGATCACTCAAAATCTTTTTCACTCCATCTTTCCACCTCCAGTTTGGTCTCCCACTTCTCCTCGTTCCCTCCACCTCTGACACATATATCCTCTTTGTCAATCTTTCTTCTCTCATTCTCTCCATGTGACCAAACCATTTCAGTACATCCCCTTCTCCTCTCTCAACTACACTCTTTTTATTACCACACATCTCTCTTACCCTTTCTTTACTTACTCGATCAAACCACCTCACACCACATATTGTCCTCACACATCTCATTTCCAAAACATCCACCCTCCTCCGCGCAACTCTATATATAGCCCACGGCTTGCGACCATATAACATTGTTGGAACCACTATTTCTTCAAACATACCCATTTTTGCTTTCCGAGACAATTTTCTCACCTTCCACCCATTTGTCAATGCTCCCAGAACTTTCGCCATCTCTCCCACCTTATGATTCACTTCCGCTTCCATGGTTCCATCCGCTACCAAATCCACTCCCTGATATCTGAAACACTTCACCTCCTCCAGTTTTTCTCCATACTATACTTATGTTTGCTTGAATTAACTTTATGTATTGTTCAATAGAATATGATGCTTCCAGTAATGCTCTGCAACAATTTTGTATTCTCTAAACATAATGGAAGCATTGCAGAACAAAATAACTCATTGCTAATAGTGATGTATAGTTGAACTGACAAACTACGCCAAATTTATTTATTATTTTTTTTTTATTTTTTTATTTTGCTTTGTCGCTGTCTCCCACGTTAGCGAGGTAGCGCAAGGAAACAGACGAACGAATGGCCCAACCCAGCCACATACACATGTATACACATACACACACGCAAATATACATACCTATACATCTCAACGTATACATATATATACACACCCAGACATATACATATATACACATGTACATAATTCATACTGTCTGCCTTTATTCATTCCCATGGCCACCTCGCCACACATGTAATAACAACCCCCTCCCCCCTCATGTGTGCGAGGTAGTGTAAGGAAAAGACAACAAAGGCCCCATTCATTCACACTGTCATGTAATAATACACCGAAACCACAGCTCCCTTTCCACATCCAGGCCCCATAGAACTTTCCATGGTTTACCCCAGAAGCTTCATATGCCCTGGTTCAATCCATGGACAGCACATCGGCCCTGGTATACCACATCGTTCCAATTCACTCTATTCCTTGCACGCCTTTCACCCTCCTGCATGTTCAGGCCCCGATCACTCAAAATCTTCTCTCCATCTTTCCACCTCCAATTTGGTCTCCCACTTCTCCTCGTTCCCTCATCCTCTGACACATATAAATCCTCTTTGTTAATCTTTCCTCACTCGTTCTCTCCATGTGACCAAACACCCTCTTCTGCTCTCTCAACCACACTCTTTTTATTACCACACATCTCTCTTACCCTATTATTACTTACTCGATCAAACCACCTCACACCACATATTGTCCTCAAACATCTCATTTCCAGCACATCCACCCTCCTGCGCACAACTCTATCTAGAGCCTATGCCTCGCAACCATACAACATTGTTGGAACAACCTATTCCTTCAAACATACCCATTTTTGCTTTCTGAGATAATGATCTTGACTTCCACACACACTTCAACGCTCCCAGAATTTTCGCCCCCTCCCCCACCCTATGATTCACCTCCGCTTCCATGGTTCCATCTGCTGCCAAATCGACTCCCAGATATGTAAAACACTTCACTTCCTCCAGTTTTTCTCCATTCAAACTTACCTCCCAATTGACTTGACCCTCAACCTACCTAATGACCTTGCTGTTATTCACATTTACTCTCAACTTTCTTCTTTCACACACTTTACCAAACTCAGCCACCAGCTTCTGCAGTTTCTCACATGAATCAGCCACCAGCGTTGTATCATCAGCGAACAACAAATGACTCGCTTCCCAAGCTCTCTCATCCACAACAGACTGCACACTTGCCCCGCTTTCCAAAACTCTTGCATTCACCTCCCTAACAACCCCATCCATAAACTATTTAAACAATCATGGAGACATCACACACCCCTTCTGCAAACCTACATTCACTGAGAACCAGTCACTTTCCTCTGCTCCTACACGTACACATGCCTTACATCCTCAATAAAAACTTTTCACTTCTTCGAACAACTTGCCTCCCACACCATATATTCTTAATACCTTCCACAGAGCATCTCTATCAACTCTATCATATGCCTTCTCCAGATCCATAAATGCTACATACAAATCCTTTTGCTTTTCTAAGTATTTCTCACATACATTCTTCAAAGCAAACACCTGATCCACACATCCTCTACCACTTCTGAAACCACAGTGCTCTTCCCCAATCTGATGCTCTGTACATGCCTTCACCCTCTCAATCAATACCCTCCCATATAATTTCCCAGAAACACTCAACAAACTTATACCTCTGTAATTTCAGCACTCACCTTTGTCCCCTTTGCCTTTGTACAATGGCATTATGCAGGCCAAATGAGGGCAAGTGAGAGTTGGGGTTAGAGAGTATCATTGAAATTTAGGGAGAATAAAAAGATGTTTTGGAAGGAGGTAAATAAAGTGCGTAAGACAAGGGAACAAATGGGAACCTTAGTGAAGGGGGTTAATGGGGAGGTGATAACAAGTAGTGGTGATGTGAGAAGGAGATGGAGTGAGTATTTTGAAGGTTTGTTGAATGTGTTTGATGATAGAGTGGCAGATATAGGGTGTTTTGGTTGAGGTGGTGTGCAAAGTGAGAGGGTTAGGGAAAATGATTTGGTAAACAGAGAAGAGGTAGTAAAAGCTTTGCGGAAGATGGAAGCCGGCAAGGCAGCAGGTTTGGATGGTATTTCAGTGGAATTTATTAAAAAAGGGGGTGACTGTATTGTTGATTGGTTGGTAAGGTTATTTAATGTATGTATGATTCATGGTGAGGTGCCTGAGGATTGGCAGAATGCTTGCATAGTGCCATTGTACAAAGGCAAAGGGGATAAGAGTGAGTACTTAAATTACAGAGGTATACGTTTGTTGAGTATTCCTGGTAAATTGTAAGGGAGGGTATTGATTGAGAGGGTGAAGGCATGTACAGAGCATCAGATTGGGGAAGAGCAGTGTGATTTCAGAAGTGGTAGAGGATATGTGGATCAGGTGTTTGCTTTGAAGAATGTATGTGAGAAATACTTAGAAAAGCAAATGGATTTGTACATAGCATTTATGGATCTGGAGAAGGCATATGATAAGAGTTGATAGAGATGCTCTGTGGAAGGTATTGAGAATATATGGTGTGGGAGGCAAGTTGTTAGAAGCAGTGAAAATTTTTTATCGTGGATGTAAGGTATGTGTACGTGTAGGAAGGGAGGAAAGTGATTGGTTCTCAGTGAATGTGGGTTTGCGGCAGGTGTGTGTGATGTCTCAATGGGTGTTTAATTTGTTTATGGATGGGGTTGTTAGGGAGGTGAATGCAAGAGTTTTGGAAAGAGGGGCAAGTATGCAGTTTGTTGTGGATGAGAGATTGGGAAGTGAGTCAGTTGTTGTGTGCTGATGATACAGCACTGGTGGCTGATTCATGTGAGAAACTGCAGAAGCTGGTGGCTGAGTTTGGTAAAGTGTGTGAAAGAAGAAAGTTGAGAGTAAATGTGAATAAGAGCAAGGTTATTAGGTACATTAGGGTTGAGGGTCAAGTCAATTGGGAGGTAAGTTTGAATGGAGAAAAACTGGAGAAAGTAAAGTGTTTTAGATATCTGGGAGTGGATTTGGCAGCGGATGGAACCATGGTAGCGGAGGTGAATCATAGGGAGGGGGAGGGGGCAAAAATTCTGAGAGCCTTGAAGAATGTTTGGAAGTCGAGAACATTATCTTGGAAATCAAAAATGGGTATGTTTTAAGGAATAGTGGTTCCAACAATGTTGCATGGTTGAGAGGTGTGGGCTATGGATAGAGTTGTGTGCAGGAGGGTGGATGTGCTGGAAATGAGATGTTTGAGGACAATATGTGGTGTGAGGTGGTTTGATCGAGTAAGTAATGTAAGGGTAAGAGAGATGTGTGGAAATAAAAAGAGCGTGGTTGAGAGAGCAGAAGAGGGTGTTTTGAAGTGTTTTGGTCACATGGAGAGAATGAGTGAGGAAAGATTGACCAAGAGGATATATGTGTCAGAGGTGGAGGGAACGAGGAGACGTGGGAAACCAAATTGGAGGTGGAAAGATGGAGTGAAAAAGATTTTGAGTGATCAGGGCCTGAACATGCAGGAGGGTAAAAGGCGTGCAAGGAATAGAGTGAATTGGAATGATGTGGTATACCAGGGTCGACGTGCTGTCATTGGATTGAACCACGGCATGTGAAGCGTCTTGGGTAAACCATGGAAAGTTCTGTGGGGCCTGGATGTAGAAAGGGAGCTGTGGTTTCAGTGCATTATGCATGACAGCTAGAGACTTAGTGTGAACGAATGTGGCCTTTGTTGTCTTTTCCTAGTGATACCTCGCGCACTTGCGGGGGAGGGGGTTGTTATTTCATGTGTGACGGGATGGCGACAGGAATGAATAAAGGCAGACAGTATGAATTATGTACATGTGTATATATGTATATGTCTGTGTGTGTATATATATGTATACATTAAGATGTATAGGTATGTATATGTGCGTGTGTGGACGTGTATATATATACATGTGTATGTGGGTGGGTTGGGCCAATGTCTCATCTGTTTCCCTGCACTACCTCACTGACGGACACGTGCCTTACATCCTCAATAAAAACTTTTCACTGCTTCTATTAACTTGCCTCCCACCCCATATATTCTTAATACCTTCCACAGAGCATCTCTATCAAATCAATCATATGCCTTCTCCAGATCTATAGATGCTACATACAAATCCATTTGCTTTTCTAAGTATTTCTCACATACATTCCTCAAAGCAAACACCTGATCCACACATCCTCTACCACTTCTGAAACCACACTGCTCTTCCTCAATCTGATGCTCTGTACATGCCTTCACCCTCTCAATCAATACCCTCCCATATAATTTCCCAGGAATACTCAACAAACTTATACCTCTGTAATTTGAGCACTCACCTTTATCCCCTTTGCCTTTCTACAGTGGCACTATGCAAGCATTCCTCCAATTCTCAGGCACCTCCCCATGAGACATACATACATTAAATAACCTCACCAACCAGTCAACAATACCCTCACCCCCTTTTTTAATACATTCTACTGTAATACCATCCAAACCCGCTGCCTTGCCGGCTTTCATCTTCTGCAAAGCTTTTACTACCTCTTGTCTGTTTACCAAATCATTTTCCCTAACTTTCTCACTTTGCACACCACCTCGACCAAAACACCCTATATCTGCCACTCTATCATCAAACACATTCAACAAACCTTCAAAATACTCACTCCATCTCCTTCTCACATCACCACTAGTTTTTATCACCTCCCCATTTGTCTGCTTCTCTGAAGTTCCCATTTGGTTCCTTGTTTTACACACTTTATTTACCTCCTTCCAAAACATCTTTTTATTCTCCCTAAAATTTAATGATACTCTCTCACCCCAACTCTCATTTGCCCTCTTTTTCACCTCTTGCTCCTTTCTCTTGACCTCTTGCCTCTTTCTTTTATACATCTCTCTCATTTGCATTATTTCCCTGCAAAAATCATCCAAATGCCTCTCTCTTCTCTTTCACTATTAATCTTACTTCTTCATCCCACCCCTCACTACCCTTTCTAATCTGCCCACCTCCCACTCTTCTCATGCCACAAGCATCTTTTGCACAAGCCATCACTGCTTCCCGAAATACATCCCATTCCTCCTCCACTCCCCTTACGTCCTTAGTTCTCACCTTTTTCCATTCTGTACTCAGTCTCTCCTGGTACTTCCTTACACAAGTCTCCTTCCCAAGCTTACTATCTCTCACCACTCTCTTCACCCCAACATTCTCTTCTTTTCTGAAAACCTCTTAAAATCTTCACCTTCGCCTCCACAAGATAATGATCAGACATCCCTCCAGTTGCACCTCTCAGCACATTAACATCCAAAAGTCTCTCATTCGCGCGCCTATCAATTAACACGTAATCCAATAATGCTCTCTAGCCATCCCTCCTACTTACATATGTATACTTATGTATATCTCTCTTTTTAAACCAGGTATTCCCAATCACCAGCCCTTTTTCAGCATATAAATCTACAAGCTCTTCACCATTTCCATTTACAACACTGAACACCCTATGTACACCAATTATTCTCTCAACTGCCATATTACTCACCTTTGCATTCAAATCACCCATCACTATAACCAGGTTTCGTGCATCAAAACTACTAACACACTCACTCACCTGCTCCCATAACACTTGCCTCTCATGATCTTTCTTCTCATTCCTAGGTGCATATGCACCAATAATCACCCAACTCTCTCCATCAACTTTCAGTTTTACGCATATCAATCTAGAGTTTACTTTCTTACATTCTATCACATATTCCCACCACTCCTGTTTCAGGAGTAGTGCTACTCCTTCCCTTGCTCTTGTCCTCTCACTAACCCCTAACTTTACTCCCAAGACATTCCCAAACCACTCTTCCACTTTACCCTTGAGCTTCGTTTCACTCAGAGCCAAAACATCCAGGTTCCTTTCCTCAAACATACAACCTATCTCTCCTTTTTCCTCGTCTTGGTTACATCCACACACATTTAGACACCCCAATCTGAGCCTTCATTGAGGATGAGCACTCCCTGCATGACTCCTTCTTCTGTTTCCCCTTTTAGAAAGTTAAAATACAAGGAGTGGAGGGTTTACAGCCCCCCACTCCCGTCCCCTTTAGTTGCCTTCTACAACACGTGAGGAATGCGTGGGAAGTATTCTTTCTCCCCTATCCCCAGTGATTTTTTTTTTTTTTTTTTTTTTTGCTTTGTCGCTGTCTCCCGCGTTTGGGGGTAGGGTTGAAAGAATACATCCCACGTATTCTCTGCTTGTCGTACAAGGCGACTAAAAGGGAAGGGAGCAGGGGGCTGGAAATCCTTTTTTTTTTTTCAATTTTCCAAAAGAAGGAACAGAAAGGGGCCAGGTGAGGATATTCCCTCAAAGGCCCATTCCTTTGTTCTTAACGCTACTTGCAAATAGTATAAAAGAAAGAATATATATATATATATATATATATATATATATATATATATATATATATATATATATATATATATATATATATATTTTTTTTTTTTTTTTTCATACTATTTGCCATTTCCTGCGATAGCGAGGTGCGTTAAGAACAGAGAACTGGGCCTTAGAGGGAACATCCTCACCTGACCCCCTTCTTTGTTCCTTCTTTTGGAAAATTAAAAAAAAACAAGAAAGGGGAGGATTTCCAGCCACCCGCTCCCTCCCCGTTTAGTCGCCTTCTACGACACGCAGGGAATACGTGGGAAGTATTGTTTCTCCCCTATCCCCAGGGATATATATATATATATATATATATATATATATATGTAGGTGTGTATATTTGCGTGTGTGGACGTATGTATATACATGTGTATGGGGGGGGGTTGGGCCATTTCTTTCGTCTGTTTCCTTGCGCAACCTCGCAAACGCGGGAGACAGCGACAAAGTATAATAAAAAAATATAAAATATATATATATGTGTATATATATATATATATATATATATATATATATATATATATATATATATATATATATTTTTTTTTTTCCCGCTGTCTCCCGCGTTTGCGAGGTAGCACAAGGAAACAGACGAAAGAAATGGCCCAACCCACCCCCAAACACATGTATATACATACGTCCACACACGCAAATATACATACCTACACAGCTTTCCATGGTTTACCCCAGACGCTTCACATGCCCTGATTCAATCCACTGACAGCACGTCAACCCCGGTATACCACATCGATCCAATTCACTCTATTCCTTGCCCTCCTTTCACCCTCCTGCATTTTCAGGCCCCGATCATATATACGAATAAAGTGCGTATTTTTATTATTATACTTTGTCGCTGTCTTGCGCGTTACTGAGGTAGCGCAAGAAAAGAGACGAAAAATTGGCCCAATCCATCCACATACATGTGTATACATAAACGTCCGCACACGCACATATACATACCTATACATCTCAACGTATACATATATATACACATACAGACATATACATAGATACACATGTACATGATTTACACTGCCTTTGTTCATTCCCGTCGTCACCTCACCACACCCGTCGCCACCCAGCCACACATGAAATGACAACCCCCTTCCCCCGGATGTGCATGAGGTAGCACAAGGAAAAGTGGATATATGCGTCAGAGATGGTGGGAATGAGAAGTGGGAGACCAAATTGGAGGTAGAAGGATGGAGTGAAAGAGATTTTGAGCAATTGGGGCCTGAACATGCAGGAGGGTGAAAGGCTTGCAAGGAATAGAGTGAATTGGAACGTTGTGGTATACCGGGGTCGACTTGCTGTCAGTGGTTTCAACCAGAGCATATGAAGTGTCTGGGGTAAACCATGGAAAGTTTTGTGGGGCCTGGATGTGGAAAGGGTGCTGTGGTTTCGGTGCATTATACATGACAGCTAGAGACTGAGTGTGAACGAGTGTGGCCTTTGTTGTCTTTTCCTAGCACTACTGTGTGCACATGTGGGGGTAGGGGGTCATCATTCCATGTGTGGCGGGGTGGCGATGGGAATGAATAAGACGGCAAGTATGAATTATGTACACATGTATTATATATGGATATGTTTCTGCATATATATATATATATATATATATATATATATATATATATATATATATATACGTTGAAATGTATAGGTATGTATATGTGCATGTGTGGACGTGTATGTATATACATGTGTATGTGGGTGGGTTTGGCCATTCTTTCATCTGTTTCCTTAAGCTACCTTGCCAACGCAGGAGACAGCTACAAAGTATAATAAATAGATAATATATGTATATATATATATGTTTATTTATTTATTTATTTTGCTTTGTCGCTGTCTCCCGTGTTAGCGAGGTAGGAAACAGACGAAAGAATGGCCCAACCCACCCGCATACACATGTATATACATACATGTCCACACACGCAAATATACATACCTATACGTCTCAATGTATACATATATATACACACACAGACATATACATATATACACATGTACATAATTCATACTGTCTGCCTTTATTCCCATCGCCACCTCGCCACACATGGAATAACAACCCCCTCCCCCCTGCTGTGTGTGAGGTAGCGCTAGGAAAAGACAACAAAGGCCCCATTCGTTCACACTCAGTCTCTACCTGTCATGTAATAATGCACTGAAACCACAGCTCCCTTTCCACATCCAGGCCCCACAGAACTTTCCATGGTTTACCCCAGACGCTTCACATGCCCTGGTTCAATCCATTGACAGCACGTCGACCCCGGTATACCAAATCGTTCCAATTCACTCTATTCCTTGCACACCTTTCACCCTCCTGCATGTTCAGACCCCGATTACTCAAAATCTTTTTCACTCCATCTTTCCACCTCCAATTTGGTCTCCCTTTTCTCCTCGTTCCCTCTACCTCTGACACATATATCCTCTTGGTCAATCTTTCCTCACTCATTCTCTCCATGTGACCAAACCATTTCCAAACACCCTCTTCTGCTCTCTCAACCACATTCTCTTTATTTATGCACATCTCTCTTACCCTTACATTACTTATTCGATCAAACCACCTCACACCACATATTGTCCTCAAGCATCTCATTTCCAGCGCATCCACCCTCTAGCGCACAACTCTATCCATAGCCCATGCCTCACAACCATACAACATTGTTGGAACCACTATTCCTTCAAAAATACCCATTTTTGCTTTCCGAGATAATGTTCTCGACTTCCAAACATTCTTCAAGGCTCCTAGGATTTTCGCCCCCTCCCCCACCCTATGATTCACTTCCACTTCCATGGTTCCATCCGCTGCCAAATCCACTCCCAGATATCTAAAACACTTTACTTCCTCCAGTTTTTCTCCATTCAAACTTACCACCCAATAGACTTGACTCTCAACCCTACTGTACCTAATAACCTTGCTCTTATTCGCATTTACTCATTTACATATATATGATATATATATATATATATATATATATATATATATATATATATATATATATATATATATATATATATATATCTTTCTTTTCTTTCTTTTAAACTATTCGCCATTTCCCAGGTTAGCGAGGTAGCGTTAAGGACAGAGGACTGGGCCTTTGTGGAATATCCTCACCTGGCTTCCCTCTGTTCCTTCTTTTGGAAAATTAAAAAAAAACGTGAGGGAAGGATTTCCAGCCTCCCGCTCCCTCCCCTTTTAGTCGCCTTCTAAGACACGCAGGGAATACGTGGGAAGTATTCTTAATCCCCTATCCCCAGTATATATATATTATATTTTATATATTTTGCTTTGTTGCTGTCTCCCGCGTTTGCGAGATAGCGCAAGGAAACAGATGAAAGAAATGGCCCAAGCCCATACACATGTATATACATACACATCCACACACGCAAGTATACATACCCATACATCTCAATGTACACATATATATATATACACAAACAGACACCTACATATATACACATGCACACAATTCACACTGTCTGCCGTTATTCATTCCCATCGTCACCTCGCCACACATGGAATAACATCCCCCTCCCCCTCATGTGTGCGAGGTAGCACTAGGAAAAGACAACAAAGGCCCCATTCGTTCACACTCAGTCTATAGCTGTCATGCAATAATACCCGAAACCACAGCTCCCTTTCCGCATACAGGCCCCACAGAACTTTCCATGGTTTACCCCAGACGCTTCACATTCCCGGATTCAATCCAATGACAGCACGTCGACCCCGGTATACCACATCGATACAGTTCACTCTATTCCTTGCCCGCCTTTCACCCTCCTGCATGTTCAGGACCTGATCACTCAAAATCTTTTTCACTCCATCTTTCCACCTCCAATTTGGTCTCCCACTTCTCCTCGTTCCCTCCACCTCCGACACATATATCCTCTTGGTCAATCTTTCCTCACTCATTCTCTCCATGTGCCCAAACCATTTCAAAACACCCTCTTCTGCTCTCTCAACCACGCTCTTTTTATTTCCACACATCTCTCTTACCCTTACATTACTTACTCGATCAAACCACCTCACACCACATATTGTCCTCAAACATCTCATTTCTAGGACATCCACCCTCCTGCGCACAACTCTATCCATAGCCCACGCCTCGCAACCATACAACATTGTTGGAACCACTATTCCTTCAAACATAGCCATTTTTGCTTTCGGAGATAATGTTCTCGACTTCGACACATTCTTCAAGGCTCCCAGGATTTTCGCCCCCTGCCCCACCCTATGATTCACTTCCGCTTCCATGGTTCCATCCGCTGCCAGATCCACTCCCAGATATCTAAAAGACTTTACTTCCTCCAGTTTTTCTCCATTCAAACTTACCTCCCAATTGACTTGACCCTCAACCCTACTGTACCTAATAACCTTGCTCTTATTCACATTTACTCTTAACTTTCTTCTTTCACACACTTTACCAAACTCAGTCACCAGCTTCTGCAGTTTCTCACATGAATCAGCCACCAGCGCTGTATCATCTGCGAACAACAACTGACTCACTTCCCAAGCTCTCTCATCCCCAACAGACTTCATACTTGCCCCTCATTCCAAAACTCTTGCATTCACCTCCCTAACAACCCCATCCATAAACAAATTAAACAACCATGGAGACATCACACACCCCTGTCGCAAACCTACATTCACTGAGAACCAATCACTTTCCTCTCTTCCTACATGTACACATGCCTTACATCCTCGATGAAAACTTTTCACTGCTTCTAACAACTTGCCTCCCACACCATATATTCTTAGTACCTTCCACAGAGCATCACTATCAACTCTTATCATATGCCTTCTCCAGATCCATAAATGCTACATACAAATCCATTTGCTTTTCTAAGTATTTCTCACATACATTCATCAAAGCAAACACCTGATCCACACATCCTCTACCACTTCTGAAACCACAGTGCTCTTCCCCAATCTGATGCTCTGTACATGCCTTCACCCTCTCAATCAATACCCTCCCATATAATTTACCAGGAATACTCAACAAACTTATACCTCTGTAATTTGAGCACTCACTCTTATCCCCTTTGTCTTTGTACAACGCCACTATGCAAGCATTCCGCCAATCCTCAGGCACCTCACCATGAATCATGCATACATTAAATAACCTTACCAAATAATCAACAATACAGTCACCCCCTTTTTTAATAAATTCCACTGCAATACCATCCAAACCTGCTGCCTTGCATGCTTTCATCTTCCACAAAGCTTTTACTACCTCTTCTCTGTTTACCAAATCATTTTCCCTAACCCTCTCACTTTGCACACCACCTCGACCAAAACACCCTATATCTGCCACTCTATCATCAAACATATTCAACAAACCTTCAAAATACTCACTCCATCTCCTACTCACATCACCACTACTTGTTATCCCCTCCCCATTAGCCCCCTTCACTGAAGTTCCCATTTGCTCCCTTGTCTTACGCACTTTATTTACCTCCTTCCAGAGCATCTTATATATATATATATATATATATATATATATATATATATATATATATATATATATATAAAATATATATATATATATATATATATATATATATATATATATATATATATATATATATGTATTTTTTTTTTTTTTTTGCCGCTGTCTCCCGCGTTTGCGAGGTAGCACAAGGAAACAGATGAAAGAAATGGCCTAACCCACCCCCATACACATGTATATACATGCGTCCACACACGCAAATATACATACCTACACAGCTTTCCATGGTTTACCCCAGACTCTTCACATGCCCTGATTCAATCCACTGACAGCACGTCAACCCCGTTATACCACATCGATCCAATTCACTCTATTCCTTGCCCTCCTTTCACCCTCCTGCATGTTCAGGCCCCGATCACACAAAATCTTTTTCACTCCATCTTTCCACCTCCAATTTGGTTTCCCACTTCTCCTTGTTCCCTCCACCTCCGACACATATATCCTCTTGGTCAGTCTTTCCTCACTCATTCTCTCCATGTGCCCAAAACACTTCAAAACACCCTCTTCTGCTCTCTCAACCACGCTCTTTTTATTTCCACACATCTCTCTCACCCTTACGTTACTTACTTGATCAAACCACCTCACACCATACATTGTCCTCAAACATCTCATTTCCAGCACATCCATCCTCCTGCGCACAACTCTATCCATAGCCCACGCCTTGCAACCATACAACATTGTTGGAACCACTATTCCTTCAAACATACCCATTCTTGCTTTCAGAGATAATGTTCTCGACTTCCACACATTCTTCAAGGCTCCCAGAATTTTCGCCCCCTGCCCCACCCTATGATCCACTTCCGCTTCCATGGTTCCATCCGCTGCCCGATCCACTCCCAGATATCTAAAAGACTTTACTTCCTCCAGTTTTTCTCCATTCAAACTTACCTCCCAATTGACTTGACCCTCAACCCTACTGTACCTAATAACCTTGCTCTTATTCACATTTACTCTTAACTTTCTTCTTTCACACACTTTGCCAAACTCAGTCACCAGCTTCTGCAGTTTCTCACATGAATCAGCCACCAGCGCTGTATCATCAGCGAACAACAACTGACTCACTTCCCAAGCTCTCTCATCCCCAACAGACTTCATACTTGCCCCTCTTTCCAAAACTCTAGTATTCACCTCCCTAACAACCCCATCCATAAACAAATTAAACGACCATGGAAACATCACACACCCCTGCCGCAAACCTACATTCACTGAGAACCAATCACTTTCCTCTCTTCCTACACGTACACATGCCTTACAACCTCGATAAAAACTTTTCACTGCTTCTAACAATTTGCCTCCCACACCATATATTCTTAATACCTTCCACAGAGCATCTCTATCAACTCTATCATATGCCTTCTCCAGATCCATAAATGCTACATACAAATCCATTTGCTTTTCTAAGTATTTCTCACATACATTCTTCAAAGCAAACACCTGATCCACACATCCTCTACCACTTCTGAAACCAAACTGCTCTTCCCCAATCTGATGCTCTGTACATGCCTTCACCCTTCTAATCAATACCCTCCTATATAATTTACCAGGAATACTCAACAAACTTATACCTCTGTAATTTGAGCACTCACTCTTATCCCCTTTGCCTTTGTACAATGGCACTATGCACGCATTCCGCCAATCCTCAGGCACCTCACCAAGAGTCATACATATGTATATATATATATATATATATATATATATATATATATATTTTTTTTTTTTCCTTTATACTTTGTCGCTGTCTCCCGCGTTTGCGAGGTAGCGCAAGGAAACAGACGAAAGAAATGCCCAACCCCCCCCATACACATGTATATACATACGTCCACACACGCAAATATACATACCTACACAGCTTTCCATGGTTTACCCCAGACGCTTCACATGCCCTGATTCAATCCACTGACAGCACGTCAACCCCGGTATACCACATCGCTCCAATTCACTCTATTCCTTGCCCTCCTTTCACCCTCCTGCATGTTCAGGCCCCGATCACACAAAATCTTTTTCACTCCATCTTTCCACCTCCAATTTGGTCTCCCTCTTCTCCTTGCTCCCTCCACCTCCGACACATATATCCTCTTGGTCAATCTTTCCTCACTCATCCTCTCCATGTGCCCAAACCACTTCAAAACACCCTCTTCTGCTCTCTCAACCACGCTCTTTTTATTTCCACACATCTCTCTTACCCTTACGTTACTCACTCGATCAAACCACCTCACACCACACATTGTCCTCAAACATCTCATTTCCAGCACATCCATCCTCCTGCGCACAACTCTATCCATAGCCCACGCCTTGCAACCATACAACATTGTTGGAACCACTATTCCTTCAAACATACCCATTTTTGCTTTCCGAGATAATGTTCTCGACTTCCACACATTCTTCAAGGCCCCCAGAATTTTCGCCCCCTCCCCCACCCTATGATCCACTTCCGCTTCCATGGTTTCATCCGCTGCCAGATCCACTCCCAGATATCTAAAACACTTCACTTCCTCCAGTTTTTCTCCATTCAAACTCACCTCCCAATTTACTTGACCCTCAACCCTACTGTACCTAATAACCTTGCTCTTATTCACATTTACTCTTAACTTTCTTCTTCCACACACTTTACCAAACTCAGTCACCAGCTTCTGCAGTTTCTCACATGAATCAGCCACCAGCGCTGTATCATCAGCGAACAACAACTGACTCACTTCCCAAGCTCTCTCATCCCCAACAGACTTCATACTTGCCCCTCTTTCCAAAACTCTTGCATTTACCTCCCTAACAACCCCATCCATAAACAAATTAAACAACCATGGAGACATCACACACCCCTGCCGCAAACCTACATTCACTGAGAACCAATCACTTTCCTCTCTTCCTACACGTACACATGCCTTACATCCTCGATAAAAACTTTTCACTGCTTCTAACAACTTTCCTCCCACACCATATATTCTTAATACCTTCCACAGAGCATCTCTATCAACTCTATCATATGCCTTCTCCAGATCCATAAATGCTACATACAAATCCATTTGCTTTTCTAAGTATTTCTCACATACATTCTTCAAAGCAAACACCTGATCCACATATCCTCTACCACTTCTGAAACCACACTGCTCTTCCCCAATCTGATGCTCTGTACATGCCTTCACCCTCTCAATCAATACCCTCCCATATAATTTACCAGGAATACTCAACAAACTTATACCTCTGTAATTTGAGCACTCACTCTTATCCCCTTTACCTTTGTACAATGGCACTATGCATGCATTCCGCCAATCCTCAGGCACCTCACCATGAGTCATACATACATTAAATAACCTTACCAACCAGTCAACAATACAGTCACCCCCTTTTTTAATAAATTCCACTGCAATACCATCCAAACCTGCTGCCTTGCCGGCTTTCATCTTCCGCAAAGCTTTTACTACCTCTTCTCTGTTTACCAAATCATTTTCCCTAACCCTCTCACTTTGCACACCACCTCGACTAAAACACCCTATATCTGCCACTCTATCATCAAACACATTCAGGAAACCTTCAAAATACTCACTCCATCTCTTTCTCACATCACCACTACTTGTTATCACTTCCCCATATATATATATATATATATATATATATATATATATATATATATATATATATTTTTTTTTTTTTCATACTATTCGCCATTTCCCGCAATAGCGAGGTAGCGTTAAGAACAGAGGACTGGGCCTTTGAGGGAATATCCTCACCTGGCCCCCTTCTCTGTTCCTTCTTTTGGAAAATTTAAAAAAAAAACGAGAGGGGAGGATTTCCAGCCCCCCGCTCCCTTCCCTTTTAGTCGCCTTTTACTACACGCAGGGAATACGTGGGAAGTATTCTTTCTCCCCTATCCCCAGGGATAATATATATATATATATATATATATATATATATATATATATATATATATATATATATATATATATATATTTTCTTTCTTTTTTTCAAACTATTCGCTATTTCCCGCTTTAGCGAGGTAGCGTTAAGAACAGAGAACTGGGCCTTTGAGGGAATATCCTCACCTGGCCCCCTTCTCTGTTCCTTCTTTTGGAAAATTAAAAAAAAAAATGAGAGGGGAGGATTTCCAGCCCCCCGCTCCCTCCCCTTTTAGTCGCCTTCTACGACACGCAGGGAATACGTGGGAAGTATTCTTTCTCCCCTATCCCCAGGGATATATATATATATATATATATATATATATATATATATATATATATATATATATATATATATATATGATTTGGTAAACAGAGAAGAGGTAGTGAAAGCTTTGCGGAAGATGAAAGCCGGCAAGGGAGCAGGTTTGGATGGTATTGCAGTGGAATTTATTAAAAAAGGGGGTGACTGTATTGTTGACTGGTTGGTAAGGTTATTTAATGTATGTATGACTCATGGTGAGGTGCCTGAGGATTGGCGGAATGCATGCATAGTGCCATTGTACAAAGGCAAAGGGGATAAGAGTGAGTGCTCAAATTACAGAGGTATAAGTTTGTTGAGTATTCCTGGTAAATTATATGGGAGGGTATTGATTGAGAGGGTGAAGGCATGTACAGAGCATGAGATTGGGGAAGAGCAGTGTGGTTTCAGAAGTGGTAGAGGATTTGTGGATCAGGTGTTTGCTTTGAAGAATGTATGTGAGAAATACTTAGAAAAGCAAATGGATTTGTATGTAGCATTTATGGATCTGGAGAAGGCATATGATAGAGTTGATAGAGATGCTCTGTGGAAGGTATTAAGAATATATGGTGTGGGAGGAAAGTTGTTAGAAGCAGTGAAAAGTTTTTATCGACGATGTAAGGCATGTGTACGTGTAGGAAGAGAGGAAAGTGATTGGTTCTCAGTGAATGTAGGTTTGCGGCAGGGGTGTGTGATGTCTCCATGGTTGTTTAATTTGTTTATGGATGGGGTTGTTAGGGAGGTAAATGCAAGAGTTTTGGAAAGAGGGGCAAGTATGAAGTCTGTTGGGGATGAGAGAGCTTGGGAAGTGAGTCAGTTGTTGTTCGCTGATGATACAGCGCTGGTGGCTGATTCATGTGAGAAACTGCAGAAGCTGGTGACTGAGTTTGGAAAAGTGTGTGGAAGAAGAAAGTTAAGAGTAAATGTGAATAAGAGCAAGGTTATTAGGTACAGTAGGGTTGAGGGTCAAGTCAATTGGGAGGTGAGTTTGAATGGAGAAAAACTAGAGGAAGTGAAGTGTTTTAGATATCTGGGAGTGGATCTGGCAGCGGATGGAACCATGGAAGCGGAAGTGGATCATAGGGTGGTGGAGGGGGCGAAAATCCTGGGGGCCTTGAAGAATGTGTGGAAGTCGAGAACATTATCTCGGAAAGCAAAAATGGGTATGTTTGAAGGAATAATGGTTCCAACAATGTTGTATGGTTGCGAGGCGTGGGCTATGGATAGAGTTGTGCGCAGGAGGATGGATGTGCTGGAAATGAGATGTTTGAGGACAATGTGTGGTGTGAGGTGGTTTGATCGAGTGAGTAACGTAAGGGTAAGAGAGATGTGTGGAAATAAAAAGAGCGTGGTTGAGAGAGCAGAAGAGGGTGTTTTGAAGTGGTTTGGGCACATGGAGAGGATGAGTGAGGAAAGATTGACTAAGAGGATATATGTGTCGGAGGTGGAGGGAACAAGGAGAAGAGGGAGACCAAATTGGAGGTGGAAAGATGGAGTGAAAAAGATTTTGTGTGATCGGGGCCTGAACATGCAGGAGGGTGAAAGGAGGGCAAGAAATAGAGTGAATTGGAGCGATGTGGTATACCGGGGTTGACGTGCTGTCAGTGGATTGAATCAAGGCATGTGAAGCGTCTGGGGTAAACCATGGAAAGCTGTGTAGGTATGTATATTTGCGTGTGTGGACGTATGTATATACATGTGTATGGGGGGGGTTGGGCCATTCCTTTCGTCTGTTTTCTTGCGCTACCTCGCAAATGCGGGAGACAGCGACAAAGTATAATAAAAAAAAAATATATATATATATATATATATATATATATATATATATATATATATATATATATATATATATATATATATATATATTTTTTTTTTGCTTTGTCGCTGTCTCCCGTGTTTGCGAGGTAGCGCAAGGAAACAGAAGAAAGAAATGGCCCAACCCACCCCCATACACATGTATATACATATGTCCACACACGCAAATATACATACTTACACAGCTTTCCATGGTTTACCCCAGACGCTTCACATGCCCTGATTTAATCCACTGACAGCACGTCAACCCCGGTATACCACATCGCTCCAATTCACTCTATTCCTTGCCCTCCTTTCACCCTCCTGCATGTTCAGGCCCCGATCACACAAAATCGTTTTCACTCCATCTTTCCACCTCCAATTTGGTCTCCCTCTTCTCCTCTTTCCCTCCACCTCCGACACATATATCCTCTTGGTCAATCTTTCCTCACTCATTCTCTCCATGTGCCCAAACCATTTCAAAACACCCTCTTCTGCTCTCTCAACCACGCTCTTTTTATTTCCACACATTTCTTTGACCCTTACGTTACTTACTCGATCAAATAACCTCACACCACACATTGTCCTCAAACATCTCATTTCCAGCACATCCATCCTCCTGCGCACAACTCTATCCATAGCCCACGCCTCGCAACCATACAACATTGTTGGAACCACTATTCCTTCAAACATACCCATTTTTGCTTTCCGAGACAATGTTCTCGACTTCCACACATTCTTCAAGGCTCCCAGAATTTTCGCCCCCTCCCCCACCCTATGATCCACTTCCGCTTCCATGGTTCCATCCGGTGCCAGATCCACTCCCAGATATCTAAAACACTTTACTTCCTCCAGTTTTTCTCCATTCAAACTCACCTCCCAGTTGACTTGACCCTCAACCCTACTGTACCTAATAACCTTGCTCTTATTCACATTTACTCTTAACAATCTTCTTTCACACACTTTACCAAACTCAGTCACCAGCTTCTGCAGTTTCTCACATGAATCAGCCACCAGCGCTGTATCATCAGCGAACAACAACTGACTCACTTCCCAAGCTCTCTCATCCCCAACAGACTTCATACTTGCCCCTCTTTCCAAAACTCTTGCATTCACCTCCATAACAACCCCATCCATAAACAAATTAAACAATCATGGAGACATCACACACCCCTGCCGCAAACCTACATTCACTGAGAACCAATCACTTTCCTCTCTTCCTACACGTACACATGCCTTACATCCTCGATAAAAACTTTTCACTGCTTCTAACAACTTGCCTCCCACACCATATATTCTTATTACCTTCCACAGAGCATCTCTATCAACTCTATCATATGCCTTCTCCAGATCCATAAATGCTACATACAAATCCATTTGCTTTTTTAAGTATTTCTCACATACATTCTTCAAAGCAAACACCTGATCCACACATCCTCAACCACTTTTGAAACCACACTGCTTTTCCCCAATCTGATGCTCTGTACATGCCTTCACCCTCTCAATCAATACCCTCCCATATAATTTACCAGGAATACTCAACAAACTTATACCTCTGTAATTTGAGCACTCACTCTTATCCCATTTGCCTTTGTACAATGGCACTATGCACGCAACCCGCCAATCCTCAGGCACCTCACCATGAGTCATACATACATTAAATAACCTTACCAACCAGTCAACAATACAGTCACCCCCTTTTTTAATAAATTCCACTGCAATACCATCCAAACCTGCTGCCTTGCCGGCTTTCATCTTCCGCAAAGCTTTTACTACCTCTTCTCTGTTTACCAAATCATTTTCCCTAACCCTCTCACTTTGCACACCACCTCGACCAAAACACTGTATATCTGCCACTCTATCATCAAACACATTCAACAAACCTTCAAAATACTCACTCCATCTCCTCACATCACCACTACTTGTTATCACCTCCCCATTTGCGCCCTTCACTGAAGTTCCCATTTGCTCCCTTGTCTTACGCACTTTATTTACCTCCTTCCAGAACATCTTTTTATTCCCCCTAAAATTTAATGATACTCTCTCACCCCAACTCTCATTTGCCCTTTTTTTCACCTCTTGCACCTTTCTCTTGACCTCCTGTCTCTTTCTTTTATACATCTCCCACTCAATTGCATTTTTTCCCTGCAAAAATCGTCCAAATGCCTCTCTCTTCTCTTTCACTAATACTCTTACTTCTTCATCCCACCACTCACTACTCTTTCTAATGAACCCACCTCCCACTCTTCTCATGCCACAAGCATCTTTTGCGCAATCCATCACTGATTCCCTAAATACATCCCATTCCTCCCCCACTCCCCTTACTTCCATTGTTCTCACCTTTTTCCATTCTGTACTCAGTGTCTCCTGGTACTTCATCACACAAGTCTCCTTCCCAAGCTCACTTACTCTCACCACCCTCTTCACCCCAACATTCACTCTTCTTTTCTGAAAACCCATACAAATCTTCACCTTAGCCTCCACAAGATAATGATCAGATATCCCTCCAGAGATAGGTAGTATGTTTGAGGAAAGGAACCTGGATGTTTTGGCTCTGAGTGAAACGAAGCTCAAGGGTAAAGTGGAAGAGTGGTTTGGGAATGTCTTGGGAGTAAAGTCAGGGGTTAGTGAGAGGACAAGAGCAAGGGAAGGAGTAGAAGTACTCTTGAAACAGGAGTTGTGGGAGTATGTGATAGAATGTAAGAAAGTAAATTCTCAGTTAATATGGGTAAAACTGAAAGTTGATGGAGAGAGATGGGTGATTATTGGTGCATATGCACCTGGTCATGAGAAGAAAGATCATGAGAGGCAAGTGTTTTGGGAGCAGCTGAATGAGTGTGTTAGTGGTTTTGATGCACGAGACCGGGTTATAGTGATGGGTGATTTGAATGCAAAGGTGAGTAATGTGGCAGTTGAGGGAATAATTGGTATACATGGGGTGTTCAGTGTTGTAAATGGAAATGGTGAAGAGCTTTTAGATTTATGTGCTGAATAAGGACTGATGATTGGGAATGCCTGGTTTAAAAAGCGAGATATAAATAAGTATACTTATGTAAGTAGGAGAGATGGCCAGAGAGCGTTATTGGATTACGTGTTAATTGACAGGTGCGCGAAAGAGTGACTTTTGGATGTTAATATATATATATATATATATATATATATATATATATATATATATATATATATATATATATATATATACTGGAAAGGATCACAATATTTTTGCGTGATCAAGATATTCCTATGAGTCCACGGGGAAACTGAAACACAATAAGTTCCCAAGTGCACTTTCGTGTAATAATCACATCAGCAGGGGAGACACAAGAAAGAAGTATAAGTTAGTTCATATAAATTGAAGAGATGAAGCTGGGACATCTCTTGGTAACTGGCTATTTTTCGACCTAGGTGTGAAGAACCCCCATGACCTGCATCCCTGACGTCATTGACATGTAGTGTGACCCAACATGATCTCATCTACCTGTTTGGTGTGGTCAACTCACCTACCTCTACTGGATCTCAAAAAAAGTTTTCCCTTATAGTTGTAAGGCAATTTGATCTTTGATTTGCATTGCTGAGATCTGCCCCTTTATTGTTGAATTGAATGCTTTGGTCCAATAAAACTGATGTTAGCATCTGTACTCAAGGATTTCAGTCTCTCAGTTACACCTAGCACTCTACTTAGGGTGTAGTTACCTACTTTAGGTTGTGGGGGAGCACCAACTATAACAATGTTATCCAAACTATCTTTCAGGGTGCCAATCAGCTCATTGTATTCATTTATGATAACCTCTGGATTTGAATTCTTGTGGTAAACGTCATTGCTCTCAGCATTCACCACTACACATGACTTTTAGTTGGTACTTTAATGTCATTAAACTTTGGGTTAATGCAGGAAATTCTGGCACCAGGGTAAATGTGGACTCTTTTTTACCTTTCGAATTTGCCACCAAGTGTTTACCTAAATTTCTTACCAACGAATCACCTATAATTATGGAACAGTCGTCTTTACTCTTTTCTTGCAAGTCACTTAGTACTGCAAATTGATTGCTCACGGGTATGGCCGACGGGGAGAGGGAGGACTCCGGTTATAGTAGTACGGTCTCCTCCCATGACTTTCCTTTCTCTGTTAGACCTTCCTCTTTTTCTGTTCGCAATACCAACATTCATGGTCTCTCTAGCAACTTCTGTGTTGAAAAAGGATATGAGAAAGGTTCATAAAAAAGAGGTTGATAGACATCACTTACTGATTAACTTTGGATTGAAAGACTATCATACACCAGATAAGGAAGTTAGGGGAAAGAAAGAAGAAATGCTTTTTAAAAATTTCAGGAGGCTATAGAATTTCCACCAGTCATGTCAGTGGTAAAAGAAAGGAGAAGAATTGATGGTCATGTTAAGACGTAAGTAGGTGACCAGTTGTATTTGACTGGGAGTCATCTACCTATGGTACTTAGCAGAACAAGAAATCTGTATGAGAGGGTGTAATTCATTAGGGATGTTCATCAAATCTGGTAAAGCAAAGAATACAATGAGAAGGCAAAAAGAAAAAAATGCTTAATGAGGCAAGAGGAAAGAGCAACCACACCATCACTACAGAGAGGGCAGGAGTGTTAGAAGATATGAGACTGAAATTACTGTATTCTGTTATTGTTACAGTAATATTGTATGGTAAAGAAAAGGAATTCAAGGACTGTAAAAGCGAAAGTGCAAATGATATTAATGGAGTTATGGAAACAAAGCTAACTAAAGAGATAGAATCTCGCTTGTTTTTATGAGGTTTACATGATTGTATAGAAGGAAAGAAAAGTTAATGAAGGGGTAGGATTGCCCTTCTTAATAAAAGATAGCCTAAGTTGCAAGAAGTAGTGGAAGATGGTTCATTCAGACATTGTATAATGAGAAAACTGTAAAGAAGTGCATTTTAGTGTTCATAGATAATCCTCAAATAATTGCAATGACTCAGAAATATAACAGTTAAGATTGTTCATGAAGCTGTAAAACACTCACTTCTCAGAGATGGTAAAGCACTGGTAATGGGGAATTTCAGTTATAAAGAGTTAGACTGGAGGAAATATGAATTCTCTTTGTGATGGAGTCATAGAAACAAATTTTTAGAGTGTATATGGGAAAATTTCTGATAACATCAGTCATAACACACCTTTATCACTAGATCTTACCTTCAGACATATTAGCATGGGTATTGAGATTATTACGTATGATACACCAATTGAAAAAAGTAATCTGGTTTTGCTCAAGTTTGACTATTTGGTAAATGAGGATGATAAAAGAGGTGGGACAGCACAGAAAAATAAGATATTATAGAAACCACACAAACCTCAGCAGTTTCTTTAGTAATAGATTAAGGAATTTAGTTCAGTAGGCAGGAACCAGGTTTTATGGTTAGAGGTTTTGTGAAATATAGAATGAAAGGGTAGGAAAATGGGTAACTCAAGCCATAGATATGAGGGCATTGCAAGAAAGAGAAAGAATCATTTATTGTAAGGTACCAAAAAGTAAAGGTGCTTGGAGATGTTGCATTTGCATTGTATAAGAGAGCAAGGAATGAGTACAACAGAATAAGAAAGGAGGAACAAAGGAACTTTGAAAAGAGTGCTGTGGATAAGGCATGAGAAAATTTGGAACTCCATAAATTCATCAGGAGTCACTTGTCAGTTAAAGAGGAGCAATTCAGGCTAAGAGACTTAGAGGGAAGAATTGTTGACCATGATGTAAGAATATGTGAGGAACTGAATAACAATGTCAAGTGTTTTCACTGTGGAAGAGACTGTAGCCCCAACACCAGAGATAGAATTGTGGTAAGATTTTAGAAAACACATGAGTTATCCAGAAAAGACTTAAAGAGAATACTAAGAGAGCTTGACCCACATATTGCTCATGGTCCTAATGAAATTTCACTCTATGTGCTGAGAATTTGTGCAGACATACAATATAAACCTTTCAAAGTACTGTTGAAGATGTCAGTGGACAGAGGCAAAATGCCAAGGGACTAAAGAATAGCAAACATACCTGTCTCAAAGAAGAGATCCGGAATGGGCACTGAATTACAAATCTGTGTAACTACAGTGGTCCATAAGGTTCTGGAATAGGTTATTAGAAAGCAAGTACATGACTCTACTGAGGAGAAATTACCTAAGTTTGACAGTGGTTTTAAGAAAAGGACATTAAGTGTAACAAACTTTTTAGGTTTCTAGGAGAGTGAG
Organism: Panulirus ornatus; assembly: GCF_036320965.1. Lineage (NCBI taxonomy): Eukaryota > Metazoa > Arthropoda > Malacostraca > Decapoda > Palinuridae > Panulirus > Panulirus ornatus. The sequence goes on along the minus strand of NC_092252.1, from coordinate 22,608,344 downwards.
TTCTGTCTTTGACAGAAAGGAAGGCTGGGTGGACTGTTGTATCTGGATTGCCATGGAGCATTTGACGCAAAACTACATAGGAAGCATAGTAAGAAACTGGATGACTAAATAAGAATATGGGAGAAATTTCTTCAGTGGCTAGATTATCTTATTAAAAGGGAGCAAAGAATGCATGTCAGAGGAGCCCTCTCTAATAGGGTTGAGGTGAGCAATAGAGTGTTGCTGGGTTCTGTTCTGGGATCATGACTTCATGATCTACATATGTGACTTTCCCAAAGGTATAGACGCCTATCTGAACCTGTTTATAGGTGATGCATGGGTCATGAGGGAAGTGAAAAGTGAGCATGATTACACTAACTTTCAAGTGGACCTAAACAGATACCAAAGTTGGTCTAACTCATGGTTGATGAAATGCAACCCAATCAAAGTCAGAGTAATGAGGATAGGAACAAGTGAAAGAAAACCTTAATATGTGTATTATCTTGTAGTAAATATGCTTCAGGATTCTGTAAGTTAGAAGGACGTATGAGTCGACATCATACTTAACTTAATAATAGTTGCACATTAGGATAGTAAAGGGGACAGACTGTCTTCTGGTAATCATCAGAATAGATTTCAAGTGTATGGGGAAGGAAAAATTTGGCAAGCTGTTCATGTCCTCCATTAGGCCAAAACTGGAATATGCTTCTCACACCTAAAGAAGACCAAAAAACTAATAGATATGATCTAGAGCAGGGCAACAAAGATTGAACCAGATTTAAGAGAGTTGAGTTACTGGGAAAACTAGATATTTTAATTTTGCCCTCACTGGAGGAGAGAAGAGTGAGGGGTGACCTGATCACAACATTTGAGTTTTTGAAACAATGATGATGTTGACAGTGAACAGTTCTTCAAGAGGTGAAGAGATAGAGGAACTAGAGGACATAACATAAAATTAAGCAGGAAACTTGTTAAAAAAGATGTAAAGAAATAATTTTATAGTATAAAAGTGGTGAATGAATGGAATAAGATAATTGAGGACATAGTTAATGCAGACAGCATATATATATCTATCATATGATAGAGAATGTTCAAAAGATGGGGGCCCCATGACTGTAAAACTTCCACCCCTTGCAGTACAAATAGGTAAATGAAATGAATAATTAAACACACATTCACGCCTGTGGTGCTGCGGTTAGCATTATTGACAGTGTGTGTTTATGGGCTTCCTAGGAACATCCTTGTTTAGTTTTGAATCCTGGGCATGGCAGCCAGTCCACATTCCACCCAGCTGTTCATCCTCCCCTAGGAGCTGGTTGATAGAATGGGTACTTGCCATAGGCTAGGGTGTGTGTGCAAAATACATAGGGGTAAAGACATGATAAATACAAGGTTAAGAAGACTGGGCAACATAAGTATACAACTCTCTCCCAGTAAAGCACAAATAAAAATCACATGTGGTTATGCTGGCATAACAGTTAGTGCTACAGGCTGTTAGTCGGCACGGTCCAGCCTGGGGTTGGATCCACTGGGTTGAATTTTGGCATGGCAGTTGGCCTACACCCAGCCTAAATGTTCAGCCACTCCCAGAGCTGGTTGATAAATGGGTACCTATCATAAGCTGGGTTTGTGTGTGTGTGTGCATACATACATAGGTGGAGTCATGGTTGTCATGGTACGTATACAGTGTTAAGAGATGGGGCAACATAAATGCAAAGTTCTGTCCCCACAGTACACAAGAAGTAATCACACACACACACACACACACACAGAGTACCAGAATTGCAATATGGTCAGGAGTATTAGAAGATGGGAATGTCAGACTGATAATAATGTATGCAAATGTTGATGGGCTGATTATTTATGGTAAAGAGAAGAATTCAAGGATCATTTAAGGGAAGTGGAATCTTGGAAACTGCCTAGAGGAGTACATGATTTTAAGGAGAGAAAGAGAAGGTAGAGAAGAGGGAGGCTTGCTCCTTTTGATAAAAGATAACCATAAGTTTCAGAAAATATCAGAGGATGACCCAAAAAACAGAACATAATGGGAAGAGTAACTGCAGGAATGAAGTACATAGTGGTGTTGATATCATAGAATCTTCCAAAGAATATTAAGTCCAGAACAATTAAACAGTTATTATCTTGCACCTGTGGTGATGACAAATGAATACACAAAACTTAAGTTTGAATAAAAAATCCTACCTAGGTGCACATCGTTCGTTTCCCCTTAGTATGTATATAAAGTTTAAAACTTCTATCTGTCATTGTCATGAAGCTGACTCAAAATCTTGAGTCACACCCAGGTGTATATCCTTGGAATCTCCTTTACTTTTCTTGCTATCATTGTCATGGAGTTTTTGTACAGATAAACACACAAGCTATTTTATTTCAGATATAAGAAAGTCATAAGCTGGTTTAGTTTAGTTGTGTTTAAGCACAAAATTTAATACCTCATTCTAAATGTCACTCAGCTCCTTATGTTTAATTTCAAAGCACCTCAATTTGTCCTATCAAAGACATAAACCTATTGGACTTAACCAAATCCTTTGCTCCATCATGGAAATCCCAGATAAGCAGCGACAAAAGCTGGTGTTGTGTATTCATTAACAGTGAATCAACTTCACAGAAGGTGACTTTACACTTGTGGTGTAAGCACTTGCAGGTGGAGTCAGTAACATTGTAGCCTAACCCAGTCCTTTATACAGTAGTTTTATCAAATAGATTACCAGAGTTTAGAATTCACCTTAGCTTTCCTCTGAATTGTGATGGTATGATGTCACTAGTATGTAGGGTGTTACTTCAAACAGTAAAAAGTCATGACATTTTGAGGGAGGACCATTTTCTGTTGTATGATGATGTTATTTTGAGAATTATAAATATGTAAACTGTCCATTTTCATATATGTATATAGTCTAGTTTGTACATATAAGATAAAGAAAATTTCATTGATGAAATGTTTAGTTCTCAGAGAAAAGCTTACTTGATTGTGCATGCCCCAACATATTACAGTTTTATTTGCATACAGTCTACACAAGAAAATGTGACAATTACAGTTTATAATTGATTTTTTATGTGTCAGGTTTTATTTGTGGAGTAAATCCTATCTCTTGCTGGTTGGGTTATTATATGTCTGGCAGCATGATACAGTCTCAAAAGTCAGATGACATGAATTACTGGCAATGGTACCCTTTGGTATTGAGAATCGAGGGATGCAGCTTTTGTTTGCTGTCCTTGTGTTTAGTGATATTTTTGCTTGTTTCTGTTCTTGGCGATAGTTTTCCACCTCCAGTAATTAAGTATAGGTCCAGAGAAGGTGTCCCAAGAAGAAAATGCCATTGCTTAGAAGCAAGGAAATGTGTTTACAAGCAAGATTCTAAGATGTGCATGTAGGGAAGAGTTCACTATCCACTTTTTTCATTTGTCTAATGGAAATTAATATTGGATACTAACTCATATTTATTTAATGATTGAATCATTCTAGACCATAATTAATGAACTGTGATTGTAATATTGTTGGAATAAGTAGCCTTTAATACTAACTTTGGCAGTTTTTCCCATACTGGACTGTTGCACACCTAAATATTGGATGTTGGAAATGTAAAGTGCATTGGATATTTATAGAATTAGATGACCTTTTTGTTTTTGTTTGTGAATCTTCATTTCGTGATGTTTGTATTTTTTTTCCTCTTTTCAGAGGCTAATTAGTTGCATATTTACACTTTGTATTTGATTTTCCTTGTTTCTTTTTATTTTATTGTATAATTGTCCTTCCATGTTTCTGTTCTTTTACTGCTGGATTTTTTTCTTTGGACTGGATGTTCCTTAGACTTGCAGTAGACAAGGACATATGTATTAGACTCATGAGGTTTGTCATCAAATGAAGAGTGATAAGTGGCAGCTACCTTTATAAGGCATGAGTTGTCCTCACACTTTCACCACTCTCCCACTCCTCTCCCTACTCGACTCACATCCATTCTTTAGCTGTCATATGTAGTGTGTCAAAACCACATCTCCCTATCCACAACCAGGCCCCACAGACCTTTTCATGGTTTACCTACCCCTGATGCTTTCCATTCCCTGGTTCATTCCATTGACAGCACGTCATCCCCAGTATATTGCATCATTCCAGTTCACTTTATCCTATGCATGCCTTTCACTCTCTTGCATGTTCACACCCTGATCACTCAGAATCATTTTCACTTCCTCCTTCCTTCTCCAGTTTGGTCTCCCCATTCTCCTTGTTTTCTCCACTTCTTTCGCATATATTCTCTTTGTCAACCTTACCTCATTCATTCTCTCCATATGTACAGACCATTTCAGCACACCCTCCTCAGGTCTTTCAACCACACTCTTTTTTTTTCATTACCACACTTGCTCTCTCTTACCCTTTCATTACTTACTGGATCAAACGTCGTCACATCATTTTATTTCCAACACATCCACCCTCCTCCTTATATCCTTATGTACAGCCTAGGCTTCACACTAATATTGTTGGGACTATTATTCCTTCAAATACCCATTTTTGCCCTCCCAGATAATGTTCTCTCTTTTCATACATTCTTCAGCACTCCCAAATGTTCACCTGCCCCCCTTTCTCACCCTATGATTCACTTCCACTTGCATGATTCCATTCACTGCCAAGTCCAGTATTAGGCATCTAAAACACTTCACTTCCTTCAGTTTCTCTCCATTCAAGCATACACACCAACTTACCTTTCCCTCAACTCTTCTAATATAACAACATACTTTTATTCACATTTACCCTCAACTTTCTCCTTTTGCTCACTCCTCCAAACTCAGTCATCAGCTTCTACAGTTCCTCACTCAGATCTGCCACTAGTGCTGTATCATCAGCGAACAACTGACTCAGTTCAGGCCCTCTTATCCCCACAGACTGGATACTCACATTTACCTCCCTCATAACCACATTCACACACCCCTACTGCAGACCATCCCTCACTTGGGACCGTTCACTCTTCTCTTCCTTTTTATACACATGCTTTACATCCTTTATAAGAATAAAAACCTTACTGCTTCTAGCAGCTTTCTTCTCACGCCATATATACTTAAGACCTTCCATACGGCATTTCAGTCATCCTTATCATATGCTTTCTCCAGATTCATAAATGCCACATTCCAATCCCTCTGTTTCCCTTAGTACTTTTCACACATTCTTTAAAGCAAACACCTGATTCACACATTATGTACCACATCTGAAAGTGCACTGCTTCTCTCCATGCTGATGCTCTGTACATTTCTTCACCCTCTCAATACAACTTAACAGATATACTCAACAAACTTATACATATGTAGTTTGAATACTCACTTTTATCCCCCTTGCCTTTATACAGTGGCACTAAACATCCATTCAGCCAGTCCTTAGGCACTTCATCATGATACATACATACATACATTGAATATCCATACCAACCAATCAACAACACAATCACCCCCTTTCTGAACAAATTAACTGCAGTACCATTCACTCCAGCTGCCTTGCCACATTTCATCTTGCACAAGGCTTTTACCACCTCTCCTTTATCACCAGAACATACTCCATGACTCTTTTCACATACACCCTGACCCAAATGCCCCTCATCTGCCACTCTATCGTCAAACACATTCAACAGTCCCTCAAAGTACTCATTCCATTTCTGTCACTTCATCACTTCCTGTTATCACTTCCCCTTTTGCTCCCTTCACCAATGTTCCTGTTTGTTCTCTTGTGTTTTCCACCTTGTTGCCCCTTTCAAAACATCTTATTTTTTCTGAAGTTTACAAGTACTTGCTCACCTCAACTATCAGTTGTCCTCTTTTTCAACCCTTACACCTTCCTATTGACCTCCTGCCACTGTTTTTTTTTTTTTTTCATAGATCCCTCAATCATTTGCACTCCTTCCCAAATGCACTTCCCTTACCCAAATGCTTCTCATTTGTCATTCACAAGCAACCTAATTTCTTCATCCCACCACTCACACCCCTTTCTAATCTGCCCACATCCCACCTTATGTATGCCACATGCTAACATTGCTTCCCTAAATATCTCCCATTCCTCATCCACACCACTTACTTTATTTACTCTCACCTTTTGCCATTCTTCACTCAATCTCTCTAATAAGTTCTTCATGCAAGTCTATTTTCCAAGGTCACTTATTGTCACCACTCTTTCCTCATCGACATTGTTTCCTCTTTTCCAAAAATTTCTACAAATCTTCACCCTCATCTCCACAAGATGGTGATCAGACAACCCACCAGCTGCCCTTCTCACCACAAGTACATCTAAAAGTCTTTCTTTTACATGCCAATCAAATAATAAATAATCCAATAATGCTTGCTGATTGTCTCCTTTAATCATGTACATAATCTTGTGTATATCCTTCTTTTTAAACCAGGTATTACCAATTATCAGTCCTTTTTCAACACACAGCTCCTTAAGCTGCTCACCCTTTCCATTCATAGAACTGAGTTACCAGTGCCCCCAGTTATACCTTCAACTGCCACATTACTCACCTTTACATGTACATCACCCATCACTAATACACAGTCTCTTACATTAAAACTGCTAACACCCTCACTCAGCTGTACATAAAACACTTGCCTCATGATATTTCTTCTCATGGCCACATGCATAAGCACTAATGATAACCCCTCTCTTGCTATCCACTTTCATTTTTACCTGCATCAGTGTAGAATTTACTCCCTTACACTCTCACACACTTCCAAAACTCTTACTGTGGGAGTAGTGCTTCCTTTCTTAGCTATTGTCTTTTCGCTAACCCTGACTTTACTCCTAAGACATTTCCAAACCATTCTTCCCTTTTACCCTTTATCTTTGTTTCTTTCCTCAAACAATATTTATCTCTCCTATCTTCTCTTGGATACATCCACACACATTTAGACACCCCAGCCTGATCCCCCAAGGATGACTAATAGTCCTTGTTTGGCTCTTTCTGTTCTTTTAGATGTTGAAATTCAAGAAGGGGAGGTTTCTGGCCTCCTACCCCCTTCTTTCACCTCTTTTAGATGCCATTTTATGATGCATAGAATATGGAGGTAGAATTCTTGCTCCCCTGCTCTAGGGATGAACATATATAGTTTATTAACTTTGTGAATGTTTGCTGGCAGGACACATTGCGAGCTATGCGGAGTATTGATGACAAGATAATCTACGAGTTGAATTTGGCTACCCCAACACAGTCCTTCAGGAATGAAGTTGACCCATCAACTCACTGCAAGGAACTACATGAACAAGTATGTCTGAAAATTTTTGCTCCGATTTATGGGAGAGTATTTTGAATGATGAAATGTTAGTAATACTTGGTCATTGTCTTTCCCATAGTATAACTAGTTGAAAAGATGATGATAAGGTAGCATAATTTACATAGTTAACATATCAATAGGATGATATTTAAATGTTTGTCAGCCAAAGAAGATTTTTAGCATGATTTGAAAACATTAGATTTACTAGGATAATTTTCATCATGAGTAATGGACATGAAATGAGAGGCAAGAAGTAGTTAGGGAGTAATGCAGGTAGCTTGTTATCTGCTATTTCAAGGAACTTGAGTTTCTCTCCCTCCACTACCTTTCAGAATGTAATTCTTTTTTCTGCAATTGGACCCATGAGCTTGAGATATTTTTTAGAGTACTTTGGCTTTCACCTCCTGTTGTCATTCATCCATCTGTAATAGCTGTAGCTTATTCATTTTAGAACCACCTCTGAGCAGTTAGAGTGTGCTATAATGATGACATTATTGACCTTCTTGCTCTTAGGGATTGCCCTTTGGGACATCTTAAAAGTGCTTGGATCACATACAGCCAGACATTTTCTACCAGCCTCATTTTACTGGTTTCATTCTGTTCTACTGTGGATTAGTATCCTTTATGTAGTTTCATAAGGGTATGGTGTACTGTATGTATGCTTTGATCTATAAGATATTATTTTGCAGTCCCAGAACTGTTGTTATTTATCCCAGGACACTTGTTATTAGGCTTCTGAAGCTTTGAGGCTGTATTGAAATCCTGCCATTCCATGACAGTTCTGTATATTTCATATTAAAGAGCTAATTATACTTATTGTACTTATGTTCATTCTAGAACGTGAGAGTTCTTTACTGTTGTCGTGTGATTCTAAAAGACAGGATTTCCTTTACTGTTCTCGTGTGTTGTTTACATTACAACTGATTTATTTTGTAAGCCAATATTTGTTTTGGAATGTAGGACTTTGTTTGAATTTGCCATGACTGTATTTCATTTGCAGTTGCCATGTGTCATAGTTATGTAATGAGTAGATTAAGTTATGGCTATAAGCAGTGACTGGCACTATTTATTATTATCATTATTATTTTCATTTATTTATTTTATTTTGCTTTGTCGCTGTCTTCCGTGTTAGCGAGGTAGCGCAAGGAAACAGACGAAAGAATGGCCCAACCTACCCACATACACATGTATATACGTACACGTCCACACACGGAAATATACATACCTATACATCTCAACGTATACATATATATACTCACACAGACATATACATATATACACATGTACGTAATTCATACTGTCTACCTTTATTCATTCCCATCGCCACCCCGCCACACATGAAATAACAATCCCCTCCCCCCGCATGCGCACGAGGTAGCGCTATGAAAAGACAACAAAGGCCACATTCGTTCACACTCAGTCTCTAGCAGTCATGTATAATGCACTGAAACCACAGCTCCCTTTCCACAATCAGGCCCCACAGAACTTTCCATGGTTTACCCCAGACACTTCACATGCCCTGGTTCAATCCATTGACAGCTCGTTGACCCCGGTATAACACATCGTTCCAATTCACTCTATTCCTTGCACGCCTTTCACCCTCCTGCATGTTCAGGCCCCGATCACTCAAAATCTTTTTCACTCCATCTTTCCACCTCCAGTTTGATCTCCCACTTCTCCTCGTTCCCTCCACCTCTGACACATATATCCTCTTGGTCAGTCTTTCCTCACTCATTCTCTCCATGTGGCCAAACCATTTCAAAACACCCTCTTTTTCTTTCTCAACCACACTCTTTTTATTACCACACATCTAAATTACCATTTCATTACTTACACGATCAAACTGGTTTCACTACACCACATATTGTCCTCAAACATCTCATTTGCAGCACATCCACCCTCCTGCGCACAACTCTATCTATGGCCCACGCCTCGCAACCATATAACATTGTTGGAACCACTATTCCTTCAAACATAGCCATTTTTGCTTTCGGAGATAATGTTCTCGACTTCCAAACATTCTTCAACGCTCCCAGAACTTTCGCCCCCTTCCCCAACCTATGGTTCACTTCCGCTTCCATGGTTCCATCTGCTGCCAAATCCACTCCCAGATATCTAAAACACTTCACTTCCTTCAGTTTTTCTCCATTCAAACTTACCTCCCAATTGACTTGACCCTCAACCCTACTGTACCTAATAACCTTGCTCTTATTCACATTTACTCTCAACTTTCTTCTTTCACACACTTTATCAAACTCAGTCACCAGCTTCTGCAGTTTCTCACACAAATCAGCCACCAGCACTGTATCATCTGTGAACAACAACTGACTCGCTTCCCAAGCTCTCTCATCCACAACAGACTGCATACTTGCCCCTCTTTCCAAAACTCTTGCATTCACCTCCATAACAACCCCATCCATAAACAAATTAAACATCCATGGAGACATCACACACCCCTGCCACAAACCAACATTCACTGAGAACCAATCACTTTCCTCTCTTCCTACACATACACATGCCTTACATCCTTGATAAAAACTTTTCAATGCTTCTAACAACTTGCCCCCCACACCATATATTCTTAATGCCTTCCACAGAGCATCCCTATCAACTCTTATCATATACCTTCTCCAGATCCATAAAAGCTATATACAAATCCATTTGCTTTTCTAAGTATTTCTCACATACATACTTCAAAGCAAACACCTCATCCGTGCATCCTCTACCACTTCTGAAACCACATTGCTCTTCCCCAATCTGATGCTCTGTACATGCCTTCACCCTCTCAATCAATACCCTCCCATATAATTTCCCAGGAATACTCAACAAACTTATACCTCTGTAATTTGAGCACTCACTTTTATCCCCATTGCCTTTGTACAATGGCACTATGCAAGCATTCCGCCAATCCTCAGGCACCTCACCATGAGTCATATATACATTAAATAACCTTACAAACCAGTCAACAATACAGTCACCCCCTTTTTTAATAAGTTCCACTACAATACCATCCAAACCCGCTGCCTTTCCGGGTTTAATCTTCCGAAAAGCTTTCACTACCTCTTCTCTCTTTACCAAATCATTCTCCATAACCCTCTCACTTTGTACACCACCTGGACCAAAACACCCTATATCTTCCACTCTATCATCAAACACATTCAACAAACCTTCAAAATACTCACTCCATCTCCTCACATCACTACTACTTGTTATCACCTCCCCATTAGCCCCCTTCACTGATGTTCCCATTTGTTCCCTTGTCTTACACACTTTATTTACCTCCTTCCAAAACATCTTTTTATTCTCCCTAGAATTTAATGATACTCTCTCACCCCAACTCTCATTTGCCCTCTTTTTTGCCTCTTGCACCTATCTCTTGACCTCCTGCCTCTTTCTTTTATACATCTTCCAGTCATTTGCATTATTTCCCTGCAAAAATTGTCAAAATGCCTCTCTCTTCTCTTTGCTAATAATCTTACTTTTTCATCCCACCACTCTACCTTTTCTAATCTGCCCACCTCCCACACTTCTCATGCTACAAGCATCTTTTGTACAAGCTGTCACTGCTTCCCTAAATGCATCCCATTCCTCCCCCACTTCCTTTATGTTCTTTGTTCTCACCTTTTTCCATTCTGTACTCTGTCCTGGTACTTCCTCAAACAAGTCTCCTTCCCAAGCTCACTTACTTTCACCACTCTCTTCACCCCAACATTCTCTCTTCTTGTCTGAAAACCTCTACAAATCTTCACTTTTGCCTCCACAATATGATAATCAGACATTCCTCCAGTTGCACCTCTTAGCACATTAACATCCAAAAGTCTATCTTTCGCGCGCCTGTAAATTAACACATAATCCAATAATGCTCCATGGCCATCTCTCCTACTTACATAAGTATACTTACGTATATCTCTCTTTGTAAACCTGGTATTCCCAATCACCAGTCCTTTTTCAGTACATAAATCTACAAGCTCTTCACCATTTCCATTTACAACACTTAACATCCCATGTACACCAATTATTCCCTCAACTGCAACATTACTCACCTTTGCATTCAAATCGCCCATCACTATAACCGGGTCTCGTGCATCAAAACTAGTAACACATTCACTCAGCTGCTCCCAAAACACATGCCTCTCATGATCTTGTTTCTCATATCCAGATGCATATGCACCAATAATCACCCATCTCTCTCCATCCACTTTCAGTTTTACCCATATCAATTTAGAGTTTACTTTCTTACACTCTATCACATACTCCCATATATATTTATTTATTATTTTTTTTATTATACTTTGTCGCTGTCTCCCGCGTTTGCGAGGTAGCGCAAGGAAACAGACGAAAGAAATGGCCCAACCCCCCCCCATACACATGTATATACATACGTCCACACACGCAAATATACATACCTACACAGCTTTCCATGCTTTACCCCAGACGCTTCACATGCCCTGCTTCAATCCACTGACAGCACGTCAACCCCGGTATACCACATCGCTCCAATTCACTCTATTCCTTGCCCTCCTTTCACCCTCCTGCATGTTCAGGCCCCGATCACACAAAATCTTTTTCACTCCATCTTTCCACCTCCAATTTGGTCTCCCTCTTCTCCTTGTTCCCTCCACCTCCGACACATATATCCTCTTGGTCAATCTTTCCTCACTCATCCTCTCCATGTGCCCAAACCACTTCAAAACACCCTCTTCTGCTCTCTCAACCACGCTCTTTTTATTTCCACACATCTCTCTTACCCTTACGTTACTCACTCGATCAAACCACCTCACACCACACATTGTCCTCAAACATCTCATTTCCAGCACATCCATCCTCCTGCGCACAACTCTATCCATAGCCCACGCCTTGCAACCATACAACATTGTTGGAACCACTATTCCTTCAAACATACCCATTTTTGCTTTCCGAGATAATGTTCTCGACTTCCACACATTCCCATATATATATATATATATATATATATATATGGCATATGATAGAGTTGATAGAGATGCTCTGTGGAAGGTATTAAGAATATATGGTGTGGGAGGCAAGTTGTTAGAAGCAGTGAAAAGTTTTTATCGAGGATGTAAGGCATGTGTACGTGTAGGAAGAGAGGAAAGTGATTGGTTCTCAGTGAATGTAGGTTTGTGGCAGGGGTGTGTGATGTCTCCATGGATGTTTAATTTGTTTAAGGATGGGGTTGTTAGGGAGGTGAATGCAAGAGTTTTGGAAAAAGGGGCAAGTTCTGTGGGGCCTGGATGTGGAAAGGGAGCTGTGGTTTTGGTGCATTATTACATGACAGGTAGAGACTGAGTGTGAACGAATGGGGCCTTTGTTGTCTTTCCTAGCGGTACCTCGCACACATGAGGGGGGAGGGGGTTGGTTGTTCCATGTGTGGCGAGGTGGCAATGGGAATGAATAAAGGCAGACAGTATGAATCATGTACATGTGTATATATGTATATGTTTGAGTGTGTATATATATGTATACATTGAGATGTATAGGTATGTATATTTGCGTGTGTGGACGTGTATGTATATACATGTGTATGCGGGTGGGTTAGGCCATTCTTTCGTCTGATTCCTTGCACTGCCTCGCTAATGCGGGAGACAACGACAAAGCAAAATAAATAAATATAAATATATATATATATATATATATATATATTTTTTTTTCTATTTGCTTTGTCGCTGTCTCCCGTGTTAGTGAGACAGCGCAAGTAAACAGACGAAAGAATGGCCCAACCCACCCACATACACATGTATATACATACACGTCCACACATGCAAATATACATACCTATACATCTCAACGTATGCATGTATATATACACACAGACATATATATAGTGCTAGGAAAGACAACAAAGGCCCCATTCGTTCACACTCAGTCTCTAGCTGTCATGTAATAATGCACCGAAACCACATCTCCCTTTCCATATTCAGGCCCCACAGAACTTTCCATGGTTTACCCCATACGCTTCACATGCCCTGGTTCAATCTATTGACAGCATTTTGGCCCCGATATACCACATCGTTCCAATTCACTCTATTCCTTGCACACCTTTCACCCTCCTGCATGTTCAGGCCCCGATCACTCAAAATCTTTTTCACTCCATCTTTCCACCTCCAATTTGGTCTCCCACTACTCCTCGTTCCCTCCACCTCTGACACATATATCCTCTTGGTCAATCTCTCCTCACTCATTCTCTCCATGTGACCAAACCATTTCAAAACACCCTCTTCTGCTCTCTCAACCACAATCTTTTTATTACCACACATCTCTCTTACCCTATTATTACTTACTCGATCAAACCACCTCACACCACATATTGTCCTCAAACACCTCATTTCCAGCACATCCAGCCTCCTGCGCACAACTCTATCCATAGCCCACGCCTCGCAACCATACAACATTGTTGGAACCACTATTCCTTCAAACATTCCCATTTTTGCTTTCGGAGATAATGTTCTCGACTTCCATACATTCTTCAACGCTCCCAGAATTTTCGCCCCCTCCCCCACCCTATGATTCACTTCCACTTCCATGGTTCCATCCGCTGCCAAATCCACTCCCAGATATCTAAAACACTTCACTTCCTCCAGTTTTTCTCCATTCAAACTTACCTCCCAATTGACGTGACCCTCAACCCTACTGTACCTAATAACCTTGCTCTTATTCACATTTACTCTCAACTTTCTTCTCTCACACACTTTACCAAACTCAGTCACCAGCTTCTGCAGTTTCTCACATGAATCAGCCACCAGCGCTGTATCATCAGCGAACAACAACTGACTCACTTCCCACACTCTCTGGTCCTTAACAGACTACATACTTGCCCCTCTTTCCAAAAGTCTTGCATTCACCTTCCTAACAACCCCATCCATAAACAAATTAAACAACCATGGAGACATCAGACACCCCTGTCGCAAACCTACATTCACTGAGAACCAATCACTTTCCTCTCTTCCTACACGTACACATGCCTTACATCCTCTATAAAAACTTTTCACTGCTTCTAACAACTTGCCTCTCACACCATATATTCTTAATACCTTCCACAGAGCATCTCTATCAACTCTATCATATGCCTTCTCCAGATCCATAAATGCTACATACAAATCCCTTTGCTTTTCTAAGTATTTCTCACATACATTCTTCAAAGCAAACACCTGATCCACACATCCTCTACCATTTCTGAAACCACACTGCTCTTCCTCAATCTGATGCTCTGTACATGCCTTCACCCTCTCAATCAATACCCTCCCATATAATTTACCAGGAATACTCAACAAACTTATACCTCTGTAATTTGAGAACTCACCTTTGTCCCCCTTGCCTTTGTACAGTGGCACTATGCAGGCATTCTGCCAATCCTCAGGCACCTCACCATGAGTCATACATACATTGAATACCAGGAGAGACTGAGTACAGAATGGGAAAAGGTGAGAATAAAGGAGGTAAAGGTAGTGGGGGAGGAATGGGATGTATTTAGGGAAGCAGTGATGGCTTGCGCAAAAGATGCTTGTGGCATGAGAAGCGTGGGAGGTGGGTTTATTAGAAAGGGTAGTGAGTGGTGGGATGAGGAAGTAAGATTATTAGTGAAAGAGAAGAGAGAGGCATTTGGATGATTTTTGCAGGGAAAAAATGCAAATGAGTGGGAGATGTATAAAAGAAAGAGGCAGGAGGTCAAGAGAAAGGTGCAAGAGATGGAAAAGAGGGCAAATGAGAGTTGGGGTGAGAGAGTATCATTAAATTTTAGGGAGAATAAAAAGATGTTTTGGAAGGAAGTAAATAAAGTGCGTAAGACAAGGGATTAAATGGGAGCTTCAGTGAAGGGGGCAAATGGGGAGGTGATGACAAGTAGTGGTGATGTGAGAAGGAGATGGAGTGAGTATTTTGAAGATTTGTTGAATGTGTTTGATGATAGAGTGGCAGATATAGGGTGTTTTGGTCGAGGTGTTGTGCAAAGTGAGAGGATTAGGGAAAATGATTTGGTAAACAGAGAAGAGGTAGTAAAACCTTTGTGGAAGATAAAAGCTGGCAAGGCAACGGGATTGGATGGTATTGCTGTGGAATTTATTAAAAAAGGGGGTGACTGTATTGTTGACTGGTTGGTAAGGTTATTTAATGTGTGTATGATTCTTGATGAGGTGCCTGAGGATTGGCGGAATGCTTGCATAGTGCCATTGTACAAAGGCAAAGGGGATAAGAGTCAGTGCTCAAATTACAGAGGTATAAGTTTGTTGAGAATTCCTGGTAAATTATATGGGAGGGTATTGAATGAGAGGGTGAAGGCATGTACAGAGCATCAGATTGGGGAAGAGCAGTGTGGTTTTAGAAGTGGTAGAGGATGTGTGGATCAGGTGTTTGCTTTGAAGTATGTATGTGAGAAATACTTAGAAAAAGCAAATGGACTTGTATGTAGCATTTATGGATCTGGAGAAGGCATATGATAGAGTTGATAGAGATGCTCTGTGGAAGGTATTAAGAATATATGGTGTTAGGCAAGTTGTTAGAAGCAGTGAAAAGTTTTTATTGAGGATGTAAGGCATGTGTACGTGTAGGAAGAGAGGAAAGTGATTGGTTCTCAGTGAATATAGGTTTGCGGCAGGGGTGTGTGATGTCTCCATGGTTGTTTAATTTGTTTATGGATGGGTTCGTTAGGGAGGTGAATGCAAGAGTTTTGGAAAGAGGGGCAAGTATACAGTCTGTTGTGTATGAGAGAGCTTGGGATGTGAGTCAGTTGTTGTTCGCTGATGATACAGCGCTGGTGGCTGATTCATGTGAGAAACTGCAGAAGCTGATGACTGAGTTTGGTAAAGTGTGTGAAAGAAGAAAGTTAAGAGTAAATGTGAATAAGAGCAAGGTTATTGGGTACAGTAGGGTTGAGGGTCAAGTCAATTGGGAGGTAAGTTTGAATTGAGAACAACTGGATGAAGTAAAGTGCTTTAAATATCTGGGAGTGGATGTGGCAGCGGATGGTACCACGGAAGCGGAAGTGAATCATTGGGGGTGGGGGAGGGAGCGAAAATTCCTGGAGCCTTGAAAAATGTTTGGAAGTCGAGAACATTATCTCGGGAAGCAAAAATGGGTATGTTTGAAGGAATAGTGCTTCCAACAATGTTGTATGGTTGCGAGGCGTGGGCTATTGATAGAGTTGTGCGCAGGAGGGTGGATGTGCTGGAAATGAGATGCTTGAGGACAATATGTGGTGTGAGGTGTTGATCGAGTAAATAATGTAAGGGTAGGAGAGATGTGTGGAAATAAAAAGAGCGTGGTTGAGAGAGCAGAAGAGGGTGTTTTGAAATGGTTTGGTCACATGGAGAGAATGAGTGAGGAAACATTGACCAAGAGGATATATGTGTCAAAGGTGGAGGGAACGAGGAGAAGTGGGAGACCAAATTGGAGGTGGAAAGATGGAGTGAAAAAGATTTTGAGTGATCAGGGCCTGAACATGCAGGAGGGTGAAAGGAGGGCAAGGAATAGAGTGAATTGGAGCGATGTGGTATACCGGGGTCGACGTGTTGTCAATGGATTGAACCAGGGCATGTGAAGTGTCTGGGGTAAGCCATGGAAAGTTCTGAGGGGCCTGGATGTGGAAAGGGAGCTGTGGTTTCGGTGCACTATTACATGACAGTTAGAGACTGAGTGTGAATGAATGGGGCCTTTATTGTCTTTTCCTAGCTCTACCTCGCACGCATGAGGGGGGAGGGGGTTGTTATTCCATGTGTGGTGGGGTGGCGATGGGAATGAATAAAGGCATGAATATTTGCATGTGTGGATGTGTATGTATATTCATATATATGTGGGTGGGTTGGGCCATTCTTTCGTCTGTTTCCTTGCGTTACCTCGCTAATGCGAGAGACAGCGACAAAGCAAAATAAATAAATAGATGTATAGGGAAGGGAGCGGGGGGCTGGAAGTCCTCCCCTCTCGTTTTTTTTTTTTTTTTTTTTTTTTTAATTTTCCAAAAGAAGGAACAGAGAAGAGGGCCAGGTGAGGATATTCCCTCAAAGGCCCAGTCCTCTGTTCTTAACGCTACCTCGCTATCGCGGGAAATGGCGAATAGTATGAAAAAAAGAAAAAAAAAAAAATATATATATATATATATATATATATATATATTTTTTTTTTTTTTATTTCATACTATTTGCCATTTCCCGCGTTAGCGAGGTAGCATTAAGAACAGAGAACTGGGCCTTAGAGGGAATATCCTCACCTGACCCCCTTCTCTGTTCCTTCTTTTGGAAAATAAAAAAAAAAAAAACAAGAAAGGGGAGGATTTCAGCCACCCGCTCCCTCCCCTTTTAGTCGCCTTCTACGACACGCAGGGAATACGTGGGAAGTATTCTTTCTCCCCTATCCCCAGGGATATATATATATATATATATATATATATATATATATATATATATATATATATATATATATATATATTTTTTTTTTTTTTTCTTTTGCTTTGTCGCTGTCTCTCGCGTTTGCGAGGTAGCGCAAGGAAACAGACGAAAGAAATGGCCCAACCCACTCCCATACACATGTATATACATACATCCACACACGCAAATATACGTACCTACACAGCTTTCCATGGTTTACCCCAGACGCTTCACATGCCCCGATTCAATCCACTGACAGCACATCAACCCCGGTATACCACATCGATCCAATTCACTCTATTCCTTGCCCTCCTTTCACCCTCCTGCATGTTCAGGCCCCGATCACACAAAATCTTTTTCACTCCATCTATCCACCTCCAATTTGGTCTCCAGCTTTTCTTCGTTCCCTCCACCTCCGACACATATATCCTCTTGGTCAATCTTTCCTCACTCATTCTCTCCATGTGCCCAAACCATTTCAAAAAACCCTCTTCTGCTCTCTCAACCACGCTCTTTTTATTTCCACACATCTATCTTACCCTTACATTACTTACTCGATCAAACCACCTCACACCACATATTGTCCTCAAACATCTCATTTCCAGCACATCCACCCTCCTGCGCACAACTCTATCCATAGCCCACGCCTCGCAACCATACAACATTGCTGGAACCACTATTCCTTCAAACATAACCATTTTTGCTTTCCGAGATAATGTTCTCGACTTCCACACATGCTTCAAGGCTCCCAGGATTTTCCCGCCTTCCCCCACCGTATGATCCACTTCCACTTCCATGGTTCCATCCGCTGCCAGATCCACTCCCAGATACCTAAAACACTTTAATTCCTCCAGTTTTTCTTCATTCAGACTTACCTCCCAATTGACTTGACCCTCAACCCTACTGTACCTAATAACCTTGCTCTTATTCACATTTACTCTTAACTTTTTTCTTTCACACACTTTACCGAACTCAGTCACCAGCTTCTGCAGTTTCTCACATGAATCAGCCACCAGTGCTTTATCATCAGCGAACAACAACTGACTCACTTCCCATCCCCAGCAGACTTCATACTTACCCCTCTTTCCAAAACTCTTGCATTCACCTCCCTAAGAACCCCATCCATAAACAAATTAATCAACCATGGAGACATCACACACCCCTGCCACAAACCTACATTCTTTGAGAACCAATCACTTTCCTCACTTCCTACACGTACACATGCCTTACATCCTCGATAAAAACTTTTCACTGCTTCTAACAACTTGCCTCCCACACCATATATTCTTAATACCTTCCACGGAGCATCTCTATCAACTCTATCATATGCGTTCTTTAGATCCATAAATGCTACATACAAATCCATTTGCTTTTCTAAGTATTTCTCACGTACATTCTTCAAAGCAAACACCTGATCCACACATCCTCTACCACTTCTGAAACCACACTGCTCTTCCCCAATCTCATGCTCTGTACATGCCTTCACCCTCTCAATCAATACCCTTCCATATAATTTACCAGGAATGCTCAACAAACTTATACCTCTGTAATTTGAGCACTCACTCTTATCCCCTTTGCCTTTGTACATTGGCACTATGCAAGCATTGCGCCAATCCTCAGGGATCTCACCATGAATCATACATACAATAAATAACCTTACCAACCAGTCAACAATACAGCCACCCCCTTTTTTAATAAATTCCACTGCAATACCATCCAAACCTGCTGCCTTGCCGGCTTTCATCTTCCGCAAAGCTTTTACTACCTCTTCTCTGTTTACCAAATCATTTTCCCTAACCCTCTCACTTTGCACACCACCTTGCCCAAAACACCCTATATCTGCCACTCTATCATCAAACACACTCAACAAACCCTCAAAATACTCACTCCATCTTCTCACATCACCACTACTTGTTATCACCTCCCCATTAGCCCCCTTCACTGAAGTTACCATTTGCTCCCTTGTCTTATGCACTTTATTTACCTCCTTCCAGAACATCTTTTTATTCCCCCTAAAATTTAAAGATACTCTCTTTACCCAACTCTCATTTGCTCTCTTTTTCACCTCTTTCACCTTTCTCTTGACCCCCTGTCTCTTTCTTTTAGACATCTCCCACTCATTTGCATATTTTCCCTGCAAAAATCATCCAAATGCCTCTTTCTTCTCTTTCACTAATAATCTTACTTCTTCATCCCACCACTCACAACCCTTTCTAATGAACCCACCTCCCACTCTTCTCATGCCACAAGCATCTTTTGCGCAAGCCATCACTGCTTCCCTAAATACATCCCATTCCTCCCCCACTCCCCTTATATATGTAAAAAAATATGTATATTATTTATTTATTTATTTATTTTGCTTTTTCGCTGTCTCCCGCATTAGGGAGGTAGCGCAAGGAAACAGACGAAAGAATGGCCCAACCCGCCCACATACACATGTATATACATACACGTCCATACATGCAAATATACATACCTATACATCTCAATGTACACATATATATACACACACAGACATATACATATATACACATGTACATAATTCATACTGTCTGCCTTTATTTATTCCCATTGCCACCTCGCCACACATGGAATAACAACCCCCTCGCCCCTCATGTGTGCGAGTTAGTGCTAGGAAAAGACAAGAAAGGCCCCATTCATTCACACTCAGTCTCTAGCTCTCATGTAATAATGCACCAAAATCACAGCTCCCTTTCCACATCCAGGCCCCACAGAACTTTCCATAGTTTACCCCAGACGCTTCACATGCTCTTGTTCAATCCATTGACAGCACGTCGACCCCAGTATACCACATCGTTCCAATTCACTCTATTCCTTGCACGCCTTTCACCCTCCTGCATCTTCAGGCCCCGATCACTCAAAATCTTTTTCACTCCATCTTTCCACCTCTAATTTGGTCTCCCACTTCTCCTCGTTCCCTCCACCTCTGACACATATATCCTCTTGGTCAATCTTTCCTCACTCATTCTCTCCATGTGACCAAACCATTTCAAAACACCCTCTTCTGCTCTCTCAACCACACTCTATTTATTTCCACACATCTCTCTTACCCTTACATTACTTACTCGATCAAACCACCTCACACCACATATTGTCCTCAAACATTTCATTTCCAGCACATCCACCCTCCTGCGCACAAGTCTATCCATAGCCCATGCCTCGCAGCCATACAACATTGTTGGAACCACTATTCCTTCAAACATACCCATTTTTGCTTTCGAAGATAACGTTCTCGACTTTCAAACATTCTTCAAGGCTCCCAGAATTTTCGCCCCCTCCCCCAACCTTTGATTCATTTCCGCTTCCATGGATCCATCTGCTGCCAGATCCACTCCCAGATATCTAAAACACTTTACTTCCTCCAGTTTTTCTCCATTCAAACTTACCTCCCAATTGACTTGACCCTCAACCCTACTGTACCTAATAACCTTGCTCTTATTCACATTAACTCTTAACTTTCTTCTTTCACACACTTTACCAAACAGTCACCAGCCTTCTGCAGTTTCTCACATGAATCAGCCACCAGCGCTGTATCATCAGCGAATAACAACTGACTCACTTCCTAAGCTCTCTCATCCAGAACAGAGTGCATATTTGCCCCTCTTTCCAAAACTCTTGCATTCACGTCCCTAAGAACCCCATCCATAAACAACTTAAACAACCATGGAGACATCACACACCCCTGCCGCAAACCTACATTCACTGAGAACCAATCACTCTCCTCTCTTCCTACACGTACACATGCCTTACATCCTCGATAAAAACTTTTCACTGCTTCGAACACCTTGCCTTCCACACCATATATTCTTAATACCTTCCACAGAGCATCTCTATCAACTCTATCATATGCCTTCTCCAGATCCATAAATGCTACATACAAATCCAATTGCTTTTTTAAGTATTTCTCACATACATTCTTCAAAGCAAACACCTGATCCACACATCCTCTACCCCATCTGAAACCACACTGCTCTTCCCCAATTTGATGCTCTGTACATGCCTTCACCCTCTCAATCAATACCCTCCCATATAATTTACCAGGAATACTCAAGAAACTCTTCAATTTCAGCACTCACTCTTATCCCCTTTGTCTTTGTACAATGGCACTATGCACGCATTCCGCCAATGCTCAGGTACCTCACCATGAATCATTTATACATTAAATAACCTTACCAACCATTCAACAATACAGTCACCCCCTTTTTTAATAAATTCCATTGCAATACCATCCAAACCTGCTACCTTGCCGGCTTTCATCTTCCGCAAAGCTTTCACTACCTCTTCTCTGTTTACCAAATCATTTTCCCTAACCCTCTCACTTTGCACACCACCTCGACCAAAACACCCTATATCTGCCACTCTATCATCAAACACATTCAGCAAACCCTCAAAATACTCGCTCCATCTCCCTCTCACATCACCACTACTTGTTATCACCTCCCCATTAGCCCCCTTCACTGAAGTTCCCATTTGCTCCCTTGTCTTACACACTTTATTTACCTCCTTCCAAAACATCTTTTTATTCTCTCTAAAATTTAATGATACTCTCTCACCCTAACTCTCATTTGCCCTCTTTTTCAGCTCTTGCACTTTTCTCTTGACCTCCTGCCTCTTTCTTTTATACATCTCCTTCTCATTTGCATTTTTTCCCTGCAAAAATCATCCAAATGTCTCTCTCTTCTCTTTCCCTAATAATCTTACTTCTTCATCCCACCACTCACTATCGTTTCTAATCAACCCACCTCCCACGCTTCTCATGCCACAAGCATCTTTTGCGCAAGCCATCTCTACTTCTCTAAATACATCCCATTCCTCCCCCACTCCCCTTACCTCATTTGTTCTCACCTTTTTCCATTCTGTACTCAGTCTCTCCTATTACCTTCTCTTAAGTCTCCTTCCCAAGCTCAGTTGCTCTCACTACCCTCCTCACCCCAACATTCTTCTTTTCTGAAAACCCCTACAAATCTTCACCTTTGCCTCCAGAAGATAATGATCAGACATCCCTCCAGTTGCACGTCTCAGCACATTAACATCCAAAAGTCTCTCTTTCGCATGCCTATCAATTAACATGTAATCCAATAACGCTCTCTGGCCATCTCTCCTACTTACATATGTACACTTATGCATATCTCGCATTTAAAACCAGGTATTCCTAATCACCAATCCTTTTTCAGGACATAAATCTACAAGCTCCTCACCATTTCCATTTACACCACTGAACACCCCATGCATACCAATTATTCCCTCAACTGCCACATTACTGACCTTTGTATTAAAATCACCCATCACTATAACCCGGTCTTGTGCATGAAAACCACTAACACACTCATTCAGCTGCTCCCAAAACACTTCCCTCTCATGATCTTTCTTCTCATTCCCAGGTGCATATGCACCAATAATCACCCATCTCTGTCCATCAACTTCGAGTTTTACCCATATCAATGTTGAATTTACTATCTTCCACTCTATCACATACTCCCACAACTCCTGTTCCAGGAGTAGTGCTACTCCTTCCGTTGCTCTTGTCCTCTCACTAACCCCTGACTTTACTCCCAAGACATTCCCAAACCACTCTTCCCCTTTACCCTTGAGCTTCGTTTCACTGCGAGCCAAATCATCCAGGCTCCTTTCCTCAAACATACTACGTATCTCTCCTTTTTTCTCATCTTGGTTACATCCATACACATTTAGACACCCCAATCTGAGTTTTCGAGGAGGATGAGCACTCCCCGCATGACTCCCTCTTCTGTTTCCCATTTTAGAAAGTTAAAATACAAGGAGGGGAGGGTTTCTGGACCCCCGCTCCCGTCCCCTTTTAGTTGCCTTCTTTGACACGCACACACACATGTATATATATATATATATATATATATATATATATATATATATATATATATATATTTTTTTTTTTTTTTCAAACTATTCGACATTTCCCGCGTTAGCGAGGTAGCGTCAAGAACAGAGAACTGGGCCATTGAGGGAATATCCTCACCTGGCCCCCTTCTCTGTTCCTTCTTTTGGAAAATTAAAAAAAATTGAGAGGGGAGGATTTCCAGCCCCCCGCTCCTTTCCCTTTTAGTCGCCTTCTACGACACGCAGGGAATACGTGGGAAGTATTCTTTCTCCCCTATCCCCAGGGATAATATATATATATATATATATATATATATATATATATATATATATATATATATATATATATATATATATATATATATATATCCCCTTACGTTACTTACTCGATCAAACCACCTCACACCACACATTGTCTTCAAACATCTCATTTCCAGCACATCCATCCTCCTGCGCACAACTCTATCCATAGTCCACGCCTCGCAACCATACAACATTGTTGGAACCACTATTCCTTCAAACATACCCATTTTTTTGCTTTCCGAGATAATGTTCTCGACTTCCACACATTCTTCAAGGCTCCCAGAATTTTCACCCCCTCCCCCACCCTATGATCCACTTCCGCTTCCATGTTTCCATCCGCTGCCAGATCCACTCCTAGATATCTAAAACACTTCACTTCCTCCAGTTTTTCTCCATTCAAACTCACCTCCCAATTGACTTGACCCTCAACCCTACTGTACTTAATAACCTTGCTCTTATTCACATTTACTCTTAACTTTCTTCTTTCACACACTTTACCAAACTCAGTCACCAGCTTCTGCAGTTTCTCACATGAATCAGCCACCAGCGCTGTATCATCAGTGAACAACAACTGACTCACTTCCCAAGCTCTCTCATCCCCAACAGACTTCATCCTTGCCCCTCTTTCCAAAACTCTTGCATTCACCTCCCTAACAACCCCTTCTTAAACAAATTAAACAACCATGGAGACATCACACACCCCTGCCGCAAACCTACATTCACTGAGAACCAATCACTTTCCTCTTCCTACACGTACACATGCCTTACATCCTCGATAAAAACTTTTCACTGCTTCTAACAACTTGCCTCCCACGCCATATATTCTTAATACCTTCCACAGAGCATCTCTATCAACTCTATCATATGCCTTCTCCAGATCCATAAATGCTACATACAAATCCATTTGCTTTTCTAAGTATTTCTCACATACATTCTTCAAAGCAAACACCTGATCCACACATCCTCTACCACTTCTGAAACCACACTGCTCTTCCCCAATCTGATGCTCTGTACATGCCTTCACCCTCTCAATCAATATCCTCCCATACAATTTGCCAGGAATACTCAACAAACTTATACCTCTGTAATTTGAGCACTCACTCTTATCCCCTTTGCCTTTGTACAATGGCACTATGCACGCATTCCGCCAATCCTCAGGCACCTCACCACGAGTCATACATACATTAAATAACCTTACCAACCAGTCAACAATACAGTCACCCCCTTTTTTAATAAATTCCACTGCAATACCATCCAAACCTGCTGCCTTGCCGGCTTTCATCTTCCGCAAAGCTTTTACTACCTCTTCTCTGTTTACCAAATCATTTTCCCTAACCCTCGCACTTTGCACACCACCTCGACCAAAACACCCTATATCTGCCACCCTATCATCAAACACATTGAACAAACCTTCAAAATACTCACTCCATCTCCTTCTCACATCACCACTACTTGTTATCACCTCCCCATTTGCGCCCTTCACTGAAGTTCCCATTTGCTCCCTTGTCTTATGCACTTTATTTACCTCCTTCCAGAACATCTTTTTATTCTCCCTAAAATTTAATGATACTCTCTCACCCCAACTCTCATTTGCCCTTTTTTTTCCCCTCTTGCACCTTTCTCTTGACCTCCTTTCTCTTTCTTTTGTACGTCTCCCACTCAATTTCATTTTTTCCCTGCAAAAATCGTCCAAATGCCTCTCTCTTCTCTTTCACTAATACTCTTACTTCTTCATCCCACCACTCACTACCCTTTCTAATCAACCCACATCCCACTCTTCTCATGCCACAAGCATCTTTTGCGCAATCCATCACTGATTCCCTAAATACATCCCATTTCTCCTCCACTCCCCTTACTGCCATTGTTCTCACCTTTTTCCATTCTGTACTCATTCTCTCCTGGTACTTCCTCACACAAGTCTCCTTCCCAAGCTCACTTACTCTCACCACCCTCTTCACCCCAACATTCACTCTTCTTTTCTGGAAACCCATACAAATCCTCACCTTAGCCTCCACAAGATAATGATCAGACATCCCTCCAGTGGATGTGTGGAAATAAAAAGAGCATGGTTGAGAGAGCAGAAGAGGGTGTTTTGAAATGGTTTGGTCACATGGAGAGAATGAATGAGGAAAGATTGACCAAGAGGATATATGTGTCGGAGGTGGAGGGAACGAGGAGAAGAGGGAGACCAAATTGGAGGTGGAAAGATGGAGTGAAAAAGATTTTGTGTGATTGGGGCCTGAACATGCAGGAGGGTGAAAGGAGGGCAAGGAATAGAGTGAATTGGAGCGATGTGGTATACCGGGGTTGACGTGCTGTCAGTGGATTGAATCAAGGCATGTGAAGCGTCTGGGGTAAACCATGGAAAGCTGTGTAGGTATGTATATTTGCGTGTGTGGACGTATGTATATACATGTGTATGGGGATGGGTTGGGCCATTTCTTTCGTCTGTTTCCTTGCGCTACCTCGCAAACACGGGGAGAGAGCGACAAAGCAAAAAAAAAAAAAAAAAAAATTATGGATCTGGAGAAGGCATATGATAGAGTTGATAGAGATGCTCTGTGGAAGATATTAAGAATATATGGTGTGGGAGGCAAGTTGTTAGAAGCAGTGAAAAGTTTTTATCGAGGATGTAAGGCGTGTGTACGTGTAGGAAGAGAGGAAAGTGATTGGTTCTCAGTGAATGTAGGTTTGCGGCAGGGGTGTGTGATGTCTCCATGGTTGTTTAATTTGTTTATGGATGGGGTTGTTAGGGAGGTGAATGCAAGAGTTTTGGAAAGAGGGGCAAGTATGAAGTCTGTTGGGGATGAGAGACCTTGGGAAGTGAGTCAGTTGTTGTTCGCTGATGATACAGCGCTGGTGGCTGATTTATGTGAGAAACTGCAGAAGCTGGTGACTGAGTTTGGTAAAGTGTGTGAAAGAAGAAAGTTAAGAGTAAATGTGAATAAGAGCAAGGTTATTAGGTACAGTAGGGTTGAGGGTTAAGTCAATTGGGAGGTGAGTTTGAATGGAGAAAAACTGGAGGAAGTGAAGTGTTTTAGATATCTGGGAGTGGATCTGGCAGTGGATGGAACCATGGAAGCGGAAGTGGATCATAGGGTGGGGGAGGGGGCGAAAATCCTGGGAGCCTTGAAGAATGCGTGGAAGTCGAGAACATTATCTCGGAAAGCAAAAATCGGTATGTTTGAAGGAATAGCGGTTCCAACAATGTTGTATGGTTGCGAGGCGTGGGCTATGGATAGAGTTGTGCGCAGGAGGATGGATGTGCTGGAAATGAGATGTTTCAGGACAATATGTGGTGTGAGGTGGTTTGATCGAGTAAGTAACGTAAGGGTAAGAGAGATGTGTGGAAATAAAAAGAGCGTGGTTGAGAGAGCAGAAGAGGGTGTTTTGAAATGGTTTGGGCACATGGAGAGAATGAGTGAGGAAAGAATGACCAAGAGGATATATGTGTCGGAGGTGGAGGGAACGAGGAGAAGAGGGAGACCAAATTGGAGGTGGAAAGATGGAGTGAAAACGATTTTGTGTGATCGGGACCTGAACATGCAGGAGGGTGAAAGGAGGGGCAAGGAATAGAGTGAATTGGAGCGATGTGGTATACCGGGGTTGACGTGCTGTCAGTGGATTGAATCGGGGCATGTGAAGCGTCTGGGGTAAACCATGGAAAGCTGTGTAGGTATGTATATTTGTGTGTGTGGACGTATGTATATACATGTGTATGGGGGTGGGTTGGGCCATTTCTTTCGTCTGTTTCCTTGCGCTACCTCGCAAACGCAGGAGACTGAAAAAAAAAGAAAATATGTATATATATATATATGTTTCCCGAATGAGAGTTGGGGTGAGAGAGTATCATTAAATTTTAGGGAGAATAAAATGATGTTCTGGAAGGAGGTAAATAAAGTGCGTAAGACAAGGGAGCAAATGGGAACTTCAGTGAAGGGCGCAAATGGGAAGGTGATAACAAGTAGTGGTGATGTGAGATGGAGATGGAGTGAGTATTTTGAAGGTTGGTTGAATGTGTTTGATGATAGAGTGGCAGATATAGGGTGTTTTGGTGAAGGTGGTGTGCAAAGTGAGAGGGTTAGGGAAAATGATTTGGTAAACAGAGAAGAGGTAGTAAAAGCTTTGCAGAAGATGAAAGCCGGCAAGGCAGCAGGTTTGGATGGTATTGGAGTGGAATTTATTAAAAAAGGGGGTGACTGTATTATTGACTGGTTGGTAAGGTTATTTAATGTATGTATGACTTCATGGTGAGGTGCCTGAGGATTGGCGGGATGCGTGCATAGTGCCATTGTACAAAGGCAAAGGGGATAAGAGTGAGTGCTCAAATTACAGAGGTATAAGTTTGTTGAGTATTCCTGGTAAATTATATGGGAGGGTATTGATTGAGAGGGTGAAGGCATGTACAGAGCATGAGATTGGGGAAGAGCAGTGTGGTTTCAGAAGTGGTTGAGGATGTGTGGATCAGGTGTTTGCTTTGAAGAATGTATGTGAGAAATACTTAGAAAAGCAAATGGATTTGTATGCACCAGTTATGGATCTGGAGAAGGCATTGATAGAGTTGATAGAGATGCTCTGTGGAAGGTATTAAGAATGTATGGTGTGTGAGGCAAGTTGTTAGAAGCAGTGAAAAGTTTTTATCGAGGATGTAAGGCATTTGTACGTGTAGGAAGAGAGGAAAGTGATTGGTTCTCAGTGAATGTAGGTTTGCGGCAGGGGTGTGTGATGTCTCCATGGTTGTTTACTTTGTTTATGGATGGGGTTGTTAGGGAGGTGAATGCAAGAGTTTTGGAAAGAGGGGCAAGTATGAAGTCTGTTGGGGATGAGAGAGCTTGGGAAGTGAGTCAGTTGTTGTTCGCTGATGAAACAGCGCTGGTGGCTGATTCATGTGTGAAACTGCAGAAGCTGGTGTGTGAAAGAAGAAAGTTAAGAGTAAATGTGAATAAGAGCAAGGTTATTTGGTACAGTAGGGTTGAGGGTCAAGTCAATTGGGAGGTGAGTTTGAATGGAGAAAAACTGGAGGAAGTAAAGTGTTTTAGATATCTGGGAGTGGATCTGGCAGCGGATGGAACCATGGAAGCGGAAGTGGATCATAGGGTGGGGGAGGGGGCGAAAATCCTGGGAGCCTTGAAGAATGTGTGGAAGTCGAGAACATTATCTCGGAAAGCAAAAATGGGTATGTTTGAAGGAATAGTGGTTCCAACAATGTTGTATGGTTGCGAGGCGTCGGCTGTGGATAGAGTTGTGCGCAGGAGGATGGATGTGCTGGAAATGAGATGTTTCAGGACAATGTGTGGTGTGAGGTGGTTTGATCAAGTAAGTAACGTAAGGGTAAGAGAGATGTGTGGAAATAGAAAGAGCGTGGTTGAGAGAGCAGAAGAGGGTGTTTTGAAATGGTTTGGGCACATGGAGAGAATGAGTGAGGAAAGAATGACCAAGAGGATATATGTGTCGGAGGTGGAGGGAACGAGGAGAAGAGGGAGACCAAATTGGAGGTGGAAAGATGGAGTGAAAAAGATTTTGTGTGATCGGGGCCTGAACATGCAGGAGGGTGTAAGGAGGGCAAGGAATAGAGTGAATTGGAGCGATGTGGTATACAGGGGTTGACGTGCTGTCAGTGGAGTGAATCAAGGGCATGTGAGGCGTCTGGGTGGACCATGGAAAGCTGTGTAGGTATGTATACTCGTGTGTGGACATGTGTATGTACATGTGTATGGGGGGGGGGGGTTGGGCCATTTCTTTCGTCTGTTTCCTTGCGCTACCTCGCAGACGCGGGAGACAGCGACAAAGTATAAAAAAAAAAAAAAAAAAAAATATATATATATATATATATATATATATATATATATATATATATGTTTCCCGAATGAGAGTTGGGGTGAGAGAGTATCATTAAATTTTAGGGAGAATAAAATGATGTTCTGGAAGGAGGTAAATAAAGTGCGTAAGACAAGGGAGCAAATGGGAACTTCAGTGAAGGGCGCAAATGGGAAGGTGATAACAAGTAGTGGTGATGTGAGAAGGAGATGGAGTGAGTATTTTGAAGGTTGGTTGAATGTGTTTGATGATAGAGTGGCAGATATAGGGTGTTTTGGTGAAGGTGGTGTGCAAAGTGAGAGGGTTAGGGAAAATGATTTGGTAAACAGAGAAGAGGTAGCAAAAGCTTTGCAGAAGATGAAAGCCGGCAAGGCAGCAGGTTTGGATGGTATTGGAGTGGAATTGATTAAAAAAGGGGGTGACTGTATTATTGACTGGTTGGTAAGGTTATGTACTGTATGTATGACTCATGGTGAGGTGCCTGAGGATTGGCGGGATGCGTGCATAGTGCCATTGTACAAAGGCAAATGGGATAAGAGTGAGTGCTCAAATTACAGAGGTATAAGTTTGTTGAGTATTCCTGGTAAATTATATGGGAGGGTATTGATTGAGAGGGTGAAGGCATGTACAGAGCATGAGATTGGGGAAGAGCAGTGTGGTTTCAGAAGTGGTAGAGGATGTGTGGATCAGGTGTTTGCTTTGAAGAATGTATGTGAGAAATACTTAGAAAAGCAAATGGATTTGTATGTAGCATTTATGGATCTGGAGAAGGCATATGATAGAGTTGATAGAGATGCTCTGTGGAAGGTATTAAGAATATGTGGTGTGGGAGGCAAGTTGTTAGAAGCAGTGAAAAGTTTTTATCGAGGATGTAAGGCATTTGTACGTGTAGGAAGAGAGGAAAGTGATTGGTTCTCAGTGAATGTAGGTTTGCGGCAGGGGTGTATGATGTCTCCATGGTTGTTTAATTTGTTTATGGATGGGGTTGTTAGGGAGGTGAATGCAAGAGTTTTGGAAAGAGGGGCAAGTATGAAGTCTGTTGTGGATGAGATAGCTTGGGAAGTGAGTCAGTTGTTGTTCGCTGATGATACAGAGCTGGTGGCTGATTCATGTGAGAAACTGCAGAAGCTGGTGACTGAGTTTGGTAAAGTGTGTGAAAGAAGAAAGTTAAGAGTAAATGTGAATAAGAGCAAGGTTATTAGGCACAGCAGGGTTGAGGGTCAAGTGAATTGGGAAGTAAGTTTGAATGGAGAGAAACTGGGGGAAGTAAAGTGTTTTAGATATCTGGGAGTGGATCTGGCAGCGGATGGAACCATGGAAGCGGAAGTGGATCATAGGGTGGGGGAGGGGGCGAAAATCCTGGGAGCCTTGAAGAATGTGTGGAAGTCGAGAACATTATCTCTGAAAGCAAAAATGGGTATGTTTGAAGGAATAGTGGTTCCAACAATGTTGTATGATTGCGAGGCGTGGGCTATGGATAGAGTTGTGCGCAGGAGGATGGATGTGCTGGAAATGAGATGTTTGAGGACAATGTGTGGTGTGAGGTGGTTTGATCGAGTAAGTAACATAAGGGCAAGAGAGATGTGTGGAAATAAAAAGAGTGGTTGAGAGAGCAGAAGAGGGTGTTTTGAGATGGTTTGGGCACATGGAGAGAATGAGTGAGGAAAGATTGACCAAGAGGATATATATGTAGGAGGTGGAGGGAATGAGGAGAAGTGGGAGACCAAATTGGAGGTGGAAAGATGGAGTGAAAAAGATTTTGTGTGATTGGGGCCTGAACATGCAGGAGGGTGAAAGGAGGGCAAGAAATAGAGTGAATTGGATGGATGTGGTATACCGGGGTTGACGTGCTGTCAGTGGATTGAATCAGGGCATGTGAATCGTCTATATATATATATATATATATATATATATATATATATATATATATATATATATATATTTTTTTTTTTTTAAGTGAAATTGGAAAAAATGTAGCTTAGACATTGAAGCTTATTGATACAGTGGTTAAATTGATGAGAACTGCTATTGACGTTTGTGTAAATAAATTATACATTTCCCTTTTCCATAGCCAGATGTTGAACCATTATGTGACATTCATTTTTTCATTTCATTTCAAGCTAGAAGTGTCAGTTTTCTAAATTGTTTCTTACATTTTTCATATGTTTATATATGTATATGTGTGTGTGTGTGTGTATATGTGCGTATATATATATATATATATATATATATATATATATATATATATATATATATATATATATATATATATATATTTTTTTTTTTATACTTTGTCGCTGTCTCCCGCGTTTGCGAGGTAGCGCAAGGAAACAGACGAAAGAAATGGCCCAACCCCCCCCATACACATGTACATACACACGTCCACACACGGAAATATACATACCTACACAGTTTTCCATGGTTTATCCCGGACGCTTCACATGCCTTGATTCAATCCACTGACAGCACGTCAACCCCTGTATACCACATCGCTCCAATTCACTCTATTCCTTGCCCTCCTTTCACCCTCCTGCATGTTCAGGCCCCGATCACACAAAATCCTTTTCACTCCATCTTTCCACCTCCAATTTGGTCTCCCTCTTCTCCTCGTTCCCTCCACCTCCGACACATATATCCTCTTGGTCAATCTTTCCTCACTCATTCTCTCCATGTGCCCAAACCATTTCAAAACACCCTCTTCTGCTCTCTCAACCACGCTCTTTTTATTTCCACACATCTCTCTTACCCTTACGTTACTTACTCGATCAAACCTCCTCACACCACACATTGTCCTCAAACATCTCATTTCCAGCACATCTATCCTCCTGCGCACAACTCTATCCATAGCCCACGCCTCGCAACCATACAACATTGTTGGAACTACTATTCCTTCAAACATACCCATTTTTGCTTTCCGGGATAATGTTCTCGACTTCCACACATTTTTCAAGGCTCCCAAAATTTTCGCCCCCTCCCCCACCCAATGATCCACTTCCGCTTCCATGGTTCCATCCGCTGACAGATCCACTTCCAGATATCTAAAACACTTCACTTCCTCCAGTTTTTCACCATTCAAACTCACCTCCCAATTGACTTGACCCTCAACCCTACTGTACCTAATAACCTTGCTCTTATTCACATTTACTCTTAACTTTCTTCTTCCACACACTTTACCAAACTCCGTCACCAGCTTCTGCAGTTTCTCACATGAATCCGCCACCAGCACTGTATCATCAGCGAACAACAACTGACTCACTTCCCAAGCTCTCTCATCCCCAACAGACTTCATACTTGCCCCTCTTTCCAAGACTCTTGCATTTACCTCCCTAACAACCCCATCCATAAACAAATTAAACAACCATGGAGACATCACACACCCCTGCCGCAAACCTACATTCACTGAGAACCAATCACTTTCCTCTCTTCCTACACGTACACATGCCTTACATCCTCGATAAAAACTTTTCACTGCTTCTAACAACTTGCCTCCCACACCATATATTCTTAATACCTTCCACAGAGCATCTCTATCAACTCTATCATATGCCTTCTCCAGATCCATAAATGCTACATACAAATCCATTTGCTTTTCTAAGTATTTCTCACATACATTCTTCAAAGCAAACACCTGATCCACACATCCTCTACCACTTCTGAAACCACACTGCTCATCCCCAATCTGATGCTCTGTACATGCCTTCACCCTCTCAATCAATACCCTCCCATATAATTTACCAGGAATACTCAACAAACTTATACCTCTGTAATTTGTATATATATATATATATATATATATATATATATATATATATATATATATATATATATATATATATATATATATTTTTTTTTTTTTTTTTCATACTATTCGCTATTTCCCGCGATAGCGAGGTAGCGTTAAGAACAGAGGACTGGGCCTTTGAGGGAATATCCTCACCTGGCCCTCTTCTCTGTTCCTTCTTTTGGAAAATTAAAAAAAAAAATAAAAAAAACGAGAGGGGAGGATTTCCAGCCCCCTGCTCCCATATATATATATATATATATATATATATATATATATATATATATATATATATATATATATATATTTGAATGCAAAGGTGAGTAATGTGGCAGTTGAGGGAATGATTGGTATACATGGGGTGTTCAGTGTTGTAAATGGAAATAGTGAAGAGCTTGTAGATTTATATGCTGAAAAAGGACTGATGATTGGGAATACCTGGTTTAAAAAGCGAAATATACATAAGTATACTTACGTAAGTAGGAGAGATGGCCAGAGAGCGTTATTGGATTACGTGTTAATTGACAGGCGCACGAAAGAGAGACTTTTGGACGTTAATGTGCTGAGAGGTGCAACTGGAGGGATGTCAGATCATTATCTTGTGGAGGCTAAGGTGAAGATTTGTATGGGTTTTCAGAAAAGAAGAGTGAATGTTGGGGTGAAGAGGGTGGTGAGAGTAAGTGAGCTTGGGAAGGAGACTTGTGTGAGGAAGTACCAGGAGACACTGAGTACAGAATGGAAAAAGGTGAGAACAATGGAAGTAAGGGGAGTGGGGGAGGAATGGGATGTATTTAGGGAATCAGTGATGGATTGCGCAAAAGATGCTTGTGGCATGAGAAGAGTGGGAGGTGGGTTGATTAGAAAGGGTAGTGAGTGGTGGGATGAAGAAGTAAGAGTATTAGTGAAAGAGAAGAGAGAGGCATTTGGACGATTTTTACAGGCAAA
Organism: Panulirus ornatus; assembly: GCF_036320965.1. Lineage (NCBI taxonomy): Eukaryota > Metazoa > Arthropoda > Malacostraca > Decapoda > Palinuridae > Panulirus > Panulirus ornatus. The sequence goes on along the minus strand of NC_092252.1, from coordinate 22,574,012 downwards.
AAATGCAATTGAGTGGGAGATGTATAAAAGAAAGAGACAGGAGGTCAAGAGAAAGGTGCAAGAGGTGAAAAAAAGGGCAAATGAGAGTTGGGGTGAGAGAGTATCATTAAATTTTAGGGAGAATAAAAAGATGTTCTGGAAGGAGGTAAATAAAGTGCGTAAGACAAGGGAGCAAATGGGAACTTCAGTGAAGGGCGCAAATGGGGAGGTGATAACAAGTAGTGGTGATGTGAGAAGGAGATGGAGTGAGTATTTTGAAGGTTTGTTGAATGTGTTTGATGATAGAGTGGCAGATATAGGGTGTTTTGGTCGAGATGGTGTGCAAAGTGAGAGGGTTAGGGAAAATGATTTGGTAAACAGAGAAGAGGTAGTAAAAGCTTTGCGGAAGATGAAAGCTGGCAAGGCAGCAGGTTTGGATGGTATTGGAGTGGAATTGATTAAAAAAGGGGGTGACTGTATTGTTGACTGGTTGATAAGGTTATTTAATGTATGTATGACTCATGGTGAGGTGCCTGAGGATTGGCGGAATGCGTGCATAGTGCCATTGTACAAAGGCAAAGGGGATAAGAGTGAGTGCTCAAATTACGTAGGTATAAGTTTGTTGAGTATTCCTGGTAAATTATATGGGAGGGTATTGATTGAGAGGGTGAAGGCATGTACAGAGCATGAGATTGGGGAAGAGCAGTGTGGTTTCAGAAGTGGTAGAGGATGTGTGGATCAGGTGTTTGCTTTGAAGAATGTATGTGAGAAATACTTAGAAAAGCAAATGGATTTGTATGTAGCATTTATGGATCTGGAGAAGGCATATGATAGAGTTGATAGAGATGCTCTGTGGAAGGTATTAAGAATATATATATATATATATATATATATATATATATATATATATATATATATATATATACATATATATATTATCTCTGGGGATAGGAGAGCAAAAATACTTCCCACGTATTTCCTGCGTGTCGTAGAAGGCGACTAAAAGGGGAGGGAGCGGGGGGCTGGAAATCCTCCCCCTCTCATTTTTTTTTAATTTTCCAAAAGAAGGAACAGAGAATTGGGCCAGGTGAGGGTAGTCCCTCAAAGGCCCAGTCATCTGTTCTTAACGCTACCTCGCTAATGCGGGAAATGGGGAATAGTTTGAAAGAAAAAAAAAAAATATATATATATATATATATATTTTTTTTAATTTTCCAAAAGAAGGAACAGAGAAGGGGGCCAGGTGAGGATATTCCCTCAGTGGCCCAGTTCTCTGTTCTTAACGCTACCTCGCTAATGCGGGAAATGGCAAATAGTCTGAAAAAAAAAAAAAAAATATATATATATATATATATATATTCTTTTCTTCTTTCATACTATTCGCCATTTCCCGCATTAGCAAGGTAGCATTAAGAACAGAGGACTGGGCCTCTGACGGGGATATCCTCACCTGGCCTCGTTCTCTGTTCCTTCTTATGGAAAATCAAAAAAAACGAGAGGGGAGGATTTCCAGCCCCCCGCTCCCTCCCCTTTTAGTCGCCTTCTACGACACGCAGGGAATACGTGGGAAGTATTCTTTCTCCCCTATCCCCAGGGATATATATATATATATATATATATATATATATATATATATATATATATATATATATATATAAATATATATATATATATATATATATATATATATATATATATATATATATATATATATATATATATATATATATGTCAGTTGTTGTTCGCTGATGATACAGCGCTGGTGGCTGATTCATGTGAGAAACTGCAGAAGCTGGTGACTGAGTTTGGTAAAGTGTGTGAAAGAAGAAAGTTAAGAGTAAATGTGAATAAGAGCAAGGTTATTAGGTACAGTAGGGTTGAGGGTCAAGTCAATTGGGAGGTGAGTTTGAATGGAGAAAAACTGGAGGAAGTGAAGTGTTTTAGATATCTGGGAGTGATCTGGCAGTGGATGGAACCATGGAAGCGGAAGTGGATCATAGGGATGGGGGAGGGGGCGAAAATTCTTGGAGCCTTGAAGAATGTGTGGAAGTCGAGAACATTATCTCGAAAAGCAAAAATGGGTATGTTTGAAGGAATAGTGGTTCCAACAATGTTGTATGGTTGCGAGACGTGGGCTATGGATAGAGTTGTGCGCAAGAGGATGGATGTGCTGGAAATGAGATGTTTGAGGACAATATGTGGTGTGAGGTGGTTTGATCGAGTAAATAACGTAAGGGTAAGAGAGATGTGTGGAATTAAAAAGAGCGTGGTTGAGAGAGCAGAAGAGGATGTTTTGAAATGGTTAGGGCACATGGAGAGAATGAGTGAGGAAAGATTGACCGAGAGAATATATGTGTCGGAGGTGGAGGGAACGAGGAGAAGAGGGAGACCAAATTGGAGGTGGAAAGATGGAGTGAAAAAGATTTTGTATGATCGGGGCCTGAACATGCAGGAGGGTGAAAGGAGGGCAAGGAATAGAGTGAATTGGAGCGATATGGTATACCGGGGTTGACGTGCTGTCAGTGGATTGAATCAAGGCATGTGAGGCGTCTGGGGTAAACCATGGAAAGCTGTGTAGGTATTTATATTTGCGTGTGTGGACGTATGTATATACATGTGTATGGGGGTGGGTTGGGCCATTTCTTTCGTCTGTTTCCTTGCGCTACCTCGCAAATGCGGGAGACAGCGACAAAGTATAATAAAAAAAAAAATAAAATATATATATATTTATATATATTTATTATTTATTTTGCTCTGTTGCTGTCTCCTGCGTTAGCGAGGTAGTGCAAGGAAATAGATCAAAGAATGGCCCAACCCACCCACATACACATGTATATACATACATGTCCACATACACAAATATACATACCTATACATCTCAGTGTATACATATATATACACACAGACATATCCATATATACACATGTACATGATTCATACTGTCTGCCTTTATTCATTCCCATCGCCACCACGCCACACATGGAATAACCAGCCCCCTCCCCCCTCATGTGTGCGAGGTAGTGCTAGGAAAGACAACAAAAGTCCCATTCGTTCACGCTCAGTCTCTAGCTGTCATGTAATAATGCACCGAAACCATAGCTCCCTTTCCACATCCAGGCCCCACAGAACTTTCCATTGTTTACCGCAGACGCTTCACATACCCTGGTTCAATCCATTGACAGCACGTCGACCCCGATATACCACATCGTTCCAATTCACTCTATTCCTTGCATGCCTTTCATCCTCCTGCATGTTCAGGCCCCGATTACTCAAAATCTTTTTCACTCCATCTTTCCACCTCCAATTTGGTCTCCCACGTCTCGTTGCCTCCACCTCTGACACATATATCCTCTTGGTCAATATTTCTCACTCATTCTCTCCATGTGACCAAACCATTTCAAAATTCCCTCTTCTGCTCTCTCGAGCACACTCTTTTTATTACCACACATCTCTCTTACCCTTACATTAGTTACTCGATCAAAGCACCTCACACCACATATTGTCCTGAAACTTCTCATTTCCAGCACATTCACCCTCCTGCGCACAACCAACCCTATCCATAGCCTACGCCTCGCAACCATACAACATTGTTGGAACCACTATTACTTCAAAGATACCCATTTTTGCTTTCCGATATAATGTTCTCGACTTCCACACATTCTTCAGGCTCCCAGAATTTTCGCCCCCCTCCCCTATCCTATGATTCACTTCCATTTCCATGGTTCCATCCGCTGCCAAATCCACTCCCAGATATCTAAAACACCTCAATTTCTCCAGTTTTTCTCCATTCAAACTTACCTCCCAATTGACTTGACCCTCAATCCTACTGTACCTAATAACCTTGCTCTTATTCACGTTTACTCTCAACTTTCTTCTTTCACAAACTTTACCAAACTCATTCACCAGCTTCTGCAGTTTCTCACATGAATCAGCCACCAGCTCTGTATCATCACTGAACAACAACTGACTCACTTCCCAAGTTCTCTCATCCACAACAGACTGCATACTTGCCCCTCTTTCCAAAACTCTTACATTCACCTCCCTAACAACCCCATCCATAAACAAAATAAACATATTTATATTTTATTTATTTTGCTTTGTCCCTGTCTCCCGCGTTTGCGAGGTAGCGCAAGGAAACAGACGAAAGAAATTGCCCAACCCACCCCCATACACATGTATATACATACACGTCTACACACGCAAATATACATACCTATACATCTCAATGTACACATATGGATACACACTCAGACACAAATATATATATACACATGCACACAATTCACACTGCCTTTATTCATTTCCATCGCCACCTCACCACACTTGGAATAACATCCCCCTCCCCCCTCATATGTGTGAGGTAGCGCTAGGAAAAGACAACAAAGGCCCCATTCGCTCACACTCAGTCTCTAGCTGTCATGTAATAATGCCCGAAACCACAGCTCCCTTTCCACATCCAGGCCCCACAGAATTTTCCATGGTTTACCCCAGATGCTTCACATGCCCTGATTCAATCCATTGACAGCATGTCTACCCCGGTATACCACATCGATCTAATTCACTCTATTCCTTGCCCGCCTTTCACCCTCCTGCATGTTCAGGCCCCAATCACTCAAAACCTTTTTCACTCCATCTTTCCACCTCCAATTTGGTCTCCCACTTCTCCTTGTTCCCTCCACCTCTGACACATATATCCTCTTGGTCAATCTTTCCTCACTCATTCTCTCCATGTGCCCAAACCATTTCAAAACACCCTCCTCTGCTCTCTCAACCACGCTCTTTTTATTTCCACACATCTCTCTTACCCTTACATTACTTACATATATATTTTTTTTTCTTTTTCACACCATTCGCAATTTCCCGTGTTAGCGACGTAGCGTTAAGAACAGAGGACTGGGCCTTTGAGGGAATATCCTCACCTGGCCCCATTCTCTGTTCCATCTTTTGGAAAATTAGAAAAAAGAAAAAGAGAGGAGGATATCCAGCACCCCGCTCCCTTCCCTTTTAGTCGCCTTCTACGACACGCAGGGAATACGTGGGAAGTATTCTTTCTCCCCTATCCCCAGGGATAATATATATATATATGTATATATATATATACACAGCGACAAAGCAAAATAAATAAATAAATAATATATTTATTTATTTATTTATATATTTTATTTTGCTTTGTCGCTGTCTCCCGCGTTTACGAGGTAGCGAAAGGAAACAGACGAAGGAAATGGCCCAACACACCCCCATACACATGTATATACATACACGTCCACACACGCAAATATACATACCTATACATGTCAATGCACATATATATATACACACACAGACACATACATATATACCCATGCACACCATTCACCCTGTCTGCCTTTATTCATTCCCATCGCCACCTCGCCACACATGGAATACCATCCCCCTCCCCCCTCATGTGTGCGAGTTAGCGCTAGGAAAAGACAACAAAGGCCCTATTCGTTCACACTAAGTCTCCGGCTGTCATGCAATAATGCCCGAAGCCACATATATATATATATATATTTTTTTTTCTGTTTTTTGCTTTGTCGCTGTCTCCTGCGTATGCGAGGTAGCGCAAGGAAACAGACGAAAGAAATGGCCCAACCCACCACCATATACATGTATATACATACGTCCACACACACAAATATACATACGTACACAGCTTTCCATGGTTTACCCCAGACGCTTCACATGCCCTGTTTTAATCCACTGACAGCACGTCAACCCCGGTATACCACATCGATCCAATTCACTCTATTCCTTGCCCTCCTTTCACCCTCCTGCATGTTCAGGCCCCGATCACACAATATCTTTTTCACTCCATCTTTCCACCTCCAATTTGGTCTCCCACTTCTCGTTCCCTCCACCTCCGACACATATATCCTCTTGGTCAATCTTTCCTCACTCATTCTCTCCATGTGCCCAAACCATTTCAAAACACCCTCTTCTGCTCTCTCAACCACGCTCTTTTTATTTCCACTCATCTCTCTTACCCTTACGTTACTTACTCGATCAAACCACCTCACACCACACATTGTCCTCAAACATCTCATTTCCAGCACATCCATCCTCCTGCGCACAACTCTATCTATAGCCCACGCCTCGCAACCATACAACATTGTTGGAACCACTATTCCTTCAAACATACCCATTTTTGCTTTCAGAGATAATGTTCTCGACTTCCACACATTCTTCAAGGCTCCCAGGATTTTCACCCCCTCCCCCATCCTATGAATCACTTCCGCTTCCATGGTTCCATCCGCTGCCAGATCCACTCCCAGATATCTAAAACACTTTACTTCCTCCAGTTTTTCTCCATTCAAACAACTTACCTCCCAATTGACTTGATCCTCAACCCTACTGTACCTAATAACCTTGATCTTATTCACATTTACTCTTAACTTTCTTCTTTCACACACTTTACCAAACTATATATATATATATATATATATATTTTTTTTTTTTTTTTTTTTTTTTTTTTTTACTTTGTCGCTGTCTCCCGCGTTTGCGAGGTAGCGCAAGGAAACAGACGAAAGAAATGGCCCAACCCCCCCCCATACACATGTACATACACACGTCCACACACGCAAATATACATACCTACACAGCTTTCCATGGTTTACCCCGGACGCTTCACATGCCTTGATTCAATCCACTGACAGCACGTCAACCCCTGTATACCACATCGCTCCAATTCACTCTATTCCTTGCCCTCCTTTCACCCTCCTGCATGTTCAGGCCCCGATCACACAAAATCCTTTTCACTCCATCTTTCCACCTCCAATTTGGTCTCCCTCTTCTCCTCGTTCCCTCCACCTCCGACACATATATCCTCTTGGTCAATCTTTCCTCACTCATTCTCTCCATGTGCCCAAACCATTTCAAAACACCCTCTTCTGCTCTCTCAACCACGCTCTTTTTATTTCCACACATCTCTCTTACCCTTTACGTTACTTACTCGATCAAACCACCTCACACCACACATTGTCCTCAAACATCTCATTTCCAGCACATCCATCCTCCTGCGCACAACTCTATCCATAGCCCACGCCTCGCAACCATACAACATTGTTGGAACCACTATTCCTTCAAACATACCCATTTTTGCTTTCCGAGATAATGTTCTCGACTTCCACACATTTTTCAAGGCTCCCAAAATTTTCGCCCCCTCCCCCACCCTATGATCCACTTCCGCTTCCATGGTTCCATCCGCTGACAGATCCACTCCCAGATATCTAAAACGCTTCACTTCCTCCAGTTTTTCTCCATTCAAACTCACCTCCCAATTGACTTGACCCTCAACCCTACTGTACCTAATAACCTTGCTCTTATTCACATTTACTCTTAACTTTCTTCTTCCACACACTTTACCAAACTCAGTCACCAGCTTCTGCAGTTTCTCACATGAATCAGCCACCAGCGCTGTATCATCAGCGAACAACAACTGACTCACTTCCCAAGCTCTCTCATCCCCAACAGACTTCATACTTGCCCCTCTTTCCAGGACTCTTGCATTTACCTCCCTAACAACCCCATCCATAAACAAATTAAACAACCATGGAGACATCACACACCCCTGCCGCAAACCTACATTCACTGAGAACCAATCACTTTCCTCTCTTCCTACACGTACACATGCCTTACATCCTCGATAAAAACTTTTCACTGCTTCTAACAACTTGCCTCCCACACCATATATTCTTAATACCTTCCACAGAGCATCTCTATCAACTCTATCATATGCCTTCTCCAGATCCATAAATGCTACATACAAATCCATTTGCTTTTCTAAGTATTTCTCACATACATTCTTCAAAGCAAACACCTGATCCACACATCCTCTACCACTTCTGAAACCGCACTGCTCTTCCCCAATCTGATGCTCTGTACATGCCTTCACCCTCTCAATCAATACCCTCTCATATAATTTACCAGGAATACTCAACAAACTTATACCTCTGTAATTTGAGCACTCACTCTTATCCCCTTTGCCTTTGTACAATGGCACTATGCACGCATTCCGCCAATCCTCAGGCACCTCACCATGAGTCATACATACATTAAATAACCTCACCAACCAGTCAACAATACAGTCACCCCCTTTTTTAATAAATTCCACTGCAATACCATCCAAACCTTCTGCCTTGCCGGCTTTCATCTTCCGCAAAGCTTTCACTACCTCTTCTCTGTTTACCAAATCATTTTCCCTAACCCTCTCACTTTGCACACCACCTCGACCAAAACACCCTATATCTGCCACTCTGTCATCAGACACATTCAACAAACCTTCAAAATACTCACTCCATCTCCTTCTCACATCACCACTACTTGTTATCACCTCCCCATTTGCGCCCTTCACTGAAGTTCCCATTTGCTCCCTTGTCTTACGCACCCTTATTTACCTCCTTCCAGAACATCTTTTTATTCTCCCTAAAATTTACTGATAGCTCTCTCACCCCAACTCTCATTTGCCCTTTTTTTCACCTCTTGCACCTTTCTCTTGACCTCCTGTCTCTTTCTTTTATACATCTCCCACTCAATTGCATTTTTTCCCTGCAAAAATCGTCCAAATGCCTCTCTCTTCTCTTTCACTAATACTCTTACTTCTTCATCCCACCACTCACTACCCTTTCTAAACGGCCCACCTCCCACTCTTCTCATGCCACAAGCATCTTTTGCGCAATCCATCACTGACTCCCTAAATACATCCCATTCCTCCCCCACTCCCCTTACTTCCATTGTTCTCACCTTTTTCCATTCTGTACACAGTCTCTCCTGGTACTTCCCCACACAGGTCTCCTTCCCAAGCTCACTTACTCTCACCACCTTCTTCACCCCAACATTCACTCCTCTTTTCTGAAAACCCATACTAATCTTCACCTTAGCCTCCACAAGATAATGATCAGACATCCCTCCAGTTGCACCTCTCAGCACATTAACATCCAAAAGTCTCTCTTTCGCACGCCTGTCAATTAACACGTAATCCAATAACGCTCTCTGGCCATCTCTCCTACTTACATAAGTATACTTATGTATATCTCGCTTTTTAAACCAGGTATTCCCAATCATCAGTCCTTTTTCAGCACATAAATCTACAAGCTCTTCACCATTTCCATTTACAACACTGAACACCCCATGCATACCAATTATATATATATATATTATATATATATATATATATATATATATATATATATATATATATATATATATATATATATATATATATATATATATTTATTCTCCCTAAAATTTAATGATACTCTCTCACCCCAACTCTCATTTGCCCTCTTTTTCACCTCTTGCACCTTCCTCTTGACCTCCTGTCTCTTTCTTTTATACATCTCTCACTCAATTGCATTTTTTCCCTGCAAGAATCGTCCAAATGCCTCTCTCTTCTCTTTCACTAATAATCTTACTTCTTCATCCCACCACTCACTACCCTTTCTAATCAACCCACCTCCCACTCTTCTCATGCATCTTTTGCACAATCCCTCACTGATACCCTAAATACATCCCATTCCTCCCCCACTCCCCTTACTTCCATTGTTCTCACCTTTTTCCATTCTGTACTCAGTCTCTCCTGGTACTTCCTCACACAAGTCTCCTTCCTAAGCTCACTTACTCTCACCACCCTCTTCACCCCAACATTCACTCTTCTTCTCTGAAATAAAAAGATGTTTTGGAAGGAGGTAAATAAAGTGCGTAAGACAAGGGAACAAAAGGGAACTTCAGTGAAGGGCGCAAATGGGGAGGTGATAACAAGTAGTGGTGATGTGAGAAGGAGATGGAGTGAGTATTTTGTTTGTTGAATGTGTTTGATGATAGAGTGGCAGATATAGGGTGTTTTGGTCGAGGTGGTGTGCAAAGGGAGAGGGTTAGGGAAAATGATTTGGTAAACAGAGAAGAGGTAGTAAAAGCTTTGCGGAAGATGAAAGCCGGCAAGGCAGCAGGTTTGGATGGTATTGCAGTGGAATTTATTAAAAAAGGGGGTGACTGTATTATTGACTGGTTTGTAAGGTTATTTAATGTATGTATGACTCATGGTGAGGTGCCTGAGGATTGGCGGAATGCGTGCATAGTGCCATTGTACAAAGGCAAAGGGGATAAGAGTGAGTGCTCAAATTTCAGAGGTATAAGTTTGTTGAGTATTCCTGGTAAATTATATGGGAGGGTATTGATTGAGAGGGTGAAGGCATGTACAGAGCATCACACTGGCGAAGAGTAATGTGGTTTCAGAAGTGGTAGAGGATGTGTGGATCAGGTGTTTGCTTTGAAGAATGTATGTGAGAAATACTTAGAAATGGAAATGGATTTGTAAGTAGCATTTATGGATCGGGAGAAGGCATATGATAGAGTTGATAGAGATGCTCTGTGGAAGGTATTAAGAATATATGGTGTGGGAGGCAAGTTGTTAGAAGCAGTGAAAAGTTTTTATCGAGGATGTAAGGCATGTGTACGTGTAGGAAGAGAGGAAAGTGATTGTTTCTCAGTGAATGTAGGTATGCGGCAGGGGTGTGTGATGTCTCCATGGTTGTTTAATTTGTTTGTGGATGGGGTTGTTAGGGAGGTGAATGCACGAGTTTTGGAAAGAGGGGCAAGTATGAAGTCTTGTGGATGAGAGAGCTTGGGAAGTGAGTCAGTTGTTTTTCGCTGATGATACAGCGCTGGTGGCTGATTCATGTGAGAAACTGCAGAAGCTGGTGACTGAGTTTGGTAAAGTGTGTGAAAGAAGAAAGTTAAGAGTAAATGTGAATAAGAGCAAGGTTATTAGGTACAGTAGGGTTGAGGGTCAAGTCAATTGGGAGGTAAGTTTGAATGGAGAAAAACTGGAGGAAGTAAAGTGTTTTTGATATCTGGGAGTGGATCTGGCAGCGGATGGAACCATGGAAGCGGAAGTGGATCATAGGGTGGGGGAGGGGGCGAAAATCCTGGGAGCCTTGAAGAATGTGTGGAAGTCGAGAACATTATCTCAGAAAGCAAAAATGGCTATGTTTGAAGGAATAGTGGTTCCAACAATGTTGTATGGTTGCGAGGCGTGGGCTATGGATAGAGTTGTGCGCAGGAGGATGGATGTGCTGGAAACGAGATGTTTGAGGATGATGTGTGGTGTGAGGTGGTTTGATCGAATAAGTAATGTAAGGGTAAGAGAGATGTGTGGAAATAAAAAGAGCATGGTTGAGAGAGCAGAAGAGGGTGTTTTGAAATGGTTTGGGCATCATGGAGAGAATGAGTGAGGAAAGATTGACCAAGAGTATATATGTGTCGGAGGTGGAGGGAACGAGGAGAAGTGGGAGACCAAATTGGAGGTGGAAAGATGGAGTGAAAAAGATTTTGTGTGATCGGGGCCTTAACATGCCGGAGGGTGAAAGGAGGGCAAGGAATAGAGTGAATTGGATCGATGTGGTATACCAGGGTTGATGTGCTGTCAGTGGATTGAATCAGGGCATGTGAAGCGTCTAGGGTAAACCATGGAAAGCTGTGTAGGTATGTATATTTGTGTGTGTGGACGTGTATGTATATACATGTGTATTGGGGTTGGTTGGGCCATTTCTTTCGTCTGTTTCCTTGTGCTACCTCGCAAACGCGGTAGACCGGCAAAAAAAAAAAAAAAAATATGTATATATATATATATATATATATATATATATATATATATATATATGTATATATATATATATCCACTCCCAGATATCTAAAACACTTCACTTCCTCCAGTTTTTCTCCATTCAAACTCACCTCCCAATTGAATTGACCCTCAACCCTACTGTACCTAATAACCTTGCTCTTATTCACATTTACTCTTAACTTTCTTCTTTCACACACTTTACCAAACTCAGTCACCAGCTTCTGCAGTTTCTCACATGAATCAGCCACCAGCGCTGTATCATCAGCGAACAACAACTGACTCACTTCCCAAGCTCTCTCATCCCCAACAGACTTCATACTTGCCCCTCTTTCTAAAGCTCTTGCATTCACCTCCCTAACAACCCCATCCATAAACAAATTAAACAACCATGGAGACATCACACACAGAAGTGGATCATAGGGTGGGGGAGGGGGCGAAAATTCTGGGAGCCTTGAAGAATGTGTGGAAGTCGAGAACATTATCTCGGAAAGCAAAAATGGGTATGTTTGAAGGAATAGTGGTTCCAACAATGCTGTATGGTTGCGAGGCGTGGACTATGGATAGAGTTGTGCGCAGGAGGATGGATGTGCTGGAAATGAGATGTTTGAGGACAATGTGTGGTGTGAGGTGGTTTGATCGAGTAAGTAACGTAAGGGTAAGAGAGATGTGTGGAAATAAAAAGAGCGTGGTTGAGAGAGCAGAAAAGGGTGTTTTGAAATGGTTTGGTCACATGGAGAGAATGAGTGAGGAAAGATTGACCAAGAGGATATATGTGTCGGAGGTGGAGGGAACGAGGAGAAGAGGGAGACCAAATTGGAGGAGGAAAGATGGAGTGAAAAAGATTTTTTGTGATCGGGGCCTGAACATGCAGGAGGGTGAAAGGAGGGCAAGGAATAGAGTGAATTGGAGCGATGTGGTATACCGGGGTTGACGTGCTGTCAGTGGATTGAATCAAGGCATGTGAAGCGTCTGGGGTAAACCATGGAAAGCTGTGTAGGTATGTATATTTGCGTGTGTGGACGTATGTATATACATATGTATGGGGGTGGGTTGGGCCATTTCTTTCGTCTGTTTCCTTGCGCTACCTCGCAAACGCGGGAGACAGCGTCAAAGCAAAAAAAAAAAAAAAAAAAAATATATATATATATATATATATATATATATATATATATATATATATATATATATATATATATATTATCCCTGGGGATAGGGGATTAAGAATACATCCCACGTATTCCCTGTGTGTCGTAGAAGGCGACTAAAAGGGGAGGGAGCGGGGGGCTGGAAATCCTCCCCTCTCATTTTTTTTTTTAATTTTCCAAAAGAAGGAACAGAGAATTGGGCCAGGTGAGGGTATTCCCTCAAAGGCCCAGTCCTCTGTTCTTAATGCTACCTCGCTAACGCGGGAAATGGCGAATAGTTTAAAAAAAGAATATATATATATATATATATATATATATATATATATATATATATATATATATATATATATATATATGAAGTTGAAATGTTAATTCAATATAAGTTTATATGATTTTATTTATTTAACCTGCAATTTTTATATAAATGGAACACTACATGTTTCAGAAAGACACTCCACCTCATCAGGTATAAATAATTCATAAATTTGTACTGTATCCCAACACCACCACAACATTACCCTCTCTCCTCTGCTACTCTCAACTGCATACTGCCTTGTCTATTATAGGGAAGGTGTGGTGTGCCATGTAGTTAAGCGGGTTGTGGGGGTGGTTTGCCTGAGTAACGAGATGTGTGTTCAACTATTTTTCTACTTTTATAGCTTCTTGATAGTTCTTTTATAATTATTTTGTTGATAATTGGATGTGCTTTATAGTTACCTGGGAACAAAGTAATGTTCTTAGTATCAGCAGTTAAGAGAGATTCAGTGATGTTATAAGTAACATAATCAAAAGAGGGGCACAATGTGACTGGGTTGTTATGGTTTACAAGGTGATTGATTGCATGACATTGTTTAGCTATCGCATTTTTTGGTCATCCCTGCATACTGAAAGGCAGCGCCAATAGTATCTCTCAGTTATTGTATTACCAGTGTGGTCATTGTATACATCTTTACTTGCCTTACATAATTTTCAGATAATTTGGCTTACTTTTGATTATGGTCTTACTGATAGTGTTATTGTAATGGAAGGCAACATTAGTACTAGATGCATGAAATGTCTTCCTAGCTTTCCAGTAAGCCATATCCACAAACCACATAGGGTAACATAACTGCCTAAAGATAGTCTTACATGACTACATTCATCTACCAGACTTATTGGATCACAGATCCCTAATGCTCTTAAAAACATAGTGAGGAGAGTGTGTGAGGAATGGGAGGTATTTAGGGAAGCAGTAATGGCATATGCAAAAGGTGGGATGTGGGTGGATTAAAAGGGTAGTGAGTGGTGGGACGAAAAAGTAAAGGGGCTAGTGAAAGGGAAAAAAGGCGTTTGGGCAGTTCTTACAAGGAAGGAATGCAAATAAATGGGAGATATATAAGAGAAAGTTGCAGGACATTCAAGAGGAAGGTGCAGGGGTTGAAAAATAGGCCAAATGAGACATTAGGTAAAAGGGTATCACAACTTTAGGGAGAATAGAAAGATGTTTTAGGAGGTAATTAATATGTGAAAACCAAGAGAACAAATAGGGACATCGGTGAAGGGAGCAAAAGGGGAAAAGATAATAGGTAGTGATGGAGGGAGGAGATAAAGAGTGTATTTTGAAGGATTGTTGAATGTGTTTCATGATAGAGCGGCAGATTTAGGGTGTTTAAGTCTGGGTGGTATGCAAAGTGAGAGTCAGGGAGAGTGGGTTATTGAAAAGAGAAGAGGTGGCAAAAGCCTTGCGGAAGATGAAATCTGGCAAGTCGGCAGTATTGGATGGTATCGCAGTTGAATTTATTAAGAAAGGGGATGACTGTGGTTGATTGGTTAGTAAGGATATTTGATGTATGTATGGATCATGGTGAAGTGCCTGAGGATTGGAGGAATGCATGTTTAGTGTCTGTATAAAGGCAAAGGGGATAAAGGTGAGTGTTCAAATTACAGAAGCATAAGTTTATTGAATATACCTAGAAAAGTATATGGAAGGATATTAATTGAGAGCATCAGATTGGGGTGGAGCAATGTGGTTTCAGAAGAGGTAGAGGATGTGTGGATCAGGTATTTGATTTGAAGAATGTATGTGAGAAATACTTATGAAAACAGATGGATTTGTACTTGGCATATATGGATCTGGAGAAGGCATATTGATAGGTTGATAGAGATGCTTTATGGAAATTCTTAAGAATATATGGTGTGTGAGGAAGCTGCTAGAAGCAGTGAGAAGTCTTTATCAAGGGTGTAAGGCATTTGTGCTAGTAGGAAGAGAGGAGAGTGATTAGTTCCGGGAGAAGGTCGGTCTGCGGCAAGAGTGTGTGATGTCACCATGGTTGTTTAATGTGTTTATGGGTGGGGTGGAGAGGGAGGTAAATGCAAGAGTTTTAGAGAGATGGGCAAGTATGCAATTTCTTGGGGATGAAAGGGTCTGGGAAGTCAGTCAGTTGTTGTTCGCTGATGATACAGCACTGGTGGCTGATTCAAGCGTGTGTGAAAGGAGAAAGTTTAGAATAAATGTGAATAAAAGCAAGTTCGTTAGGATCAGCAGGGTTGAGGGATAAGTTGATCAGGATATAAGTTTAAATGGAGAAAAATTGGAGGAAGTGAAGTGTTTTGATTTCTGGGATTGGACTTGGCAGCGAAGAGAACCTTGGAAACAAAAGTGAGTTGTAGGATGGTGCGGGGGCAATGGTTCTGGGAGAGATGAAGAATGTGGGGAAAGAGAGAACATTATCTTGGAGAGCAAAAATAAGTATCTTTGAAGGAATATTAGTTCCAGCAATGTTATATGGTTGCGAGGCATGGGCTACAAGTAGGATTGTGTGGGGAGGGTGAATGTGTTGGAAATGAAATGTTTGATGACAGTACGTGGTGTGAGTTGGTTTGATCAAGTAAGTAATGAAAGGGTAAGAAAGATGTGTTGTAATAAAAAAGTGTGGTTGAGAGAGCAGAAGAGCGTGTGTTGAAATGGTTTGGACATATAGAGAGGATGAGTGCAGAAAGGTTGATAAAGAGGGTATATGTGTCAGAAATGGAGGGAATAGGGTGAAGCAGGAGACCAAATTGGAGGTGGAAGGTTGGAGGGAAAAAGATTTTGAGGGATCAGGGCCTGAATATGCAGGAGGATGAAATGCATGCATGGATTAGTGTGAATTGGACTATTTGGTATACTGAGGTCGATGTGCCATCAATGCAGTGACCCAAGGAATGTGAAATGTATGGGGTAAATCATGGAAAGGTGTGTGGGACCTAGATGTTGATACAGAGCTGTGGTTTTGGTGCATTACACATGACAGTTATAGAATTGATGTGAGTGAATGTGGCCTTTCTTTGTATGTTTCTTAGCACTACTTTGTTGATGCAAGGGATTCAATGCTGTTCTTGGATGTGGTGGCGCCAGGAATGGAGAAAA
Organism: Panulirus ornatus; assembly: GCF_036320965.1. Taxonomy (NCBI): domain Eukaryota; kingdom Metazoa; phylum Arthropoda; class Malacostraca; order Decapoda; family Palinuridae; genus Panulirus; species Panulirus ornatus. Next base: position 22,557,859 of record NC_092252.1, on the reverse strand, counting down.
GCAAGCAAGTATGAGTATTTACATGTGTGTATATATATGCACATGTATATTTATATATGTGTGTGTATGTACGTAAATGTTGATATATGTATATGTCAGTGGATGGGTCTTTTAACTCACTAACACTAGAAACAGCGATGAAATATATCAAATATGAATATAAATGGGCAAAAAATGTGCATCAGAAATGTCTGTTCAAATTGAGATAGCATAGATAGTAGGATTTTGCAGGGCTTTGTGGTACAGCAGTTGCTGATCTTGTAGGTGATTCACCAGTGGACTGGAATCCTACTTTAATGTATTTCAGATGATGCAAAAATTATGATAGGTGTGTACAGGAATGTGGCCAGATGTACTGTGAATGAAGTTCATCTCGGCTAAAATAATGTGGTGAAGATGAGATACCTTATTATGATAACTTGCCAGAGACGAATTGTCAGAATTTCAGTGAAAGGATTTAAGGTTAACCTAATGCCCAGTATATTACCAAGATGTTAAGGATGTATATTATTTACTGATCAGCAGCATTGTCTTTAATCAAACTCTGTTTGATATCTTTATGTTTGAAATTTATATAAGATTCATGTGTAGTCTTTTTGTTATGAATTACAGTATATTTTCTTTGTTGACTGACATTTTTTCATTCAAGCTTGGTATTTTTGAAATTGTCATTTTTTTTATGAGACCATTTTGTGTGTGAAGCTATGGGAGTGAATGGAAACTTTGAACTCATTACACATTATATAAGTGTGCAAAGTGAAATGGGAAGAAGTGCAATTATCAGAATAGTTTTTGTTACACTTTAACACTAGACATGGGTTGATAATTTCTCTTAATGAATTGAGAGGCTGTGTGCAAGTGATCCTCCTTATGTTGAAAAATAAGCTTATAGTTAAAGCTTTTAGAAAGAGATTTATATGTGACTTTTGATGTATGAGTGAGGGTCACACTGTTAATTTGGCATATTGTTTGTGTCTTTTCCTTAAATGATTTTCTATAAGGTTTTTGCCTGTATGTTTATGTATGATGTACAAGTTATACAGATAGGAAATGAACCATTGGTGCAAAAGATTGTGGTTTGGTGGCACCTATGATTTACAGAATTACTTTTGGGGCAAAAGTCTTATTGGTGGGAAATGAAAAATCTTTTGTCTAAGGCCCACTTGGTAGCATGTCTTGTTCAGGTTGTTAGAATGGTGCAGTGTTGTTATTTCTGTCAATCTGTCTATGTCTTTGATGTTTGTTCTCTTTGGGAAGTCTCCCCGGGGAGGTGGGGGGGGGGGGGCACAGCAGAAGAGTCTTCATAACTTGTTCCAGTGTATGTTAGCCTTTAGTGTCTCACCCTTAACAGGCTACAGACAAAGGGCAACTCTGGTGCAGTACTTTCAGAGGCTTGTATCTTATGCTCCCTCCAACTACTATTTCCTTGTGTCTAATATTTGTCTAACTAATGTCCTAACTTACTACTACTTCTACCTAATGCATCCAGCTAATGATCCAACCTACTTCTAACCAGTGTTTCTGTTTAACACTCCTGTCTAACTTTCCTACCTACTGCTTTTGTCAGTTGCTTATACCATTTTGCCAAAAGGCAGAGCTAGTGCAATGTAAACACTGCAGAGGAATCTAGAGTAAGTAAGAATGAGTTGTGTGAGTTCAATGTTGTAAAGTGTTATGTGTAACAAGGAGAGACTGTGTGTTTGTAGAAAGAATGCCAGAATATCCACATGTGGGTGAGGCAGAAAAAGACAGCTACCTGGGTCAAAGGAGTGCAGCTTAACAACCCCTGAAGTGTTGTTCACTGCACAGCTGCCACTGTAGCAGTATTATAGAGTACCAGGAAACTGTTTACTACTTTTGCTAATTTGTGCAGATGATGATCCTTTGTTCATTTAATTTCAAGGCATGAAAGCAAAACCTTTTATTTATTTGTGCATCCATGTGAAGGCTATGTATAACTTTTCTTATTATTTGAATTTCTGTTTACTGTTAGTGTTTATTTCATGTGATAAAGGAGAAATGATACTACCCATGTAATTTCTACATTTTGTTGTGGGTTGATGTGAGAGGCAGATTCAGGGGAAACTGGAAACCCTGCCCTTCTGTATTATAACTTTCTGAAAGTAGGAACAGAGAAAACCAAATGAAGATTTTTTGAGTAAGGATCAATTATCTGTTCCTGTTGCTGCCTTGCTAATATGGGTATTCTGTGGAGTTTTAGAAAAGATTTATGAGATTGATTATAGACTAGTTGTACAAATACTGAATATACTTTTAAGAGTACATGTATATCATTCTTATTTATGCGGAATTTATGCACAAGGTTTGTCTTTCAGTAATTTTATTGGACTTTGCCTGCATGAATTTACACCTTGATTGAAAAGCCACCTTTGGTGAGGCTAAATCATTGGGAGTACAGTCTCATCGAAGAACTTCTCACTCCAGAGGAGTCTCATATTCTTGTTAGTGGAAGTAACTCAGCCCTCAAGCTGTAGAAGCTTCTGAGAAATGTGTCCTGGGGCAGTTACAAATTTGAGCACAAGCTACGTCTTTAAGTGATTATATATTGTATTTTAAGACTTTCTGCTGGTTTGATTTTCCTTCATAAATTATTCTTAATTTTGATAAAGGGCTTTGAGTTTTGCTATTTCAAAGAAGGAAAGAGATGATTGACCAGAAATATATATTTGTCTATATTTATTTATTTACTTTGCTTTGTCGCTGTCTCCCGCGTTTGCGGGGTAGTGCAAGGAAACAGATGAAAGAAATGGCCCAACCCACCCCCCATACACATGTATATAGATACACGTCCACACACGCAAATATACATACCCATACATCTCAATGTACACATATATATACACACACAGACACATACATATATACACATGCACACAATTCACACTGTCTGCCTTTATTCATTCCCATCGCCACCTCGCCACACATGGAATAACATCCCCCTCCCCCCTCATGTGTACGAGGTAGTGCTAGGAAAAGACAACAAAGGCCCCATTCGTTCACACTCAGTCTCTAGCTGTCATGCGATAAAGCCCAAAACCACAGCTCCCTTTCCACATCCAGGCCCCACAGAACTTTCCATGGTTTACCCCCGACGCTTCACATGCCCTGATTCACTCCACTGACAGCACGTCGACCCCGGTATACCACATCGATCCAATTCACTCTATTCCTTGCCCGCCTTTCACCCTCCTGCATGTTCAGGCCCCGATCACTCAAAATCTTTTTCACTCCATCTTTCCACCTCCAATTTGGTCTCCCACTTCTCCTTGTTCCCTCCACCTCCAACACATATATCCTCTTGGTCAATCTTTCCTCACTCATGCTCTCCATGTGCCCAAACCATCTCAAAACACCCTCTTCTGCTCTCTCAACCACTCTCTTTTTATTTCCACACATCTCTCTTACCCTTACATTACTTACTCGATCAAACCACCTCACACCACATATTGTCCTCAAACATCTCATTTCCAGCACATCCACCCTCCTGTGCACAACTCTATCCATAGCCCACGTCTCGCAACCATACAACATTGTTGGAACCACTATTCCTTCAAACATAGCCATTTTTGCTTTCGGAGATAATGTTCTTGACTTCCACACATTCTTCAAGGCTCCCAGGATTTTCGCCCCCTCCCCCACCGTATGATTCACTTCCGCTTCCATGGTTCCATCCTCTGTCTATCTATCTGTCTATATCTCCGATGCTCATTCCCTCCAAGAACTCCCATCAAGGGGTGGCCCTGGCAGAAGACTCCTCACCTTTTCCTGACCTTATGTGCCTCCCTCACATACACCATTCCATGCAGTCTTCCATTATTTATGTCCCTCCAGTATTCCTCCACCCTATTTGCCCATGTCACAGGTGGTCTTTAAATGTACAGGTTGCACCTCTTTAATCTGGCAACCTTGGGACCTGGCCATTGCCAGACTGCAGAAATTGCTGGAAAACAAAATTTGACCCCTAAATCATACACAGTTGACAATCTGATCTCTTAGTACTCTTACAAAGTCTTTACAGAAGTTCCTTTATCTAATTTTTTAGTAACCACCCTTTCAAGCATAGATAACGATTTATGCTTATGCTCAGTAGCACTAGAACCATCTTCTGCACCTCTTGGATGACATCCTGAAGGGTTTAAATACAGCTGAACATAAGAAATTAACAGGACTGTTAATTAGCTTGGCTGCACTGTAAACAGATTTGGGCACCTTAGCACTGTTAACAGTGCTGTCTTGGTGACAGATCCTCAAACTAATAACTAATGGCAGCAGATTCAAAACATGGTGGACCACAGAGCACTGGATTAGAGAGGTACAAACTGTACTATAATGCTGTCTCCTTGTAAACTTCATCTTGCATTCTTTTCACATGCCCAAACCACCTCAAAGTATTACATTTCACCCATTCTACTCTCCACAATTCATTCCCTTTCCCTTCTTTGCCATACTACATCTCTCATACACCTCTTCATTTCTTTCTTCATTCCAACTTCTGACACCACATGCTCTTCTCAAATACCCCATTTCCACAACTTGGATTTTTGACCACTGTTACTCATTCCATGTCCATGTTTTGGTTGCATAGGTCAGGGTTGGGAGGACTACGCTGACCTTTGATCTTCTCGTCACTTCCGTACTTACATCTTTACTCTGCGTTATTCTGTTAAGGGACCTAGTAACTCTTCTACCCAGTACTGCCCTCTCCCTTATCTCTCCTTCCATATCACCAGACTTACCCAAGACAGCTCCAAAGAACTTAAATTCTCTCACTTCTGCCAGTTTCCCCCATATCCAAAGCACAATTTAGTACACTTTCTTCTTTCACTCTGTATGGTTTTACAAGATGTATACTTTCATTCTGTTTCCTTTCATGCACCATTACTTTACTTTTACTTGTGTTTACCTTCAATCGCCCATACTTACATCATAAAACAGACTTACAACCTTTTGCAACTCTCCTTCACTCTCAGCAAACAACACAGTATCATCCACAAACAGGCTTGCCACTATCCACCACATCTCACCGCCATTCTCCGTCTCTATACCCCTTTTCCCTAGTTTTACTTTCATCTCTCTTATCATGCCATTCATATATATTTATTTAAAAGCCATGGTGACATCACATATCCCTGCCCCATACCATTATGTACCCCAAAACTTTCTCTCATCTATCCATCTACTCTTACACATACATTTGTTCCTATATAGAAGGCTTTCACACTGTCCAACAGTTGTCCCCCTACACCATATATCCTTAAAACATCCCATAAAGCATTCTTCTCAATTATGTAGTTACTGGATTATGTGTTAATTGATAGGTGCATGAAAAGAGAGACTTTTGGATGTTAATGTGCTGAGAGGTGCAACTGGAGGGAATCTGATCATTATCTTGTGGAGGCAAAGGTGAGGATTTGTAGAGGTTTTCAGAAAAGGAGAATGTTGGGGTGAGGAGAGTAAGTGAGCTTGGGAAGAAGACTTGTGTGAGGAAGTACCATGAAAGACTGAGTGCAGAATGGAAAAAGGTGAGAGCAAAGGACGTAAGGGGAGTTGGGGAGGAATGAGATGTATTTAGGGAAGCAGTGATGGCTTACGCAAAAGATGCTTGTGGCATAAGAAGCATGGGAGATGGGCAGATTAGAAAGGGTAGTCAGTGGTGGGATGAAGAAGTAAGATTATTAGTGAAAGAGAAGAGGCATTTGGACGATTTTTGCAGGGAAATAGTGCAAATGATTGGGAGATGTATGGAAGAAAGAGGCAGAAGGTTAAGAGAAAGGTGCAAGAGGTGAAAAAGAGGGCAAATGAGAGTTGGGGTGAGAAAGTATCATTGAATTTTAGGGAGAATAAAAAGATGTTTAGGAAGGAGGTAGATATAGTGCGTAAGACATGGGAAGAAATGGGAACTTCAGTGAAGGGGGCTAATGGGGACGTAATAACAAGTGGTGGTGATGTGAGGAGATGGAGTGAGTATTTTGAAGGTTTGTTGAATGTTAGATGATAGAGTGGCAGATATAGGGTGTTTTGGTCGAGGTGGTGTGCAAAGTGAGAGGGTCAGGAAGAATGATTTGGTAAACATAGAAGACGTAGTGAAAGCTTTGCGGAAGATGAAAGCCGGTGGTTTTGGATGGTATTGTTGAATGTGACTGTGACTGTGTTGTTGACTGGTTGGTGAGGATATTCAGTGTATGTATGGCTCATGGTGAAGTGCCTGAGGATTGGCGGAATGCATGCATAGTGCCATTGTACAAAGGCAAAGGGGATAAAGGTGAGTGCCCAAATTACAGAGGTATAAGTTTGTTGAGTATTCCTGGGAAATTATATGGGAGGGTACTGATTGAGAGGGTGAAGGCATGTACAGAGCATGAGATTGGGAAAGAGCAGTGTGGTTTCAGAAGTGGTAGAGGATGTGTGGATCAGGTGTTTGCTTTGAAGAATGTATGTGAGAAATACTTAGAAAAGCAAATGGATTTGTATGTAGCATTTATGGATCTGGAGAAGGCATATGATAGAGTTGATAGAGATGCTCTGTGGAAGGTATTAAGAATATATGGTGTGGGAGGAAAGTTGTTAGAAGCAGTGAAAAGTTTTTATCGAGGATGTAAGGCATGTGTACGAGTAGGAAGGGAGGAAAGTGATTGGTTCTCAGTGAATGTTGGTTTGCAGCAGGGGTGTGTGATGTCTCCATGGTTGTCTAATTTGTTTATGGATGTGGTTGTTAAGGAGGTGAGTGCAAGAGTTTTGGAGAGATGGGCAAGTGTGCAGTCTGTTGGGGATGAAAGGGTCTGGGAAGTCAGTCAGTTGTTGTTCGCTGATGATACAGCACTGGTGGCTGATTCAAGCGTGTGTGAAAGGAGAAAGTTTAGAATAAATGTGAATAAAAGCAAGTTCGTTCGGATCAGCAGGGTTGAGGGACAAGTTGATCGGGATATAAGTTTAAATGGAGAAAAATTGGAGGAAGTGAAGTGTTTTGATTTCTGGGATTGGACTTGGCAGCGAAGAGAACCTTGGAAACAAAAGTGAGTTGTAGGATGGTGCGGGGGCAATGGTTCTGGGAGAGATGAAGAATGTGGGAAAGAGAGAACATTATCTTGGAGAGCAAAAATAGTATCTTTGAAGGAATATTAGTTCCAGCAATGTTATATTGGTTGCGAGGCATGGGCTACAAGTAGGATTGTGTGGGGAGGGTGAATGTGTTTGAAATGAAATGTTTGATGACAGTACGTGGTGTGAGTTGGTTTGATCAAGTAAGGTAATGAAAGGGTAAGAAAGATGTGTTGTAATAAAAAAGTGTGGTTGAGAGAGCAGAAGAGCGTGTGTTGAAATGGTTTGGACATATAGAGAGGATGAGTGCAGAAAGGTTGATAAAGAGGGTATATGTGTCAGAAATGGAGGGAATAGGGTGAAGCAGGAGACCAAATTGGAGGTGGAAGGTTGGAGGGAAAAAGATTTTGAGGGATCAGGGCCTGAATATGCAGGAGGATGAAATGCATGCATGGATTAGTGTGAATTGGACTATTTGGTATACTGAGGTCGATGTGCCATCAATGCAGTGACCCAAGGAATGTGAAATGTATGGGGTAAATCATGGAAAAGGGTGTGGGGGACCTAGATGTTGATACAGAGCTGTGGTTTTGGTGCATTACACATGACAGTTATAGAATTGATGTGAGTGAATGTGGCCTTTCTTTGTATGTTTCTTAGCACTACTTTGTTGATGCAAGGGATTCAATGCTGTTCTTGGATGTGGTGGTGCCAGGAATGGAGAAAAGCAAGCAAGTATGAGTATTTACATGTGTGTATATATATGCACGTGTATATTTATATATGTGTGTGTATGTGCGTAAATGTTGATATATGTATATGTCAATGGATGGGTCTTTTAACTCACTAACACTAGAAACAGCGATGAAATATATCAAATATGAATATAAATGGGCAAAAAATGTGCATCAGAAATGTCTGTTCAAATTGAGATAGCATAGATAGTAGGATTTTGCAGGGCTTTGTGGTACAGCAGTTTCTGATCTTGTAGGTGATTCACCAGTGGACTGGAATCCTACTTTAATGTATTTCAGATGATGCAAAAATTATGATAGGTGTGTACAGGAATGTGGCCAGATGTACTGTGAATGAAGTTCATCTCGGCTAAATATAATGTGGTGAAGATGAGATACCTTATTATGATAACTTGCCAGAGACGAATTGTCAGAATTTCAGTGAAAGGATTTAAGGTTAACCTAATGCCCAGTATATTACCAAGATGTTAAGGATGTATATTATTTACTGATCAGCAGCATTGTCTTTAATCAAACTCTGTTTGATATCTTTATGTTTGAAATTTATATAAGATTCATGTGTAGTCTTTTTGTATGAATTACAGTATATTTTCTTTGTTGACTGACATTTTTTCATTCAAGCTTGGTATTTTTGAAATTGTCATTTTTTTTTATGAGACCATTTTGTGTGTGAAGCTATGGGAGTGAATGGAAACTTTGAACTCATTACACATTATATAAGTGTGCAAAGTGAAATGGGAAGAAGTGCAATTATCAGAATAGTTTTTGTTACACTTTAACACTAGACATGGGTTGATAATTTCTCTTAATGAATTGAGAGGCTGTGTGCAAGTGATCCTCCTTATGTTGAAAAATAAGCTTATAGTTAAAGCTTTTAGAAAGAGATTTATATGTGACTTTTGATGTATGAGTGAGGGTCACACTGTTAATTTGGCATATTGTTTTGTGTCTTTTCCTTAAATGATTTTCTATAAGGTTTTTGCCTGTATGTTTATGTATGATGTACAAGTTATACAGATAGAAATGAACCATTGGTGCAAAAGATTGTGGTTTGGTGGCACCTATGATTTACAGAATTACTTTTGGGGCAAAAGTCTTATTGGTGGGAAATGAAAAATCTTTTGTCTAAGGCCCACTTGGTAGCATGTCTTGTTCAGGTTGTTAGAATGGTGCAGTGTTGTTTTTTTCTGTCAATCTGTCTATGTCTTTGATGTTTGTTCTCTTTGGGAAGTCTCCCCGGGGAGGTGGGGGGGGGGGGCACAGCAGAAGAGTCTTCATAACTTGTTCCAGTGTATGTTAGCCTTTAGTGTCTCACCCTTAACAGGCTACAGACAAAGGGCAACTCTGGTGCAGTACTTTCAGAGGCTTGTATCTTATGCTCCCTCCAACTACTATTTCCTTGTGTCTAATATTTGTCTAACTAATGTCCTAACTTACTACTACTTCTACCTAATGCATCCAGCTAATGATCCAACCTACTTCTAACCAGTGTTTCTGTTTAACACTCCTGTCTAACTTTCCTACCTACTGCTTTTGTCAGTTGCTTATACCATTTTGCCAAAAGGCAGAGCTAGTGCAGTGTAAACACTGCAGAGGAATCTAGAGTAAGTAAGAATGAGTTGTGTGAGTTCAATGTTGTAAAGTGTTATGTGTAACAAGGAGAGACTGTGTGTTTGTAGAAAGAATGCCAGAATATCCACATGTGGGTGAGGCAGAAAAAGACAGCTACCTGGGTCAAAGGAGTGCAGCTTAACAACCCCTGAAGTGTTGTTCACTACACAGCTGCCACTGTAGCAGTATTATAGAGTACCCAGGAAACTGTTTACTACTTTTGCTAATTTGTGCAGATGATGATCCTTTGTTCATTTAATTTCAAGGCATGAAAGCAAAACCTTTTATTTATTTGTGCATCCATGTGAAGGCTATGTATAACTTTTCTTATTATTTGAATTTCTGTTTACTGTTAGTGTTTATTTCATGTGATAAAGGAGAAATGATACTACCCATGTAATTTCTACATTTTGTTGTGGGTTGATGTGAGAGGCAGATTCAGGGGAAACTGGAAACCCCTGCCCTTCTGTATTATAACTTTCTGAAAGTAGGAACAGAGAAAACCAAATGAAGATTTTTTGAGTAAGGATCAATTATCTGTTCCTGTTGCTGCCTTGCTAATATGGGTATTCTGTGGAGTTTTAGAAAAGATTTATGAGATTGATTATAGACTAGTTGTACAAATACTGAATATACTTTTAAGAGTACATGTATATCATTCTTATTTATGCGGAATTTATGCACAAGGTTTGTCTTTCAGTAATTTTATTGGACTTTGCCTGCATGAATTTACACCTTGATTGAAAAGCCACCTTTGGTGAGGCTAAATCATTGGGAGTACAGTCTCATCGAAGAACTTCTCACTCCAGAGGAGTCTCATATTCTTGTTAGTGGAAGTAACTCAGCCCTCAAGCTGTAGAAGCTTCTGAGAAATGTGTCCTGGGGCAGTTACAAATTTGAGCACAAGCTACGTCTTTAAGTGATTATATATTGTATTTTAAGACTTTCTGCTGGTTTGATTTTCCTTCATAAATTATTCTTAATTTTGATAAAGGGCTTTGAGTTTTGCTATTTCAAAGAAGGAAAGAGATGATTGACCAGAAATATATATTTGTCTATATTTATTTATTTACTTTGCTTTGTCGCTGTCTCCCGCGTTTGCGGGGTAGTGCAAGGAAACAGATGAAAGAAATGGCCCAACCCACCCCCCATACACATGTATATAGATACACGTCCACACACGCAAATATACATACCCATACATCTCAATGTACACATATATATACACACACTGACACATACATATATACACATGCACACAATTCACACTGTCTGCCTTTATTCATTCCCATCGCCACCTCGCCACACATGGAATAACATCCCCCTCCCCCCTCATGTGTACGAGGTAGTGCTAGGAAAAGACAACAAAGGCCCCATTCGTTCACACTCAGTCTCTAGCTGTCATGCGATAAAGCCCGAAACCACAGCTCCCTTTCCACATCCAGGCCCCACAGAACTTTCCATGGTTTACCCCCGACGCTTCACATGCCCTGATTCACTCCACTGACAGCACGTCGACCCCGGTATACCACATCGATCCAATTCACTCTATTCCTTGCCCGCCTTTCACCCTCCTGCATGTTCAGGCCCCGATCACTCAAAATCTTTTTCACTCCATCTTTCCACCTCCAATTTGGTCTCCCACTTCTCCTTGTTCCCTCCACCTCCAACACATATATCCACTTGGTCAATCTTTCCTCACTCATGCTCTCCATGTGCCCAAACCATCTCAAAACACCCTCTTCTGCTCTCTCAACCACTCTCTTTTTATTTCCACACATCTCTCTTACCCTTACATTACTTACTCGATCAAACCACCTCACACCACATATTGTCCTCAAACATCTCATTTCCAGCACATCCACCCTCCTGCGCACAACTCTATCCATAGCCCACGTCTCGCAACCATACAACATTGTTGGAACCACTATTCCTTCAAACATAGCCATTTTTGCTTTCGGAGATAATGTTCTTGACTTCCACACATTCTTCAAGGCTCCCAGGATTTTCGCCCCCCTCCCCCACCGTATGATTCACTTCCGCTTCCATGGTTCCATCCTCTGTCTATCTATCTGTCTATATCTCCGATGCTCATTCCCTCCAAGAACTCCCATCAAGGGGTGGCCCTGGCAGAAGACTCCTCACCTCTTCCTGACCTTATGTGCCTCCCTCACATACACCATTCCATGCAGTCTTCCATTATTTATGTCCCTCCAGTATTCCTCCACCCTATTTGCCCATGTCACAGGTGGTCTTTAAATGTACAGGTTGCACCTCTTTAATCTGGCAACCTTGGGACCTGGCCATTGCCAGACTGCAGAAATTGCTGGAAAACAAAATTTGACCCCTAAATCATACACAGTTGACAATCTGATCTCTTAGTACTCTTACAAAGTCTTTACAGAAGTTCCTTTATCTAATTTTTTAGTAACCACCCTTTCAAGCATAGATAACGATTTATGCTTATGCTCAGTAGCACTAGAACCATCTTCTGCACCTCTTGGATGACATCCTGAAGGGTTTAAATACAGCTGAACATAAGAAATTAACAGGACTGTTAATTAGCTTGGCTGCACTGTAAACAGATTTGGGCACCTTAGCACTGTTAACAGTGCTGTCTTGGTGACAGATCCTCAAACTAATAACTAATGGCAGCAGATTCAAAACATGGTGGACCACAGAGCACTGGATTAGAGAGGTACAAACTGTACTATAATGCTGTCTCCTTGTAAACTTCATCTTGCATTCTTTTCACATGCCCAAACCACCTCAAAGTATTACATTTCACCCATTCTACTCTCCACAATTCATTCCCTTTCCCTTCTTTGCCATACTACATCTCTCATACACCTCTTCATTTCTTTCTTCATTCCAACTTCTGACACCACATGCTCTTCTCAAATACCCCATTTCCACAACTTGGATTTTTGACCACTGTTACTCATTCCATGTCCATGTTTTGGTTGCATAGGTCAGGGTTGGGAGGACTACGCTGACCTTTGATCTTCTCGTCACTTCCGTACTTACATCTTTACTCTGCGTTATTCTGTTAAGGGACCTAGTAACTCTTCTACCCAGTACTGCCCTCTCCCTTATCTCTCCTTCCATATCACCAGACTTACCCAAGACAGCTCCAAAGAACTTAAATTCTCTCACTTCTGCCAGTTTCCCCCATATCCAAAGCACAATTTAGTACACTTTCTTCTTTCACTCTGTATGGTTTTACAAGATGTATACTTTCATTCTGTTTCCTTTCATGCACCATTACTTTACTTTTACTTGTGTTTACCTTCAATCGCCCATACTTACATCATAAACAGACTTACAACCTTTTGCAACTCTCCTTCACTCTCAGCAAACAACACAGTATCATCCACAAACAGGCTTGCCACTATCCACCACATCTCACCGCCATTCTCCGTCTCTATACCCCTTTTCCCTAGTTTTACTTTCATCTCTCTTATCATGCCATTCATATATATTTATTTAAAAGCCATGGTGACATCACATATCCCTGCCCCATACCATTATGTACCCCAAAACTTTCTCTCATCTATCCATCTACTCTTACACATACATTTGTTCCTATATAGAAGGCTTTCACACTGTCCAACAGTTGTCCCCCTACACCATATATCCTTAAAACATCCCATAAAGCATTCTTCTCAATTATGTAGTTACTGGATTATGTGTTAATTGATAGGTGCATGAAAAGAGAGACTTTTGGATGTTAATGTGCTGAGAGGTGCAACTGGAGGGAATCTGATCATTATCTTGTGGAGGCAAAGGTGAGGATTTGTAGAGGTTTTCAGAAAAGGAGAATGTTGGGGTGAGGAGAGTAAGTGAGCTTGGGAAGAAGACTTGTGTGAGGAAGTACCATGAAAGACCTGAGTGCAGAATGGAAAAAGGTGAGAGCAAAGGACGTAAGGGGAGTTGGGGAGGAATGAGATGTATTTAGGGAAGCAGTGATGGCTTACGCAAAAGATGCTTGTGGCATAAGAAGCATGGGAGATGGGCAGATTAGAAAGGGTAGTCAGTGGTGGGATGAAGAAGTAAGATTATTAGTGAAAGAGAAGAGGCATTTGGACGATTTTTGCAGGGAAATAGTGCAAATGATTGGGAGATGTATGGAAGAAAGAGGCAGAAGGTTAAGAGAAAGGTGCAAGAGGTGAAAAAGAGGGCAAATGAGAGTTGGGGTGAGAAAGTATCATTGAATTTTAGGGAGAATAAAAAGATGTTTAGGAAGGAGGTAGATATAGTGCGTAAGACATGGGAAGAAATGGGAACTTCAGTGAAGGGGGCTAATGGGGACGTAATAACAAGTGGTGGTGATGTGAGGAGATGGAGTGAGTATTTTGAAGGTTTGTTGAATGTTAGATGATAGAGTGGCAGATATAGGGTGTTTTGGTCGAGGTGGTGTGCAAAGTGAGAGGGTCAGGAAGAATGATTTGGTAAACATAGAAGACGTAGTGAAAGCTTTGCGGAAGATGAAAGCCGGTGGTTTTGGATGGTATTGTTGAATGTGACTGTGACTGTGTTGTTGACTGGTTGGTGAGGATATTCAGTGTATGTATGGCTCATGGTGAAGTGCCTGAGGATTGGCGGAATGCATGCATAGTGCCATTGTACAAAGGCAAAGGGGATAAAGGTGAGTGCCCAAATTACAGAGGTATAAGTTTGTTGAGTATTCCTGGGAAATTATATGGGAGGGTACTGATTGAGAGGGTGAAGGCATGTACAGAGCATGAGATTGGGAAAGAGCAGTGTGGTTTCAGAAGTGGTAGAGGATGTGTGGATCAGGTGTTTGCTTTGAAGAATGTATGTGAGAAATACTTAGAAAAGCAAATGGATTTGTATGTAGCATTTATGGATCTGGAGAAGGCATATGATAGAGTTGATAGAGATGCTCTGTGGAAGGTATTAAGAATATATGGTGTGGGAGGAAAGTTGTTAGAAGCAGTGAAAAGTTTTTATCGAGGATGTAAGGCATGTGTACGAGTAGGAAGGGAGGAAAGTGATTGGTTCTCAGTGAATGTTGGTTTGCAGCAGGGGTGTGTGATGTCTCCATGGTTGTCTAATTTGTTTATGGATGTGGTTGTTAAGGAGGTGAGTGCAAGAGTTTTGGAGAGATGGGCAAGTGTGCAGTCTGTTGTGAATGAGAGGGTTTGGGGTGAGTCAGTTGTTGTTCACTGATGATACAGCACTGGTGGCTGATTCATGTGAGAAACTGCAGAAGCTGGTGACTGAGTTTGGTAAAGTGTGTGAAAGAAGAAGGCTGAGAGTAAATGTGAATAAGAGTGAGGTTATTTGGTACAGTAGGATTGAGGGACAAATTAATTGGGAGGTATGTTTGAATGGAAAAACTGGGTGAAGTGAAGTGTTTTAGATATCTGGGAGTGGATTTGGCAATGGATGGAACCATGGAAGTGGAAGTGAGTCACAGGGTGGGGGAGGGGGCGAAAGTTCTGGGAGCATTGAGAAATGTGTGGAAGGCGAGAACATTATCTCAGAGAGCAAAAATGGGTATGTTTGAAGGAATAGTGGTTCCAACAATGTTATGTAGTTGTGAGGCATGAGCTATGAATAGGGTTGTGCAAAGTAGGGTGGATGTTTTGGAAATGAGATGTTTAAGGACAATATGTGGTGTGAGGTGATTTGATCGAGTAAGTAATGAAAGTGTAAGAGAGATGTGTGGTAATAAAAAGTGTGGTTGAGAGAGCAGAAGAAGGTGTATTGAAATGGTTTTGTCTCACGAGGAGAAGTGGGAGACCAAATTGTAAGTGGAAGGGTAGAGTGAAAAAGATTTCAAGCAATCGGGGCCTGAACATGTAGGAGGGTGAAAGGCGTGCAAGGAATAGAATGAATTGAAACGATGTGGTATACCGGGGTCGATGTGCTGTAAATGGATTGAACCAGGGTATGTGAAGTGTCTGGGGTAAACCATGGAAAGTTTTGTGGGGCCTGGATGTGGAAAGGGAGCTGTGGTTTCGGTGCATTATATATGACAGCTAGAGACTGTGTGAACAAATTTGGCCTTTGGTGTCTTTTCCTATTGTTACCTCGCGCTTGTGCGGGGAGAGGGTTTTGTAATTTCAGGTGTGGCGGGGTGGCAACAGGAATGAATAAAGGCAGCAATTATGAATTATGCACATGTGTATATATGCATATATCTGTTTATGTATATATATATGTATACGTTGAAATGTATAGGTATGTATATGTGCGTATGTGGATGTGTATGTATATACATGTGTATGTGTTGGACCATTCTTCCGTCTGTTTCCTTGCGCTACCTCACTAACGTGGGAGACAGCGACAAAGTATAATAAACAAATATAAATATAAGATCACCTGAATTATCTCTTGCACAAATGACATGTTTAGATCAAATGGACGGTAGCTTATGCCTATTGTTCACTTTTGCACAGTATGCTATGTATGGAAAATTATCTCTCTAAAGTCTAACTACCTATTTTTGATGAAAGGCCACCATGGAATTAATTATGTATGCTGAGTGTTTTTTATTTTTTCACCCACATTTGAAAAAACCATTGGTTGTCTTACTCACTAGAGACATTTACAGATGTGAAATGTCACTCCTACCACCTTACTAGAAAACGGAAAAATCAAGCCTCAGTTATCCATAAACTGCTGTTGCAGGAAGATGTTGTGTGCTACCTTTAGGGCCATAAACTTTTCCTACATATAGTGTAAATCTTGTGAGACTCAGTTAATGATTACAACAAGCTATCTTACATGTCTGTATCAGGAGACCATAAAGAGTGAATCATAGTTTAATATTAGAAGAATTATTAATCTTAAGCACTGGGGAGTTCAGGGTGAGAAGAAAATGTGCTGAGGTCACTGGGTAAGCATCCTTTTCAGTTTGCAATTAGTTTTTGATGCATCCTCCAGTATGCAAAAAACAGAATTGAATTTTTGGAATGGGTACGTTAGGCCAGTAATCACTTAATCACTGCTTTTAATTACACAAAACACATGACAACATTTGTCAAAATACACGAGAACTCAAAAATGGGCCTGTATGCATCCTAATTCCCAGATTCAAAAGTGCCTCTTTCTCACTCTTGCCAACATTGTACAATTCCTCTTCATTCTCCTTTTCATTTGAATTGCAGTTTTTCTTCTTCATTTTATAGACTCTCCTAGTACTCACCTTTTTTCAACTTTTTCAAAAGCCCAAAAATGCTTTACTACTTACATTGGCAGTAGCTGCACAGTAGCTGTGCAGCATGCACCTTGAGGAGGAGGACTCCTTGGACATGAAGGGCCACTATGAATGGGCCGAGTCCCAAGAGAACACAAGTGACTGTTCACCTTGGATACTAGCAGGCTACTAGTGTTACCAGGCAGCTCCAGTGACCTCTTTCATTGTTTGGGATGCCATTTATGGCCTGCCAACAGAGCCTACAATGCATGTGGAATACAACTTCTGGTAGGAAATTAAGTATGTGAATTGACTCCAATTGCACCCTGTTTTTAAACATAGATTAATGCTCATAGCACTAAAGAGTTAAGTGCTGGTAGCATGTTAATATTTAAATGTCTTTGTATCAAACCAAGGTTTGAATGTCTATGATGCTCTGGTTTTAATGGCTGTTTTGTTATATGACCCATGATACTTTATTTTGATATTCAAAGTTTTTAAGTTTTCATTTGTCTATGAGAGACATAGGCACATCTCTTAAAGGTTATTATTAAGATTTTATGATAATGATAGAATTCTACAGTATATTATTGTATCACATTGTAAGCAGACATATGTTTATGCAATTTAATGAAGAGCAAATTGTTTACCAATGTTTTGCATCAGAATTATCACTTGCTTCATATTTCTAATATGTAAATAATGGTAAATTATATGAGAGGGTATTGATTGAGAGGGTGAAGGCATGTACAGAGCATCAGATTGGGGAAGAGCAGTGTGGTTTCAGAAGTGGTAGAGGATGTGTGGATCAGGTGTTTGCTTTGAAGAATGTATGTGAGAAATACTTAGAAAAGCAAATGGATTTGTATGTAGCATTTATGGATCTGGAGAAGGCATATGATAGAGTTGATAGAGATGCTCTGTGGAAGGTATTAAGAATATATGGTGTGGGAGGAAAGTTGTTAGAAGCAGTGAAAAGTTTTTATCGAGGATGTAAGGCATGTGTACGTGTAGGAAGAGAGGAAAGTGATTGGTTCTCAGTGAATGTAGGTTTGCGGCAGGGGTGTGTGATGTCTCCATGGTTGTTTAATTTGTTTATGGATGGGGTTGTTAGGGAGGTAAATGCAAGAGTTTTGGAAAGAGGGGCAAGTATGAAGTCTGTTGGGATGAGAGAGCTTGGGAAGTGAGTCAGTTGTTGTTCGCTGATGATACAGCGCTGGTGGCTGATTCATGTGAGAAACTGCAGAAGCTGGTGACTGAGTTTGGAAAAGTGTGTGGAAGAAGAAAGTTAAGAGTAAATGTGAATAAGAGCAAGGTTATTAGGTACAGTAGGGTTGAGGGTCAAGTCAATTGGGAGGTGAGTTTGAATGGAGAAAAACTGGAGGAAGTGAAGTGTTTTAGATATCTGGGAGTGGATCTGGCAACGGATGGAACCATGGAAGCGGAAGTGGATCATAGGGTGGGGGAGGGGGCGAAAATCCTGGGGGCCTTGAGAAATGTGTGGAAGTCGAGAACATTATCTTGGAAAGCAAAAATGGGTATGTTTGAAGGAATAGTGGTTCCAACAATGTTGTATGGTTGCTAGGCATGGGCTATGGATAGAGTTGTGCGCAGGAGGATGGATGTGCTGGAAATGAGATGTTTGAGGACAATGTGTGGTGTGAGGTGGTTTGATCGAGTAAGTAATGAAAGTGTAAGAGAGATGTGTGGTAATAAAAAGTGTGGTTGAGAGAGCAGAAGAAGGTGTATTGAAATGGTTTTGTCTCACGAGGAGAAGTGGGAGACCAAATTGTAAGTGGAAGGGTAGAGTGAAAAAGATTTCAAGCAATCGGGGCCTGAACATGTAGGAGGGTGAAAGGCGTGCAAGGAATAGAATGAATTGAAACGATGTGGTATACCGGGGTCGATGTGCTGTAAATGGATTGAACCAGGGTATGTGAAGTGTCTGGGGTAAACCATGGAAAGTTTTGTGGGGCCTGGATGTGGAAAGGGAGCTGTGGTTTCGGTGCATTATATATGACAGCTAGAGACTGTGTGAACAAATTTGGCCTTTGGTGTCTTTTCCTATTGTTACCTCGCGCTTGTGCGGGGAGAGGGTTTTGTAATTTCAGGTGTGGCGGGGTGGCAACAGGAATGAATAAAGGCAGCAATTATGAATTATGCACATGTGTATATATGCATATATCTGTTTATGTATATATATATGTATACGTTGAAATGTATAGGTATGTATATGTGCGTATGTGGATGTGTATGTATATACATGTGTATGTGTTGGACCATTCTTCCGTCTGTTTCCTTGTGCTACCTCACTAACGTGGGAGACAGCGACAAAGTATAATAAACAAATATAAATATAAGATCACCTGAATTATCTCTTGCACAAATGACATGTTTAGATCAAATGGACGGTAGCTTATGCCTATTGTTCACTTTTGCACAGTATGCTATGTATGGAAAATTATCTCTCTAAAGTCTAACTACCTATTTTTGATGAAAGGCCACCATGGAATTAATTATGTATGCTGAGTGTTTTTTATTTTTTCACCCACATTTGAAAAAACCATTGGTTGTCTTACTCACTAGAGACATTTACAGATGTGAAATGTCACTCCTACCACCTTACTAGAAAACGGAAAAATCAAGCCTCAGTTATCCATAAACTGCTGTTGCAGGAAGATGTTGTGTGCTACCTTTAGGGCCATAAACTTTTCCTACATATAGTGTAAATCTTGTGAGACTCAGTTAATGATTACAACAAGCTATCTTACATGTCTGTATCAGGAGACCATAAAGAGTGAATCATAGTTTAATATTAGAAGAATTATTAATCTTAAGCACTGGGGAGTTCAGGGTGAGAAGAAAATGTGCTGAGGTCACTGGGTAAGCATCCTTTTCAGTTTGCAATTAGTTTTTGATGCATCCTCCAGTATGCAAAAAACAGAATTGAATTTTTGGAATGGGTACGTTAGGCCAGTAATCACTTAATCACTGCTTTTAATTACACAAAACACATGACAACATTTGTCAAAATACACGAGAACTCAAAAATGGGCCTGTATGCATCCTAATTCCCAGATTCAAAAGTGCCTCTTTCTCACTCTTGCCAACATTGTACAATTCCTCTTCATTCTCCTTTTCATTTGAATTGCAGTTTTTCTTCTTCATTTTATAGACTCTCCTAGTACTCACCTTTTTTCAACTTTTTCAAAAGCCCAAAAATGCTTTACTACTTACATTGGCAGTAGCTGCACAGTAGCTGTGCAGCATGCACCTTGAGGAGGAGGACTCCTTGGACATGAAGGGCCACTATGAATGGGCCGAGTCCCAAGAGAACACAAGTGACTGTTCACCTTGGATACTAGCAGGCTACTAGTGTTACCAGGCAGCTCCAGTGACCTCTTTCATTGTTTGGGATGCCATTTATGGCCTGCCAACAGAGCCTACAATGCATGTGGAATACAACTTCTGGTAGGAAATTAAGTATGTGAATTGACTCCAATTGCACCCTGTTTTTTAAACATAGATTAATGCTCATAGCACTAAAGAGTTAAGTGCTGGTAGCATGTTAATATTTAAATGTCTTTGTATCAAACCAAGGTTTGAATGTCTATGATGCTCTGGTTTTAATGGCTGTTTTGTTATATGACCCATGATACTTTATTTTGATATTCAAAGTTTTTAAGTTTTCATTTGTCTATGAGAGACATAGGCACATCTCTTAAAGGTTATTATTAAGATTTTATGATAATGATAGAATTCTACAGTATATTACTGTATCACATTGTAAGCAGACATATGTTTATGCAATTTAATGAAGAGCAAATTGTTTACCAATTTTTTGCATCAGAATTATCACTTGCTTCATATTTCTAATATGTAAATAATGGTAAATTATATGGGAGGGTATTGATTGAGAGGGTGAAGGCATGTACAGAGCATCAGATTGGGGAAGAGCAGTGTGGTTTCAGAAGTGGTAGAGGATGTGTGGATCAGGTGTTTGCTTTGAAGAATGTATGTGAGAAATACTTAGAAAAGCAAATGGATTTGTATGTAGCATTTATGGATCTGGAGAAGGCATATGATAGAGTTGATAGAGATGCTCTGTGGAAGGTATTAAGAATATATGGTGTGGGAGGAAAGTTGTTAGAAGCAGTGAAAAGTTTTTATCGAGGATGTAAGGCATGTGTACGTGTAGGAAGAGAGGAAAGTGATTGGTTCTCAGTGAATGTAGGTTTGCGGCAGGGGTGTGTGATGTCTCCATGGTTGTTTAATTTATTTATGGATGGGGTTGTTAGGGAGGTAAATGCAAGAGTTTTGGAAAGAGGGGCAAGTATGAAGTCTGTTGGGGATGAGAGAGCTTGGGAAGTGAGTCAGTTGTTGTTCGCTGATGATACAGCGCTGGTGGCTGATTCATGTGAGAAACTGCAGAAGCTGGTGACTGAGTTTGGAAAAGTGTGTGGAAGAAGAAAGTTAAGAGTAAATGTGAATAAGAGCAAGGTTATTAGGTACAGTAGGGTTGAGGGTCAAGTCAATTGGGAGGTGAGTTTGAATGGAGAAAAACTGGAGGAAGTGAAGTGTTTTAGATATCTGGGAGTGGATCTGGCAGCGGATGGAACCATGGAAGCGGAAGTGGATCATAGGGTGGGGGAGGGGGCGAAAATCCTGGGGGCCTTGAAGAATGTGTGGAAGTCGAGAACATTATCTTGGAAAGCAAAAATGGGTATGTTTGAAGGAATAGTGGTTCCAACAATGTTGTATGGTTGCGAGGCGTGGGCTATGGATAGAGTTGTGCGCAGGAGGATGGATGTGCTGGAAATGAGATGTTTGAGGACAATGTGTGGTGTGAGGTGGTTTGATCGAGTGAGTAACGTAAGGGTAAGAGAGATGTGTGGAAATAAAAAGAGCATGGTTGAGAGAGCAGAAGAGGGTGTTTTGAAGTGGTTTGGGCACATGGAGAGGATGAGTGAGGAAAGATTGACCAAGAGGATATATGTGTCGGAGGTGGAGGGAACAAGGAGAAGAGGGAGACCAAATTGGAGGTGGAAAGATGGAGTGAAAAAGATTTTGTGTGATCGGGGCCTGAACATGCAGGAGGGTGAAAGGAGGGCAAGGAATAGAGTGAATTGGAGCGATGTGGTATACCGGGGTTGACGTGCTGTCAGTGGATTGAAGCAAGGCATGTGAAGCGTCTGGGGTAAACCATGGAAAGCTGTGTAGGTATGTATATTTGCGTGTGTGGACGTATGTATATACATGTGTATGGGGGGGGGGGGTTGGGCCATTTCTTTCGTCTGTTTCCTTGCGCTACCTCGCAAATGCGGGAGACAGCGACAAAGTATAATATAATATAATATATAAATAATGGTATTAAGTGGTTTGAAATCATAGATGTGTGGCTTCTGAATTTACATCAGCATTCGGCTATAATGCTGATATAGGCTTTAATTATGTACATACTGTACTTCAAAAATTTTCCGCTCAGTACTGTAGTCACAAGCAAACAGCTTATGTTTGAAACTGTACCATTTCAAAATAAGATACTGCATTGCCTCTTGTGCATGAGGTTTCCTGTTCTGTTCTTCAGTTTGCATTTATAGCTGACAATATGACATTCTATGCATTCTGTCTCTTGTTCTGCTTTGAATGCAAAATATGGTTGTTTGTGGATGATGGGTATATGTAACATGATACATCCCAGTCAAATCAACAATATGTATTTTTGATATGGATTATCGTGCAATAACCATTACCTATTGATAACCAGTGAATCCAACAACATGCATACAGGAGTATCTGCATTTTTTCACTTTTCATGTTTGATTTACAGTAAGTAGTAATTGGTAGGTAGCTAATGACCAGGAAAGTATACTACCAGAACTACTCGCCTGGGTATTGGGAGGGCTAGCGATGGCTTCATAGTGAGCCAGCATTTCATTGGTTGTCAAATTGCATTCCTCTGACCCAGGTAGCTGTGTTTTCTTACTGCCTCACCCACATATGGACTACTGGCATTATGTCTACAATGGACTACAGGCATTATGTCTACAAACATGCAATCTCTCTTTGTCACACATAACACGTGGACGACACTTAACTCACATAGCTCATTCTTTGTAGTGCTAGATTTTCTTGTGGTGAGAGTCATGTAACATTAGCCTTGCCTTTTGGCAAAATGTTAGGAGCAGTAGAATGAAGTAGTAGGTTGGATCATTAGGTAGAAACATTAGGTAGAAGTAGTAGGTATGAACATTAGGCGTATGCTTTAGGTAGAAGTAGTCAGTAGGAATATTAGGTAGGAGCCTCTGTTAGCACTGCCCTAGACTTGCCCTCTGCCAGTGGCCTGTTAAGGATGAGGCACTAAAGGCTAAGAAGCAGCACTAGAGTTCATTTGTTTTGGAGACTCTAATGCCATGTGAGTTCCATAAAGGAACAGGCATCAGAGACACAGATAGATAGATTGATCATATTCGGTGTAAGGTATGGATTTTAGCTTAATGACCTTTAGCAGTTGATAGCCATTGAATTTAGTGACATATTCATGCAAGTATCCAGAAAGGCCATACACACCACAAGTGTATACATAGGCCAAGACTTATCTTGAATGCATGAATGAGATTTAGGCATTCTTGTTTACTCCATTGGTGATTATGACCATGACCTGTGGAGAGGCCCAAAGGCTAACTTAAGTAAGCAGCCAACCAAGTATCCACAGCCTGCTGTTTGTTACCTTGACAAGCTATTGTGAGACTTGGTACATATTTTCCAAAGATCTGAACTAACCTCCAGTAAATATGATTTATGTGGAATACTTAAGATGGGCTTAGCTATGACATATGAAGTGGTCAGATTAAATCATGGAATAGTCTGTAGGTTTTGGCTTTGGTTGGAAAACTTTTTGCAGTAAAGTATGTTTGACATCCTGGGAATGGATGTGTTCAGATTGGGCCATTGTTCATTTGTTCCTGATACTACCTTAGTAAACCAGGAGAGGCAGATGTGTGTATTAAAGAAAAAGAAGGGAAGTTTGCGAATTTGATAAATCATGCAAGTGATTTGTGATGAGGAAAGAAGGTAACATAATTCATTGTTCACAAACTATAAGAAGCTGCAACCAGTCATATAATGTAGGTCCATGCCTTTCTTGCAGAAAGCTCATCTAGCAGGGCAAGTATATAAAATCTTTATTTAAACTTTTGTCAGTCTGCCTGTCTGTCTGCCTGTCTATCTATCTGTCTATCTATCTTTCTATCTGCATATTATTGTTACTTCATTTCCAGTTTAGTGTGGTGGATCAGGTGCACACAGCTTCCACATTACTCTCACACATCCTCAACTCTATATGCATTAAGGTGAAACGTGGACTTTCTCGACTTCCACATTTTACGTTCCTTTCACTTTTTCACCATAAAGATGAAGTCGATTTGTCCAGTGAGACCAGTGTTTCTATTGATACCACTTCTTTACACAAAATGTTTCCTTTGCATTTTTTCCCAGTCATTTCTCCGGCTTCTTCTCTGAAATATTCCTATATGTGAACAAATCTCTTACTACAAAAATCCACCTCTGACAGACTTCTGCTTGTACCTTACTCCCATATGTCTTCTTCACCAACCTTATGTCTGTCACTGTACACAACCACACCATCTCAAAACCATCCATGTTTCTTTCTAAGGACATCTTCACACTATATAACCTCCCATCCTCATTCTTCTTCATTCTGTCTTATAAATTCTAAGTACACTTCACAAATTTGGTCATCTTATCTACTCTTATTTTTCACCAGTTTTGACCTTGTGCATTTGGGCTTCACATCCATCAATATATCTAAGCCAGATTTATGAATGATTACTGATCGAAGTTAGAATCTCAGTTGCAAAGTATTCCATGAATAAGTTACTCAGGCTGGGACTAAGTGAATTTCGTATGGTAAGACCAAATTTCTGGCTCTAAAAATTTCTTCATCGTCATGGAAAACATTAGTGTGGTCCTTATGGCCATCTTCCCAAGAATGTGGTGTTTTCTTTTATGAATAGCATTCACTTCACCATCAAATTCGAAATTGAATGGGAAAAAGAAAGCAAATTGTCATTTCTTGATGTGTTGATGATTAGGGAATCTGATCATTTATCCTTTAAGATCTACAGGAAGCCTACCAATGCTGAGAGCTATATTCATTATTTTTCTGTACATAATCCTTCGGGAAGAATGTGTGCAGTTATGTCTATATTTTTATGAACATTATGGATATGTCATCCCATAAGTCAGGTGGATGAAAGTAATCATATAAGATGTACCTTATAGGTAGTTACGTCACCCTAAGTAGTTTGTGAATAAGACTTACTAGAAAGCCATGCAACTTGTAACAAAAATATGGAAAAGGATGATGGGTGTAAATCTCTGGTGTAGCCCTATTCTCCTAACTTAGCTAATGTAAGACAGGTACTAATGATAGTGCTTTCGATATTGCCTTCCAATACAATAACACTGTCAGTAAGACTTTGATTAGAAGTTGGCCAAAATATGAAATTGGGAGTGTTTACACCCTCAAATGTAAGGCATGTAAAGAAGCATACATAGGCCAGACAGGTAAAACAGTAACAGAGATACTTTTAGCACAGTCATTCAGTATGCAGGTATGAACAAAGATGTGATCACTAAACATAGTCATGAAAGCGATGACTATGTAGACCTTAACATAAACTCAGTCACAATGTACCCCTCATCTGATTTACTACCTGTAACGTCATTGAGTCTGTCTTGATTGCTGATACTAAGAACTTTAATTTGACCCCAGGTAACTTTAAAGCACATCCTATTATCATACAAATCATGATCAAAAAATTATCAAGAAACAAGAAAATCATTTGAAAACACACAATCCCCTTAACCACAACCCCCTCCCCTTCCCCTTAACAGTCACGCTAGTGTATTGTCTGACATGGCACCAGGAAGACAGAATATGTGTGGTGGTGTTAGGGTTTAAAAACTATATGAATTGTTTGCCCCTGATGAGGTGGATTGTCTCCGTGAAACATATTGTGCTTCATGTATATAAAAACTGCATTTTCAGTAAAATGCAATTTCACGTTAATATATGTTATATTATTATATTTAACCACCATCTCCCGCATTAGCGAGGTAGTGCAAGGAAACAGACGAGGAATGGCCCTGTCCACTCAGATACACATGTATGTATGTAAATGTTAATGTATTTATTTAGTTATGGTACTTTGTCGCTGTCTCCCATGTTAGCAAGGTAGCACAAAGAAACAGACACAGGAATGGCCCAACCCACCCACATACGCATGTATATACATACACGTCCACACACGCACATATACATACCTATACATTTCAGCATATACATATATATACATACACAGATATATACATGTATACACATACACATAATTCATACTTACTGCCTTTATTGATTCCTGTTGCCACCATGCCTCTCATGAAATAGCATCCTCCCTCCCCCCTCCAGCTAGTGCTAGGAAGGAACAAATGGCCACAATTGTTCACACTCAGTCTTTAGCTGTCTTGTGTAATGCACCAAAACCACAGCTTCCTTTCCACATCCAGGTCCCACAAAACTTTCCATTGTTTACCCCAGACGCTTCACATGCCTTAGTTCGATGATCCATTGACAGCATATTGACCCTAGTATACCACATTGTTCCAATTCTTTCTATTCCTTGCATGACTTTCACCCTCCTGTATGTTCAGGCCCTGATCGCTCAAAATCGTTTTCACTCCATCCTTCCACCTCCAATTTGGTCTCCCATTTCTCCTCATTCCCTCTACGTCTGACACATATATCCTCTTTGTCAAGCTTTCCTTGCTCATTCTCTCCATGTGACCAAACCATTTCAATACACCGTCTTCTGCTGTCTCAACCACACTCTTCTTATTATCACACATCTCTCTTACCCTTTCATTACTTACTTGATCTAACCACCTCACATCACATATTGTTCTCAAACATCTAATTTCCAACACATCCACCTCCTCTGCACAACCCTATCTATAACCCATGCCTCACAACCATATAACATTGTTGGAACCACTATTCCTTCAAACATACCCATTTTTCCTCTCCAAGATACCATTCTCGCCTTCCACACATTCTTCAATGCTCCCAGAACCTTCACCCCCTCCCGAACCCTGTGACTTACTTCTACTTCCATGGTTCCATCCGCTGCCAAATCCACTCCTACATATCAAAACACTTCACTTCCTCCTGTTTTTCTCCATTCAAACTCACCTCCCAATTTACTTGTCCCTCACCCTTACTGAACCTAATAACCTTGCTCTTAATCACATTAACTCTCAGCTTCCTTCTTTCACACACTTTACCAAACTCAGTCACTAGCTTCTGCAGTTTCTTACCCGAATCAGCCACCAGTGCTGTATCATCAGTGAACAACTGACCCACTTCCCAATCCCTCTCATCTACAACAGACTGCACACTTGCTCCTCTCTCCAAAACTCTTGCATTTACCTCCCTAACAATCCCATCCATGAATGAATTAAACAACCATGGAGACATCAGGCATCCTTGCTGCATACCAACATTCACTGGGAACCAATCACTTTCCTCTCTTCCTACTCGTACACATGCCTTACATCTTCGATAAAAACTTTTCACTGCTTCTAGCGACTTCCCTCCCACACTATATACTCTTAAAACCTTCCACAGAGCATCTCTATCCACTCTATCATATTCCTTCTCCAGATCAATAAATGCTACATACAAATCCATCTGTTTTTCTAAGTATTTCTCACATATATTCTTCAAAGCAAACACCTGATCCACACATCCTCTCCCACATCTGAAACCACACAACTCTTCCCCAATCCAATGCTCTGTACATGCCTTTACCCTCTTAGTCAATACCCTCCCATATAGTTTCCCAGGAATACTCAACAAACATATGGCTCTGAAATTTGAACACTCATCTTTATCCCCTTTGCCTTTGTACAGTGGCTCTATGCATGCACTCTGCCAATCCTCAGGCACTTCACCATCAACCATACATACAATGAATATCCTCACCAACAAGTTAACAACACAGTCACCCCCTTTTTTGATAAATTCCATTGCAGTACCATCCAAACCCACCGCCTTACCAGCTTTCATCTTCCACAAAGCTTTCACTACCTCTTCTCTGTTTACCAAATAATTTTCCCTAACCCTCTCACTTCGCACACCACCTTGACCAAAACACCCTATATCTGCCACTATATCATCAAACACATTCAACAGACCTTCAAAATACTTACTCCATCTCCCTCTCACTTCACCACTACTTATTATTACCTCTCCATTTGCCCCCTTCACCAATTTTCCCATTTGTCCTCTAGTCTTCATATGTAATGTAATGTAAGGCATGTGTACGTGTAGGAAGTGAGGAAAGTGTTTGGTTCTCCGTGAATGTTGGTTTGCGGCAGGGGTGCGTGATGTCTCCATGGTTGTTTAATTTGTTTATGGATGGGGTTATTAGGGAGGTGAATGCAAGAGTTTTGGAAAGAGGGGCAAGTATGCAGTCTGTTGTGGATGAGAGAGCTTGGAAAGTGAGTCAGTTGTTGTTCACTGATGATACAGCACTGGTGGCTGATTTGGGTGAGAAACTGCAGAAGCTGGTGACTGAGTTTGGTAGAGTATGTTAAAGAAGAAAGCTGAGAGTAAATGTGAATAAGAGCAAGGTTATTAGGTTCAGTAGGGTTGAGGGACAAGTCAATTGGGAGGTAAGTTTGAATGGAGAAAAACTGGAGGAAGTAAAGTGTTTTAGATATCTGGGAGTGGATCTGGCAGCAAATGGAACCATGGAAGTGGAAGTGAATTATAGGGTGGAGTAGGGGGCGAAAGTTCTGGAAGCATTGAAGAATGTGTGGAAGTAGAGAACGTAATCTTGGAAAGCAAAAATGGGTATGTTTGAAGGAATTGTGGTTCCAACAATGATATATGGTTGTGAGGCATGGGCTATAGATAGAGTTTTGCGGAGGAGGGTGGATGTGCTGGAAATGGGATGTTTGAGGACAATATGTGGTGTGAGGTGGTTTGATCGAGTAAGTAATGAAAGGGTAAGAGAGATGTGTGGTAATAAAAAGAGTGTGGTTGAGAGAGCAGAAGGGGGTGTTTTCAAATGGTTTGGTCACGTGGAGAGAATGAGTGAGGAAAGATTGACAAAGAGGATGCATGTGTCAGAGGTGGTGGGAACGAGGAGAAGTGGGAGACCAAATTGGAGGTGGAAAGATGGAGTGGAAATGATTCTGAGTAATCGGGGCCTGAACATGCAGGAGGGTGAAAGGCGTGCAAGGAATAGAGTGAATTGGAACAATATGGTATACCGGGGCCGACGTGCTGTCAGTGGATTGAATCAGGGCATGTGAAGCGTCTGGGGTAAACCATGGAAAGTTCTGTGCGGCCTGGATGTGGAAAGGAGCTGTGGTTTTGGTGCTATGTTGTTTCTTCCTAGCGCTACCTCGTGCACATGCGGGGGGAGGTGGTTGTTATTTTATGTGTGGTGGGGTGGCAACGGGAATGAATAAGGGCAGACAGTACGAATTATGTACATGTGTATATATGTATATGTCTGTGTGTGTATATGTATGTATATGTTGAGATATATTGGTATGTGTATGTGCGTATGTGGACGTGTATGTAAATACATGTGTATGTGGGTGGGTTGGGCCATTCTTTCGTCTGCTTCCTTGCACTACCTCGCTAATGTGGGAGACAGCGAGAAAGTATAATAAAAAATAAAAAATATGTATATATATTTATTTTATTTATTTTGCTTTGTCGCTGTCTCCCGCATTTGTGAGGTAGCGCAAGGAAACAGAAGAAAGAAATAGCCCAAACCACCCCCATACACATGTATGTACACACACGTCCACGCGTAAACCTACACACCCATACATCTCAGTGTACACATATATGTACACACACAGACACATACATAAATACCCATGCACACAATTCACACTGCCTGCCTTTATTCATTCCCATCGCCACCTCGCCACACATGGAATAACATCCCCCTCCCCCTCATGTGTGCGAGGTAATGCTAGGAAAAGATAACAAAGGCCCCATTCGTTCACACTCAGTCTCCAGCTGTCATGCAATAATGCCCGAAACCACAGCTCCCTTTCCACATCCAGGCCCCACACAGCTTTCCATGGTTTACCCCCGACGCTTCACATGCCCTGATTCAATCCACTGACAGCACGTCAACCCCGGTATACCACATCGATCCAATTCACTCTATCCCTTGCCCGCCTTTCACCCTACTGCATGTTCAGGCCCCGATCACTCAAAATCTTTTTCACCATCTTTCCACCTCCAATTTGGTCTCCCACTTCTCGTTCCCTCCACCTCCGACACATCTATACTCTTGGTCAATCTTTCCTCACTCATTCTCTCCATGTGCCCAAACCATTTCAAAACACCCTCTTCTGCTCTCTCAACCACTCTCTTTTTATTTCCACACATCTCTCTTACCCTTACATTACTTACTCAATCAAACCACCTCACACCACACATTGTCCTCAAACATCTCATTTCCAGCACATCCACCCTCCTGCACACAACTCTATCCATAGCCCACGCCTCGCAACCATACAACATTGTTGGAACCACTATTCCTTCAGACATACCCATTTTTGCTTTCGGAGATAATGTTCTCGACTTCCACACATTCTTCAATGCTCCCAGGATTTTCGCCCCCTCCCCCACCCTATGATTCACTTCTGCTTCCATGGTTCCATCCGCTGCCAGATCCACTCCCATATAGCTAAAACACTTTACTTCCTCCAGTTTTCTCCATTCAAACTTACCTCCCAATTGACTTGACCCTCAACCCTACTGTACCTAATAACCTTGCTCTTATTCACATTTACTCTTAACTTTCTTCTTTCACACACTTTACCAAACTCAGTCACCAGCTTCTGCAGTTTCTCACATGAATCAGCCATCAGCGCTGTATCATCAGCAAACAACAACTGACTCACTTCCCAAGCTCTCTCATCCCCAACAGACTTCATACTTGCCCCTCTTTCCAAAACTCTTGCATTCACCTCCCTAACAACCCCATCAATAAACAAATTAAACAACCATGGAGACATCACACACCCCTGCCGCAAACCTACATTCACTGAGAACCAATCACTTTCCTCTCTTCCTACACTTACACATGCCTTACATCCTCGATAAAAACTTTTCACTGCTTCTAACAACTTGCCTCCCACACCATATATTCTTAATACCTTCCACAGAGCATCTCTATCAACTCTATCATATGCCTTCTCCAGATTCATAAATGCTACATACAAATCCATTTGCTTTTCTAAGTATTTCTCACATACATTCTTCAAAGCAAACACCTGATCCACACATCCTCAACCACTTCTGAAACCATACTGCTCTTCCCCAATCTGATGCTCTGTACATGCCTTCACCCTCTAAATCAATACCCTCCCATATAATTTACCAGGAGTACTCAACAAACTTATACCTCTGTAATTTGAGCACTCACTCTTATCCCCTTTGCCTTTGTACAATGGCACTATGCACGCATTCTGCCAATCCTCAGGCACCTCACCATGAGTCATACATACATTAAATAACCTTACCAACCAGTCAATAATACAGTCACCCCCTTTTTTAATAAATTCCACTGCAATACCATCCAAACCTGCTGCCTTGCCGGCTTTCATCTTCCACAAAGCTTTTACTACCTCTTCTCTGTTTACCAAATCATTTTCCCTAACCCTCACACTTTGCACACCACCTCGACCAAAACACCCTATATCTGCCACTCTATCATCAAACACATTCAACAAACCTTCAAAATACTCACTTCATCTCCTTCTCACATCACCACTACTTGTTATCACTTCCCCATTTGCCCCCTTCACTGAAGTTCCCATTTCCTACCTTGTCTTACGCACTTTATTTACCTCCTTCCAGAACATCTTTTTATTCTCCCTAAAATTTACTGATACTCTCTCACCCCAACTCTCATTTGCCCTCTTTTTCACCTCTTGCACCTTTCTCTTGACCTCCTGTCTCTTTCTTTTATACATCTCCCACTCAGTTGCATTTTTTCCCTGCAAAAATCGTCCAAATGCCTCCCTCTTCTCTTTCACTAATAATCTTACTTCTTCATCCCACCACTCACTACCCTTTCTAATCAACCCACCTCCCACTCTTCTCATGCCAAAAGCATCTTTTGCGCAATCCATCATATATATATTTATATATTTTTTTTTTTCTTTGTCGCTGTCTCCCGCGTTTGCGAGGTAGCGCAAGGAAACAGACGAAAGAAATGGGCCAACCCACCCCATACACATATATATACATACGTCCGCACACGCAAATATACATAACTACACAGCTTTCCATGGTTTACCACAGACGCTTCACATGCCCTGATTCAATCCACTGATAGCACGTCAACCCCGGTATACCACATCGATCCAATTCACTCTATTCCTTGCCCTCCTTTCACCCTCCTGCATGTTCAGGCCCCTGATCACACAAAATCTTTTTCACTCCATCTTTCCACCTCCAATTTGGTCTCCCACTTCTCCTCGTTCCCTCCACCTCCGACACATATATCCTCTTGGTCAATCTTTCCTCACTCATTCTCTCCATGTGCCCAAACCATTTCTAAACACCGTCTTCTCTCTCAACCACGCTCTTTTTATTTCCTCACATCTCTCTTACCCTTACGTTACTTACTCGATCAAAGCACCTCACACCACACATTGTCCTCAAACATCTCATTTCCAGCACATCCATACTCCTGCGCACAACTCTATCCATAGCCCACGCCTCGCAACCATACAACATTGTTGGAACCACTATTCCTTCAAACATACCCATTTTTGCTTTCCGAGATAATGTTCTCGACTTCCACACATTCTTCAAGGCTCCCAGGATTTTCGCCCCCTCCCCCACCCTATGATCCACTTCCGTTTCCATGGTTCCATCCACTGCCAGATCCATTCTCAGATATCTAAAACACTTTACTTCCTCCAGTTTTTCTCCATTCAAACTTACCTCCCAATTGACTTGACCCTCAACCCTACTGTACCTAATTACCTTGCTCTTATTCACATTTACTCTTAACTTTCTTCTTTCACACACTTTACCAAACTCAGTCACCAGCTTCTGCAGTTTCTCACATGAATCAGCCACCAGCGCTGTATCATCAGCGAACAACAACTAACTCACTTCCCAAGCTGTCTCATCCCCAACAGACTTCATACTTGCCCCTCTTTCCAAAACTCTTGCATTCACGTCCCTAACAACCCCATCCATAAACAAATTAAACAACCATGGAGACATCACACACCCCTGCCACAAACCTACATTCACTGAGAACCAATCACTCTCCTCTCTTCGTACACGTACACATGCCTTACATCCTCGATAAAAACTTTTCACTGCTTCTAACAACTTGCCTCCCACACCATATATTCTTAATACCTTCCACAGAGCATCTCTATCTACTCTATCATATCCCTTCTCCATATCCATAAATGCTACATACAAATCCATTTGCTTTTCTAAGTATTTCTCACATACATTCTTCAAAGCAAACACCTGATCCACACATCCTCTACCACTTCTGAAACCACACTGCTCTTCCCCAATCTGATGCTCTGTACATGCCTTCACCCTCTAAATCAATACCCTCCCATGTAATTTACCAGGAATACTCAACAAACTTATACCTCTGTAATTTGAGCACTCACTCTTATCCCATTTGCCTTTGTACGATGGCACTATGCACGCATTCCGCCAATCCTAAGGCACCTCACCATGAGTCATACATACATTAAATAACCTTACCAACCAGTCAATAATACAGTCACCCCCTTTTTTAATAAATTCCACTGCAATACCATCCAAACCTGCTGCCTTGCCGGCTTTCATCTTCCGCAAAGCTTTTACTACCTCTTCTCTGTTTACCAAATCATTTTCCCTAACCCTCACACTTTGCACACCACCTCGACCAAAACACCCTATATCTGCCACTCTATCATCAAACACATTCAACAAACCTTCAAAATACTCACTTCATCTCCTTCTCACATCACCACTACTTGTTATCACTTCCCCATTTGCGCCCTTCACTGAAGTTCCCATTTCCTACCTTGTCTTACGCACTTTATTTACCTCCTTCCAGAACATCTTTTTATTCTCCCTAAAATTTACTGATACTCTCTCACCCCAACTCTCATTTGCCCTCTTTTTCACCTCTTGCACCTTTCTCTTGACCTCCTGTCTCTTTCTTTTATACATCTCCCACTCAGTTGCATTTTTTCCCTTCAAAAATCGTCCAAATGCCTCCCTCTTCTCTTTCACTAATAATCTTACTTCTTCATCCCACCACTCACTACCCTTTCTAATCAACCCACCTCCCACTCTTCTCATGCCACAAGCATCTTTTGCGCAATCCATCATATATATATTTATAAATTTTTTTTTTTTGCTTTGTCGCTGTCGTCCGCGTTTGCGAGGTAGCGCAAGGAAACAGACGAAAGAAATGGCCCAACCCACCCCATACACATGTATATACATACGTCCACACACGCAAATATACATAACTACACAGCTTTCCATGGTTTACCCCAGACGCTTCACATGCCCTGATTCAATCCACTGACAGCACGTCAACCCCGGTATACCACATCGATCCAATTCACTCTATTCCTTGCCCTCCTTTCACCCTCCTGCATGTTCAGGCCCCGATCACACAAAATCTTTTTCACTCCATCTTTCCACCTCCAATTTGGTCTCCCTCTTCTCCTCGTTCCCTCCACCTCCGACACATATATCCTCTTGGTCAATCTTTCCTCACTCATTCTCTCCATGTGCCCAAACCATTTCAAAACACCGTCTTCTCTCTCAACCACGCTCTTTTTATTTCCTCACATCTCTCTTACCCTTACGTTACTTACTCGATCAAAGCACCTCACACCACACATTGTCCTCAAACATCTCATTTCCAGCACATCCATACTCCTGCGCACAACTCTATCCATAGCCCACGCCTCGCAACCATACAACATTGTTGGAACCACTATTCCTTCAAACATACCCATTTTTGCTTTCCGAGATAATGTTCTCGACTTCCACACATTCTTCAAGGCTCCCAGGATTTTCGCCCCCTTCCCCACCCTATGATCCACTTCCGTTTCCATGGTTCCATCCACTGCCAGATCCATTCTCAGATATCTAAAACACTTTACTTCCTCCAGTTTTTCTCCATTCAAACTTACCTCCCAATTGACTTGACCCTCAACCCTACTGTACCTAATTACCTTGCTCTTATTCACATTTACTCTTAACTTTCTTCTTTCACACACTTTACCAAACTCAGTCACCAGCTTCTGCAGTTTCTCACATGAATCAGCCACCAGCGCTGTATCATCAGCGAACAACAACTACTCACTTCCCAAGCTCTCTCATCCCCAACAGACTTCATACTTCCCCTCTTTCCAAAACTCTTGCATTCATCTCCCTAACAACCCCATCCATAAACAAATTAAACAACCATGGAGACATCACACACCCCCTGCCGCAAACCTACATTCCCTGAGAACTAATCACTTTCCTCTCTTCCTACACGTACACATGCCTTACATCCTCGATAAAAACTTTTCACTGCTTCTAACAACTTGCCTCCCACACCATATATTCTTAATACCTTCCACAGAGCATCTCTATCAACTCTATCATATGCCTTCTCCAGATCCATAAATGCTACATACAAATCCATTTGCTTTTCTAAGTATTTCTCACATAAATTCTTCAAAGCAAACACCTGATCCACACATCCTCTACCACTTCTGAAACCACACTGCTCTTCCCCTAATCTGATGCTTTGTACATGCCTTCACCCTCTTAATCAATATATATATATATATATATATATATATATATATATATATATATATATATATATATATATATATATATATATATATATATATATATATATATATATATATATATATATATATATATATATATAGGCTAAGGTGAAGATTTGTATGTGTTTTCAGAAAAGAAGAGTGAATGTTGGGATGAAGAGGGTGGTGAGAGTAAGTGAGCTTGGGAAGGAGACTTGTGTGAGGAAGTACCAGGAGACTGAGTACAGAATGGAAAAAGGTGAGAAGAATGGAAGTAAGGGGAGTGGGGGACGAATGGGATGTATTTAGGGAATCAGTGATGGATTGCGCAAAAGATGCTTGTGGCATGAGAAGAGTGGGAGGTGGGTTGATTAGAAAGGGTAGTGAGTGGTGGGATGAAGAAGTAAGATTATTAGTGAAAGAGAAGAGAGAGGCATTTGGACGATTTTTGCAGGGAAAAAATGCAATTGAGTGTGAGATGTATAAAAGAAAGAGACAGGAGGTCAAGAGAAAGGTGCAAGAGGTGAAAAAAAGGGCAAATGAGAGTTGGGGTGAGAGAGTATCATTAAATTTTAGGGAGAATATAAACATGTTCTGAAAGGAGGTAAATAAAGTGCATGAGACAAGGGAGCAAATGGGAACTTCAGTGAAGGGCACAAATGGGGAGGTGATAACAAGTAGTGGTGATGTGAGAAGGAGATGGAGTGAGTATTTTGAAGGTTTGTTGAATGTGTTTGATGATAGAGTGGCAGATGTAGGGTGTTTTGGTTTTTGGTTCTCAGTGATTGGTTCTCAGTGAATGTAGGTTTGCGGCAGGGGGTGTGATGTCTCCATGTTTGTTTAATTTGTTTATGGATGGGGTTGTTAGGGAGGTGAATGCAAGAGTTTTGGAAAGAGGGGCAAGTATGAAGTCTGTTGGGGATGAGAGAGCTTGGGAAATGAGTCAGTTGTTGTTCGCTGATGATACAGCGCTGGTGGCTGATTCATGTGAGAAACTGCAGAAGCTGGTGACTGAGTTTGGTAAAGTGTGTGAAAGAAGAAAGTTAAGAGTAAATGTGAATAAGAGCAAGGTAATTAGGTACAGTAGGGTTGAGGGTCTAGTCAATTGGGAGGTAAGTTTGAATGGAGAAAAACTGGAGGAAGTAAAGTGTTTTAGATATCTGGGAATGGATCTGGCAGCGTATGGAACCATGGAAGCGGAAGTGGATCATAGGGTGGGGGAGATGGCGAAAATCCTGGGAGCCTTGAAGAATGTGTGGAAGTCGAGAACATTATCTCGGAAAGCAAAAATGGGTATGTTTGAAGGAATAGTGGTTCCAACAATGTTGTATGGTTGTGAGGTGTGGGCTATGGATAGAGTTGTGCGCAGGAGGATGGATGTGCTGGAAATGAGATGTTTGAAGACAATATGTGGTGTGAGGTGGTTTGATCGAGTAAGTAACGTAAGGGTAAGAGAGATGTGTGGAAATAAAAAGAGCGTGGTAGAGAGAGCAGAAGAGGGTGTTTTGAAATGGTTTCGGCACATGGAGAGAATGAGTGAGGAAAGGTTGACCAAGAGGATATATGTGTCGGAGATGGAGGGAAAGAGGAGAAGTGGGAGACCAAATTGGAGGTGGAAAGATGGAGTGAAAAAGATTTTGAGTGATCGGGGCCTGAACATGCAGGAGGAACATGCAGGAATAGAGTGAATTGGATCAATATGGTATACCGGGGTTGACGTGCTGTCAGTGGATTGAATCATGTGAAGCGTCTGGGGTAAACCATGGAAAGCTGTGTAGGTATGTATATTTGCGTGTGTGGACGTATGTATATACATGTGTATGGCGGTGGGTTGGGCCATTTCTTTCGTCTGGTTCCTTGCGCTACCTCGCAAACGTGGGAGACAGCGAGAAAGAAAAAAAATATATAATATATATATATATATATATATATATATATATATATATATATATATATATATATATATGCAAAGGTGAGTAATTTTGCAGTTGAGGGAATAATTGGTGGACATAGGGTGTTCAATGTTGTAAAGGGAAATGGTGAAGAGCTTGTAGATTTATATGCTGAAAAAGGACTGGGGATTGGGAATACCAGGTTTAAAAAAGAAAGAGAGATGTACATAAGTATACGTATGCAAGTAGGAGAGAAGGCCAGAGAGCATCATTGGATTACATGTTAATTAACACATGCAAAAGAGAGACTTTTGGATGTTAATGTGCTGAGAGGTGCAACTGGAGGGATGTATGATTATTATCTTGTGGAGGCGAAGTTGAAGATTTGTAGAGGTATTCAGAAAAGAAGAGAGAATGTTAGGGTGAGGAGAGTGGTGAGAGTAAGTGAGCTTGGGAAGGAGACTTGTGTGAGGAAGTACCAGGAGAGACTGAGTACAGAATGGAAAAAGGTGACAAGAAAGGACATAAGGGGAGTGGGGGTGAAATAGGATGTATTTAGGGAAGCAGTGATGGCTTGTGCAAGGGATGCTTGTGGCATGAGAAGAGTGGGAGGTGGGTAGATTAGAAAAGGTAGTGAGTGGTTTGATAAAGAAGTAAGATTATTTGTGAAAGAGAAGAGAGAGGCATTTGGATGATTTTTGCAGGGAAATAATGCAAATGAGTGGGAGATGTATAAAAGAAAGAGGCATGGGGTCAAGAGAAAGGTGCAAGATGTGAAAAAGAGGGCAAATGAGAGTTGGGGTGAGAGAGTATCATTAAATATTAGGAAGAATAAAAAGATGTTTTTGAAGGAGGAAAATAAAGTGCGTAAGACAAGGGGACAAATGGGAACATCAGTGAAGGGGGCAAATGGGGAGGTGATAACAGGTAGTGGTGATGTGAGAAGGAGATGGAGTGAGTATTTTGAAGGTTTGTTGAATGTTTTTGATGATAGAGTGGCAGATATTGGGTGTCTTGTTCGAGGTGGTGTGCAAAGTGAGAGGGTTAGGGAGAATGATTTGGTAGACAGAGAAGAAGTAGTAGAGGCCTTGCGGAAGATGAACGCCGGCAAGGCAGCGGGTTTGGATGGTATTGCAGTGGAGTTCATTAAAAAAGGGGGTGATTGCATTGTTGACTGGTTGGTAAGGTTATTTAATGTATGTATGACTCATGGTGAGGTGCCTGAGGGCTAGAGGAATGCTTGTATAGTGCCATTGTACAAAGGCAAAGGAGATACGAGTGAGTGCTCAAATTACAGAGGTATAAGTTTGTTGAGTATTCCTGGTAAATTATATGGAAGGGTATTGATTGAGAGAGTGAAGGCATGTACAGAGCATCAGATTGGGGAAGAGCAGTGTGGTTTCAGAAGTGGTAGAGGATGTGTGGATCAGGTGTTTGATTTGAAGAATGTATGTGAGAAATACTTAGAAAAGCAAATGGATTTGTATGTAGCATTTATGGATCTGGAGAAGGCATATGATAGAGTTGATAATGCTCTGTGGAAGGTATTAAGAATATATGGTGTAGGAGGTAAGGTTTTAGAAGCAGTGAAAAGTTTTTATCGAGGATGTAAGGCTTGTGTACGTGTAGGAAGAGAGGAAAGTGATTGGTTCTCTGTGAATGTTGATTTGCGGCAGGGGTGTGTGATGTCTCCATGGTTGTTTAATTTGTTTATGGATGAGGTTGTTTGGGAGGTGAATGCAAGAGTTTTGGAAAGAGGGGCACGTATGCAGTCTGTTGTGGATGAGAGAGCTTGAGAAGTGTGTCAGTTGTTTTTTGCTGATTCGGGTAAGAAACTTCAGAAGCTGGTGACTGAGTTTGGTAAAGTGTGTGAAAGAAGAAAGCTGAGAGTAAATCTGAGTAAGAATAAGGATATTAGGTACAATAGGGTTGAGGGTAAATATGAATAAGGTTATTAGGTACAATAGGGTTGAGCGACAAGTCAATTGGGAGGTAAGTTTGAATGGAGAAAAACTGGAGTAGTAAGTAGATATCTGGGAGTGGATTCGGCAGCGGATGGAACCATGGAAGCAGAAGTGTAAATTAGAGTAGGGGAGGGGGCGAAAGTTCTGGGAGCGTTGAAGAATTTGTGGAAGGTGAGAAAATTATCTCGGAATTCAAAAATGGGATGTTGTCCATCCGCTGCCAAATCCATTCCCAGATATCTAAAACACTTCACTTCCCCCAGTTTTTCTCCATTTAAACTTACCTCCCAAATGACTTGTCCCTCAACCCTACTGTTCCTAATAACCTTGTTCTTATTCATATTTACTCTCGGCTTTCTTTCACATACTTTTCCAAACGCAGTCACCAGCTTCTGCAGTTTCTCTCCCGAATCAGCCAATAGCGCTGTATCATGAGCAAACAACAACTGACTCACTTCCCAAGCCCTCTCATCCACAACAGACTGCATACTTGCCCCTCTCTCCAAAACTCTTGCATTCACCTCCCTAACAACCCCATCCATAAGCAAATTAAACAACCATGGAGACATCACGCAGCCCTGCCGCAAACTGACATTCACTGAGAACCAATCGCTTTCCTCTTTTCCCACTTGTACACATGCCTTACATCCTCAATAAAAACTTTTCACTGCTTCTAGCAAATTACCTCCCACACCATATACTCTAAAACCTTTCACAAAATATCTCTCAACCCTATCATATGCCTTCTCCAGATCCATAAATGCTACATACAAATCCATCTGTTTTTCTAAGTATTTCTCACATACATTCTTCAAAGCAAACACCTGATCCACACATCCTCTACCACTTCTGAAACCACACTGCTCTCCCCCAATCTGATGCTCTGTACATGCCTTTACCCTGTCAATCAA
Organism: Panulirus ornatus; assembly: GCF_036320965.1. NCBI lineage: Eukaryota > Metazoa > Arthropoda > Malacostraca > Decapoda > Palinuridae > Panulirus > Panulirus ornatus. The sequence goes on along the minus strand of NC_092252.1, from coordinate 22,517,566 downwards.
TACCCTCCCATATAATTTTCCAGGAATACTAAACAGACGTATGCCTCTGCAATTTGAATCCTCACCTTTATCCCCTTTGCCTTTGTACAATGGCACTATGCATGAATTCCGCCAATCCTCAGGCACTTCACCATGATCCATACATACACTGAATACCCTTACCACCCAATCAGCAACACAGTCACCCCCCTTTTTAATAAATTCCACTGCAATGCCATCCAAACCTGCTGCCTTACTGGCTTTCATCTTCCTTAAAGCTTTCACTACCTCTTCTCTGTTCACCAAACCATTCTCCTTGACCCTCTCACTTTGCACACCACTTTGACCAAAACACCCTATATCTGCCACTCTGTCATCAAGCTTATTCACCATACCTTCAAAATGCTCACTTCATCTCCTTCTCACTTTATCACTACTTGTTATTAGCTCCCCATTTCCCCCCTTCACCGATGTTCTCATTTTTTCTCTTGTCTTACACACGTTATTATCCTCCTTCCAGAACGTGTTTTTATTCTAAAATATAATGATACTCTCTCACCCCAACTCTGAATTGCCCTTCTTTTTCACCTCTTTCACCTCTATCTTGACCACCTGCCACTTTCTTTTACCCATCTCCCAGTCATGTGCACTACTTACCTGCAAAAATCTTTCAAACGCCTCTCTCTTCTTCTTCACTAAGAATCTTACTTCTTCATCCCACCACTCGCCACTCTTTCCAATCTGCCCATCTACCACTTTTTTCTTGCCACAAGCATCTTCTGCACATGCCATCGCTGCTTCCCTAAATAGATCTCATTCCTCCCCCACTCCCCTTTTGTCTTTTGCTCTCCCCTTTTGCCATTCTACTTTCAATCTCTCCTGGTACTTACTCACACAAGTCTCCTTTCCAATCTCACTTACTCTCACCACTCTCTTCTCCCCAACATTCTCTTTTTTTTTTCTGAAAACCTATACAAATCTTCACCTTTGTCTCCACAAGATAGTGATCAGACATCCCTCCAGCTGCCCTTCTCATCACATGAACATCCAAAAGTCTCTCTTTTACACACCTATCAATTAACACATAATCCAATAACGCCCTCTGGCCATCTCTCCACTCACATTCGTATACTTATGTATATCTCTCTTTTTGTACCAGGTATTCCCAGTCACCAGTCATTTTTCAGCACACAAATCCACAAGCTCTTCACCATTTCCATCTGCAACACTGAACACCCCATGTACACCAATTGTACCCTCAACTGCCACATTAATCACCTTTGCATTTAAATCACCCATCACTATAACCCAATCTCATGCATCAAAGCTAACACACTCTTTCAGCTGCTCCCAAAGCACTTGCCTTTCTTAATCTTGCTTCTCATGACCAAGTGCATAGGCACCAGTAATCACCCATCTCTCTCCTCTTTCAGTTTTACCCAGATCAATCTGGAATGTATTTTCTTACATTCTGTCACATACATATACGTATCAACATACACACATATACATATATGTACACAGACATATACATTTATACACATGTACATATTTATACTTGCATGTCTTCATCCATTCCTGGCACTACCCTACCCCACAGAAAACAGCGTGGCTTCCCCCTGCTTCAGTGAGGTGGTGCTACAAAAACAGATAAAAAAGGCCACATTTGTTCACACTAAGTATCTAGCTGTCATGTGTAATGCACCAAAACCACAACTATTGATCCACATCACACACCTTTGCTGCAAACCGACATTCACTGGGAACCAATCACTCTCCTTTCTTCCTACTCATACACAACTTACCTCCCACACCATATATTCTTTAGACCTTCCAGAAAGCATCTCTGTGAACTCTTTCATATGCCTTCTTCAGATCTATAAATGCTCCAAACAAATCCATCCGTTTTTCTAATTTTTTCTCACACATGTTCTTCAAAGCAAACACATGATCCACACTTCCTTTACCACTTCTGAAACCACACAGCTTTTACCCGGTCTGATGCTCTCTACATGCCTTCATCCTTTCAATCAATACCTTCCCATATAATTTTCCAGGAATACTCAACAAACTTATTCCTCTGTAGTTTGTACACTCACCTTTATCCCCATTTCCTTTGTACAATGGCACTATGCATGCATTTTGCCAGTCCTCAGGCACTTCACCATGATCCATGCATACATTGAATATCTTTACCAACCAATCAACAGCAGTCGCCCCTTCCTTAATGAATTCTACTGCAATACCATCCAAACCTGCTGCCTTGCCGGCTTTCATCTTCTGCAAATCTTTCTCAACCTCTTCTCTCTTAACCAAACCATTCTCCCTGATCCTCTCACTTCGCACATCACCCTGACCAAAACACCCTATATCAGATTGCCACTCTATCATCAAACACATTCAACAAACCTTCAAAATCCTCACTCCACCTCCTTCTCACTTCAGCACATCTTGTTATTACTTCACCACTTTCCCCCTTCACCAATGTACCCATTTGTTCTCTTGTCTTACGCATGTTATTTACCTCCTTCCAAAACATCTTTTTATTTTCCCTAAAGTTTAATGATACTTTCTCATCCCAACTCTCATTTGCCCTCATTTTCAACCCTTGCACCGCTCTCTTGACCTCCTGCTGCTTTCTTTTATACATCTCCCAGTTATTTGCACTCCTTCCTTCCAAGTATTGTCCAAAGGCTTTTTTTTTCTCTTTCACTGAGAACTTTTCTTCTTCATCCCACCACTCACCACCCTTTCTAATCTTCCCACGTTTCTCATGCCACCCACATCTTTTGCACAAGCCATCTCTGCCTACCTAAATACATCCCATTCCTCTCTCACTCCCCTCACATCATATGCTCTCACCTTTTGCCATTCTACTCTCAGTCTCTCCTGATACTTCCTCAACAAGTCTTCTTTCCAAGCTCACCTACTCTCACCACTCTCTTCTCCCCAACATTTTCTCTTCTTTTTAGAAAACCTCTACAAATCATCACCTTCACCTCCACAAGATAGTGATGAGACATCCTGGTCAGAATGGCAAAAGGTCAGAGTATATGAAGCAAGGGGAGTGGGTGAGGAATGGGAGGTATTTAGGAAAGCAGTGCTAGCATGTGTGGGAGATGCATTTGGCATGTGAAAGGTGGGAGGTGGGCAGATTAGAAAGGGTTAGAAATTTAGAAATGGTGGTGAGTGGAAAATGAAGTAAATTTGGTAGTAAGAGAAAAGGGAGGCGTTTGGGCAGTATGTACTGAGAAGGAGTGCAAATGATCAGGGGATGTTTAAAAGAAAGCTGCAGGAGGTCAAGAGGAAGGTGGAGGGTGTTTTTTTGAAAAAGAGAGCGAGTTATATTTGGAGTGAACAAGTATCAGTAGACTTCAGGGAGAATAAGATGTTTTGGAAGGAGGTTAGTAATGTGTAAAAAAAGAAGAGAACAAACAGGAACTTAAGTGAAGAGGGCAAAAGGGAAGTGGTAATAGGTAGTGATGAAATTAGGAGGTGATAGAGTAAATATTTTAGAGTACTGTTGATGTGTTTGATAATGGGTGGCAGATGTAGGGTATTTGGTTCAGGTGGTATGCGGAGAGAGTCTCGGAGAATGGTTTGATGAGGAGAGAAGAGGTAGTGAAAGCCTTTCATAAGATGAAATGTGGCAAGATGGTAAGTATATGAATTATAGAATTCTTTTAGAATTAATTTAAAGGTCTCTGGGTATAGTTGTGGATCAGGGGCTCTGGGCATAGTTGTGGATTAGGGACTTTGTTTTCAGTGCACTATACATGGATGTAAGCAATTGAGGCCATTTTTTTTTGTCTGTTCCTGGTGCTGCCTTGCTGACACAGGAAATGGCAAGTGTATGAAAAAACTTACCACTCTAAAGGCATACTACATATGTATAGTAGCCACAGTCAGTGGGTTTATTGTTCAGTTTATTGTTTAGTGATCAGTTTATTGTTAGTGAAATTGATGATGTGATATTTAATCAAATACATTTAAAGCTTGAAGAATTATTAACAGTTACCTCATTAATTCTTAGAATTTCTTCATATACATTTGCTCTAAATGTGTGTGGATGTAACCAAGATGTGAAAAAAGGAGAGATAGGTAGTATGTTTGAGGAAAGGAACCTGGATGTTTTGGCTCTGAGTGAAACGAAGCTCAAGGGTAAAGGGGAAGAGTGGTTTGGAAATGTCTGGGGAGTGAAGTCAGGGGTTAGTGAGAGGACAAGAGCAAGGGAAGGAGTAGCAATACTCCTGAAACAGGAGTTGTGGGAGTATGTGATAGAATGTAAGAAAGTAAATTCTTGATTAATATGGGTAAAATTGAAAGTTGATGGAGAGAGGTGGGTGATTATTGGTGCATATGCACCTGGGCATGAGAAGAAAGATCATGAGAGGCAAGTGTTTTGGGAGCAGCTGAATGAGTGTGTTAGCGGTTTTGATGCACGAGACCGGGTTATAGTGATGGGTGATTTGAATGCAAAGGTGAGTAATGTGGCAGTTGAGGGAATAATTGGTATGCATGGGGTGTTCAGTGTTGTAAATGGAAATGGTGAAGAGCTTGTAGATTTATGTGCTGAAAAAGGACTGATGATTGGGAATACCTGGTTTAAAAAGCGAGATATACATAAGTATACTTATGTAAGTAGGAGAGATGGCCAGAGAGCGTTATTGGATTACGTGTTAATTGACAGGCGTGCGAAAGAGAGACTTTTTGGATGTTAATATGCTGAGAGGTGCAACTGGAGGGATGTCTGATCATTATCTTGTGGAGGCTAAGGTGAAGATTAGTATGGGTTTTCAGAAAAGAGGAGTGAATGTTGGGGTGAAGAAGGTGGTGAGAGTAAGTGAGCTTGGGAAGGAGACCTGTGTGGGGAAGTACCAGGAGAGACTGTGTACAGAATGGAAAAAGGTGAGAACAATGGAAGTAAGGGGAGTGGGGGAGGAATGGGATGTATTTAGGGAATCAGTGATGGATTGCGCAAAAGATGCTTGTGGCATGAGAAGAGTGGGAGGTGGGCTGTTTAGAAAGGGTAGTGAGTGGTGGGATGAAGAAGTAAGAGTATTAGTGAAAGAGAAGAGAGAGGCATTTGGACGATTTTTGCAGGGAAAAAATGCAATTGAGTGGGAGAAGTATAAAAGAAAGAGACAGGAGGTCAAGAGAAAGGTGCAAGAGGTGAAAAAAAGGGCAAATGAGAGTTGGGGTGAGAGACTATCAGTAAATTTTAGGGAGAATAAAAAGATGTTCTGGAAGGAGGTAAATAGGGTGCGTAAGACAAGGGAGCAAATGGGAACTTCAGTGAAGGGCGTAAATGGGGAGGTGATAACAAGTAGTGGTGATGTGAGAAGGAGATGGAATGAGTATTTTGAAGGTTTGTTGAATGTGTCTGATGACAGAGTGGCAGATATAGGGTGTTTTGGTCGAGGTGGTGTGCAAAGTGAGAGGGTTAGGGAAAATGATTTGGTAAACAGAGAAGAGGTAGTAAAAGCTTTGCGGAAGATGAAAGCCGGCAAGGCAGCAGGTTTGGATGGTATTGCAGTGGAATTTATTAAAAAAGGGGGTGACTGTATTGTTGACTGGTTGGTAAGGTTATTTAATGTATGTATGACTCATGGTGAGGTGCCTGAGGATTGGCGGAATGCGTGCATAGTGCCATTGTACAAAGGCAAAGGGGATAAGAGTGAGTGCTCAAATTACAGAGGTATAAGTTTGTTGAGTATTCCTGGTAAATTATATGGGAGGGTATTGATTGAGAGGGTGAAGGCATGTACAGAGCATCAGATTGGGGAAGAGCAGTGCGGTTTCAGAAGTGGTAGAGGATGTGTGGATCAGGTGTTTGCTTTGAAGAATGTATGTGAGAAATACTTAGAAAAGCAAATGGATTTGTATGTAGCATTTATGGATCTGGAGAAGGCATATGATAGAGTTGATAGAGATGCTCTGTGGAAGGTATTAAGAATATATGGTGTGGGAGGCAAGTTGTTAGAAGCAGTGAAAAGTTTTTATCGAGGATGTAAGGCATGTGTACGTGTAGGAAGAGAGGAAAGTGATTGGTTCTCAGTGAATGTAGGTTTGCGGCAGGGGTGTGTGATGTCTCCATGGTTGTTTAATTTGTTTATGGATGGGGTTGTTAGGGAGGTAAATGCAAGAGTTTTGGAAAGAGGGGCAAGTATGAAGTCTGTTGGGGATGAGAGAGCTTGGGAAGTGAGTCAGTTGTTGTTCGCTGATGATACAGCGCTGGTGGCTGATTCATGTGAGAAACTGCAGAAGCTGGTGACTGAGTTTGGTAAAGTGTGTGGAAGAAGAAAGTTAAGAGTAAATGTGAATAAGAGCAAGGTTATTAGGTACAGTAGGGTTGAGGGTCAAGTCAATTGGGAGGTGAGTTTGAATGGAGAAAAACTGGAGGAAGTGCAGTGTTTTAGATATCTGGGAGTGGATCTGTCAGCGGATGGAACCATGGAAGCGGAAGTGGATCATAGGGTGAGGGAGGGGGCGAAAATTTTGGGAGCCTTGAAAAATGTGTGGAAGTCGAGAACATTATCTCGGAAAGCAAAAATGGGTATGTTTGAAGGAATAGTGGTTCCAACAATGTTGTATGGTTGCGAGGCGTGGGCTATGGATAGAGTTGTGCGCAGGAGGATGGATGTGCTGGAAATGAGATGTTTGAGGACAATGTGTGGTGTGAGGTGGTTTGATCGAGTAAGTAACGTAAGGGTAAGAGAGATGTGTGGAAATAAAAAGAGCGTGGTTGAGAGAGCAGAAGAGGGTGTTTTGAAATGGTTTGGGCACATGGAGAGAATGAGTGAGGAAAGATTGACCAAGAGGATATATGTGTCGGAGGTGGAGGGAACGAGGAGAAGAGGGAGACCAAATTGGAGGTGGAAAGATGGAGTGAAAAAGATTTTGTGTGATCGGGGCCTGAACATGCAGGAGGGTGAAAGGAGGGCAAGGAATAGAGTGAAATGGAGCGATGTGGTATACAGGGGTTGATGTGCTGTCAGTGGATTGAATCAAGGCATGTGAAGCGTCTGGGGTAAACCATGGAAAGCTGTGTAGGTATGTATATTTGCGTGTGTGGACGTGTGTATGTACATGTGTATGGGGGGGGGTTGGGCCATTTCTTTCGTCTGTTTCCTTGCGCTACCTCGCAAACGCGGGAGACAGCGACAAAGTATAAAAAAAAAAAAAAAAGAAAAAAAAAAAAATTGCTCTTAATTACTAATCAGAAAGATTTTTATGAAGATAAGAAAATGCATAACTTATGGAGATCTACTTCAAAGTTTAACAGTTTGATATCAGAACGTAATTCCTCTTTTATGGTAGCATTTTGGTTGTCAGAAATTTTCACAAGTATAGGTCAGCATTTGCATTGTTTAATTATACCCCTAGATGTGGTTAGCCTATCCTGGCAAGTCTATTTATTGGTAAAGTGAAAAAAATCATTATTGCTTCACAGTATTTGGTATTTGGGTGTTTGGAATCATCTTTTTTTTATAGATTAACTCCCACTGGCTAGCATTATAACTCAAAGATCAGGTTAGTTCTAAGATGTTTTTCATGTAATAAAAGTTGTTGATATTTTCTAATGGAAGAACCATTTTCTTTCCTTAAACGGTCTATAAAGGAATTCCTTGCTACTTTTTTCTTAGGTTTAATTTTTGTTGGGGTTCTTTTTTCCCTTTTTTTTTAGCTTGTAGGCTTTTTGAGAATTTATGACTTGCACTCCTTTTTTTGTCTTTCTATTTTTGATTGTTTTAGCTTTAAGGTTGGATTGTTTTTGATGTTGTTAAAGGGTTATTCAGAGTTGTATTTTGTATACCTTGAGACTAGAAATTTAGCTACATAACTCAGAATATGTAGCTTTTTCAGACTGTGATGTCAGACCTCTGATCATTGGGATTCTCTGTAACTTATGAAATATGATTGGTAGGAAATGTTTTGGAGAGCAAATTTTCTTTGTCTCAAAATTTTCTGTTCAGAAACTTTTGTCTTTTTTTTTTGACTGAGCCATGACTCCTGCCGGCATCACTGTTGATGATTCTTGTAGTATTATCCTTTTTTATGAAGTTATGGCAGATGATTATTACTTGAAGTATAGGGAATATCTTTTGATGGTAGTAATGGTTGTTTTAAATTCCATGTGGCTTAGTAATAAGGTTTTTCTCTATAATTTTGTAAGCCTGCTTGTCTGATTACAGTCATAAGTTAAATGACTACTATTTCAGTCTAAGAGGGGAAAGGTTCTTGAGGCCTAAATCAGTATCTATCTATCTATCTATCTATTTATCTATCTCTATCTCTGATGCCCATTACCCCTTTAACTCCCATTAAGGGATGGCCTCCATAACATGCATTTTTCCTCTGTTTCTCTCCCTCCAGTATTCCTTAACCCAGTTTACCCATGTCACAGGTGGTCTACCACTCATACCAACCCCTTTAATTATACTATCATACTCTCTCCTTGTAAACTCCCAGTCTTGCATTCTTTCCTTCTGCCCAAACCACCTCAAAGTATTACATTTCACCCATTCTGCCACTACACAATTCATTCCCTTGCTATACCACATCTCTCATACACCCTTTTGTTTATTTCTTCATTCCATCTAGTCACACCACATGCTCTTCTCAAATAGCTCATTTCCATAGCTGTACCTCATTCCATGTCCATGTTTTGGCTGCATAGGTCAGGATTGGGAGGACTATGCCACCCTTAATCCTCTCTTCACTTCCGTACTTACACATCTACCCTCCACTATTCTGTTAAGGGACTCAATAACTCTCCTACCCTGTTATGCTCTCTCCCTTATCTCTCATTCCATATCACCACACTTACCCATGACAGATCCCAGATACTTAAATTCCCTCACTCCTTCCAAGCTCTCAGATACTTAAATTCCCTCACTTCTTCCAGCCTTTCCCCCATGTCCGCTTTCTTCTTTCATTCTATGTGGTTTTCATTCTATGTGGTTTCCTTTCAAACACCATTATTTTACTTTATTATTATACTTTGTCGCTGTCTCCTGCATTAGCAAGGTAGCGCAAGGAAACAGATGAAAGAATGGCCCAACCCACCCACATACACATGTATATACATAAACGCCCACACACGCACATATACATACCTATATATTTCAACATATACATATATATACATACACAGACATATAAATATTTATATACACATGCACATTTATATTCATACATGCTGCCTTCATCCATTTATCTTTAATCTACTCTGCTTCCACACATCATAAAACACACTTACAACCTTCTGCAGCTCTTCATTCTCCACAAACGACACAGTATCATCCACAAACAGGCATGCCACAGTCCACCATATCTTACCGCTACACTCCATCTCTGCACCCGTTTTCCCTAGTTTTGCTTTCATCTCTCTTACCACTCCATCCATCTATATATTAAAAAGCCACGGTGACATCACATAGCCCTACCTCATACCAGCATGTATCCCAAAACTTTCGCTCAGCTCTCCATCCACTCTTACACATGCATTTGCCCCTCTATAGAAGGTTTTTACACCATCCAACAGTTTTCCCCATATACCATATATCCATAACACATCTCACAAAGCATTCCACTCGACTCTGTCGTATGCTTTCTCTAGTTCCATAAAAGCTGCATACAACTTACGTTTCGATAAATACTTTTCCAAGGTCATCTTTACTACAAAATTCTGGTCCACTTATCCTCTAACTTTCCTAAAACCCCCTTGATCTTCACCTATTCTGCATTCAATCACTTCCATCACTCTATCAATTGATATTCTTGCATACACTTTTCCTGGTATAATTAACTGACTTATTCCCCTGTAATTGCTACATACATCCTTTGCACCTTTTTCTTTGAATAAAGGAACAGGGATAGCTTTCACCCAATCCTCAGGCACAACCTTCTGTTTCCATGCCGAATTACATATAAGATGCATTCACTCTATCACACTTTTCCTCCATACTTCAGCATTTCATCCATGATCCCATCCACTCCAGGTGCCTTTCCTACTTTCAGCCTTATTACTACCCTTCTTACCTCCCTCTTAGCTTTAGGCCCCTGCACTTATATCCCCTTCCCTCTCTCAGAATTTCTTTGTAATTTTCTTACTTTACCCAGTGTATTTCCTTTCTGGAACATTCTTAACTTCAGCTGCGTTATTTCCAGTTTCACGATTTTAGGTTCTGTTTTTGTGTTTCCATATTTTCTTTCTATACTCTTCATTATGCTAATACCCATATGCTTTCTTCTCAGTAATCATTCTTTATACCTTGTCATTTCATCACATTTTTCTTACATGCCAGCATTTTTCATACTCCTTATAATATACACTACTTAGTTTTCATGTCTCTTTTTCATTTGATTTCCCTATTGCATTTTACAAAATGATCATTATTTGTCATCGTCATTACTAAGGTAGTGCTTCATTCTTTTGTGCTCTGCCAAAAGTAGTTATGATATAAGACTCAGTTTTATTGTACACGTGGTAGAAAAGTATCATACCACCTTCTATGTAAAAAACAGTATAACACCATGATTGATGGATTTTGAGAAATGCCCATTGTTCTGGGCTCACATTGGTAGCCCTGCTCCCATGATATTAAAATATATCAATTACTAGTGACAGTTCCTTTCATTTGCTATAATACATTTTATGATATGATATTTCATTGGAAATAAGTATGAAGTGGGGCTGCCATGATTATTAAGATATTTGTCTCACATTCACTCTATCCAACCCTACCAAAACAACACAAGTCATACTAATTTTTCAAAATTCATCACATTCATCTGCGAAGATACATTTTTTACCTGTGTACCTGTCATGACCTTACCACTTTCACTCTGTCGTAAGTCCTTATTACAGTTTTGTCCTTAACATTGTGCAGGTAAACAAAATTTTTATGGGATTTAGTCTCAAATTTTACTGTATCAGCCTAGACAAAGCTGTAATTGTTGCTGTTGATTAAGATTGTCATATTCTTAGCATATTAAAGAAGTGAGATGTTGCAGTGTATTCACGATGGTAACCCGGAATTTGTAACTTGCTAGAGCATTTACTGAAAGTGATTAGATTTTTTTTTTTGTTGGGGTGATATGAAAATTTTTTCTTCAAAATAGTAGGAAAAATGATGAATGTTCATGAAGAAATAATTATTTATTTATTGATTTTGCTTTGTCGCTGTCTCCCGCGTTAGTGAGGTAGTGCAAGGAAATAGACAAAAGGTTGGCCCAACCCACCCACATACACATGCATATACATACATGTCCACACACGCCAATATACACACCTATACATCTCAACGTATACATATGTATACACACACAGACATGTACATATATACACATGTACGTAATTCATACTGTCTGCCTTTATTCATTCCCATTGCCACCCTGCCACACATGAAATAAAAACCCCCTCCCCCCCTCATGTGTGCGAGGTAGCGCTAGGAAAAGACAACAAAGGCCACATTCGTTCACACTCAGTCTCTAGCTGTCATGTAATAATGCACCGAAACCACAGCTCCCTTTCCACATCCAGGCTCCACAGAACTTTCCATGGTTTACCCCAGATGCTTCACATGCCCTGGTTTAATCCATTGACAGCACGTCGACCGTGGTATACCACATTGTTCCAGTTCACTCTATTCCTTGCACGCCTTTCACCCTCCTCCATGTTCAGGCCTGATCACTCAAAATCTTTTTCACTCCTTTCCACCTCTAATTTGGTCTCCCATTTCTCCTCATTCCCACCACTTCTGACACATATATCCTCTTGGTCGATCTTTCCCCACATCTTTCCCCATGTGACCAAGTCATTTCAAAACGCCCTCTTCTGCTCTCTCAACGACACTCTTTTTATTACCATACATCTCTCTTACCCTATTATTACTTACTCGATCAAACCACCTCACACCACATATTGTTCTCAAACATCTCATTTCCAGCACATCCACCCTCCTGCGCACAACTCTATCCATAGCCCACGCCTCGCAACCATATAACATTGTTGGAACCACTATTCCTTCAAACATACCCATTTTTGCTTTCCGAGATAATGTTCTCGACTTCCACACATTCTTCAATGCTCCCAGAACTTTTGCCCCCTCCCCCACCCCATGATTCACTTCCGCTTCCATGGTTCCATCTGCTGCCAAATCCACTCCCAGATATCTAAAACACTTCACTTCCTCCAGTTTTTCTCCATTCAAACTTACCTCCCTATTGACTTGTCCCTCAACCCTACTGTACCTAATAACCTTGCTCTTCTTCACATTTACTCTTAACTTTCTTCTTTCACACACTTTACCAAACTCAGTCACCAGCTTCTGCAGTTTCTCACATGAATCAGCCACCAGCGCTGTATCATCAGCAAACAACTGACTCACTTCCCAAGCTCTCTCATCCACAACAGACTGCATACTTGCCCCTCTTTCCAAAACTCTTGCATTTACCTCCCTAACAACCCCATCCATAAACAAATTAAACAACCATGGAGACATCACACACCCCTGCTGCAAACTTACATTCATTGAGAACCAATCACTGACACTTGCCTCCCACACCATGTATTCTTAATACCTTCCACAGAGCATCTCTATCAACTCTATCATATGCCTTCTCCAGATCCATAACTGCTACATACAAATCCATTTGCTTTTCTAAGTATTTCTCACATACATTCTTCAAAGCAAACACCTGATCCACACATCCTCAACCACTTCTGAAACCACACTGCTCTTCCCCAATCTGATGCTCTGTATCTGCCTTCACCCTCTCAATCAATACCCTCCCATATAATTTCCCAGGAATACTCAACAAGCTTATACCTCTGTAATTTGAGCACTCACTTTATCCCCTTTGCATTTGTACAATGGTACTATGCAAGCATTCCGCCAATCCTCAGGCACCTCACCATGAGTCATACATATATTAAATAACCTTACCAACCAGTCAACAATACAGTCACCCCCCTTTTTAATAAATTCCACCGCAATACCATTCAAACCCACTGCCTTGCCAGCTTTCATCTTACGCAAAGCTTTTACTAACTCTTCTCTGTTTACCAAATCATTCTCCCTAACCCTCTCACTTTGCACACCACCTCGACCAAAACACCCTATATCTGCCACTCTATCATCAAACACATTCACCAAATCTTTATAGTACTTGAAATAATTTTTTTTACCAGTTAAAGTAATATCTTTATAGCTTCTTTGATATAAGGCTTACTGAAAAGGAAATCACAGCCCTGCATCCCACACCATTTCTTTCGTCACTTTACACTCAATCTCTGTAAAAGAGGGATTTTTTTAAAGAAAAGTGTTAACCTTAGACTGTGATTATTGTATTTGCTTGATATGCATGCTGTTAATGTCTGATACTCATACATTAATTTGTAAAGGAATTTTTTTTTTTTTACTACTAATGCTTATTTCCTTCTTGTAATGTAGGTGTCATTCATCAGCAGCTTATTGGGATTTATTATAAAAAAAAAAACTATTCAGTGAATACTTCCTGATATGTTTTGTTAAAGCAGCTCTTTATATAGTACAAAATTGCTTTGGTCATGCACAAGTTTGTATTATTTTACAAGTAATCATAACTCAGTATCCATTTCTCCTCTATTTTAGATTGTGAGTGAACTTCTGATGTGGTATTGACGAGCTGCGCAACCAGTAAGGTCTTGATCAGGCGATTAATGGAACACCTAATTGGTCTGGAAGCAAAGCTGCCAGTGATAGTTACTAGCATGCCTTTGTTGCGGCATTTGGAATTTAGACCTTATCAGTTACAATGTGTCTTTTCTAATATGCCTTTATATTTGGTTGTAGATCCACAGTAGTAGGGTAGGGTTAATGGTCCTAAACTCTGGCCTTTCAATAGGTTGTCTGAATATCAGAATATCTTAATATCAGTAGCATTTTTACTTTCAATAGATTTTGGAGAAGTTCAAGGATACTGTTGTGTTTGCAGTAATTGAGTTACATGGGCTGAGTAGGGGAATGAGAAAGACAAGAGGAGTATGATTTAATGAAGAGGTGCAAAAAATCAGAAATTAGAAGAATTGAGCATATCAACTGATTTTATAGCATATTGGAATTCAGAAGAAGATAAGAACAAGGAAAAATATAGCAATACAGGAAAAGAAACCAAGAGTAAAGTGATAAACATGAGCAAAATTGAACTGAAACATAAAGCTGCACCATACATCTGTAAAACCTGCCACAAGACTTTATCTGTCAACTCTAACCTATGCTTCCTCCAGATCAATAAATACCACATACAAACCCATCTGTTTCTCTAGGTATTTCTCACACACATTCTTTGAAGCAAACACCTGATCCACATATCTTCTACCACTCCTGAAACCACCACATTGTTCCTCCCTAGTCTGATGCTCTATACATGTCTCAATCTCTCAGTCAACAAGCTTCTGATTATACATGGCATACTTATACCTTTGTATTTCAAAGACTCATCTTTGTCCTATACCTTTGTATTTCAAAGACTCATCTTTGTCCCCACCAGCCTTTACACAGTGGCACTATACATGCATTCTACCAATCCTCAGGCACTTCACCATGATCAACACATACACAGAAAATCCTAATTAACCAGTTAATGACACAGTCACCCCCTTTCATAAGAAATTCAACACCATCCTCTCCATCAGTCTTTCTATGTTTCATGTTAGGCAAGGCTTTCATCACCTCTTCTCTCTTCACCAAATCCCTTTCCTTGACTTTCACTTCACATACTTCCCTTATCCAACACCCTATATCTGCCATCATCAAACACATTCAGCAATCCTTCAAAATACTCTTATCCATCTCCTCTCCACCTAATCACTACCTGTTACTGCGTCCTCATTTAACCTTTTCACTGATGTTCCCAAAACATCATATTCTCCATTAAATTTTCGAATATTCACTCATCCCAACTATAGTTGGCCCTCTTTTTCACCCCACCCCTGCACCTTCCTTTTGACCTCCTGTCATTTTCTTTTGTATATATCTCAATCATTTGCATGCCTTTCCTGTACGTACTACCCTTACACCACTCTTTTGTGTTTCATTAGTAACTTAGTCATCCCACCTCTCATTACCCTTGTTACCCTTTTTCACTGTTTGTGTCCCACCTTCTGCATTCTACACCCTTCTCTCATACATGCCAACATTACTTCCCTAAATACCTGCCATTCCTTACTCACTCCCCATGTTTCATTTCTTCTAACCCTTTGCCATTCTACACTTAATTACTTGTGGCATTTCTTCAAACAAGTCTCTATTATAAGTTCTCTTTCACCACCCTCTTCTCATCTATATCATTTTCTTATTCCAGCATCAACCCACCTGTTACATTCCTCAAGAATCTTGAGTCACCAAACGTTGACATTATGTAGCTCAAGATCTGTCTCCCAACTACCACATTTTTTCTATTTCGCTCATTGCTCTCCTGATTCTACAAATTTTATATCTTTCTTTGACTTTCTAAACTCATGCCATTAGACTATGGCATCCTCTCACCCATAAGCTGAGATCCTCTACTTAGGGGTTCAACATTCACCATATGGAATGGCTGAATTCCTCCCATATGGTTGGTAGAGGGATTGAGGCCCTCATGTTCTCCATTCTCAATGATCTAGGGCAGTATGTTATCTGTCTGCCAAAACATTCCTTTATTCAAAGGAAGTGTGATAACCTTTCCTCATTATCCACTCATAAGTCTTTTATGGTCTTTAGCTAAGGGCATTGCTAACAACTTCTGTCTCTCTACCTTTCCTTCACTTTTCTGTTCTGACAATACTGTTGCTGTCTTTCCCATAGACAACTCCAGTTCCCGGTCCTTCTCTAACTCCACTTTAGATAACTCTAACATTCATTCCTTCACCCCTGATGCCCCTTTTGCTAACCCTGTGGCCTTTCCAGTAATCTCTTTTTGAACTGTAGAAAAGCACTTCTTCCTCTGGACACAAGCAAGGGTTGTGGTCCTGATGGTATCCATACCCTTGTACTGAAAGAGTGTGCCTATGAACTTACACTTGTGCTTGCTCATCTGTTCTGTTTGTTTAAAAACCAAAACTTTTCCTTCTTCTTAGAAGCATCCATTGTTACATCCCATCCTTAAAAAGGGTGATTGTTCTGACCCCACTGACTTTCTTCTTTGAATCCACCCTCAGTTCCCTGTTGTTAGACACCTTGAATCTCGATCTTCTCTTTGATGATCTGTATGGCTTGTGTAAGGCAAGATCCACTGGTGATATTCTTTCCTGTCTTTCCTCTTTTACTAAAGTCTGGTCATCATCCTCGACATATCTAAAGCTTTTGACAGGGTATGCCATCAGGGCATATCCCAAAGCTCCTCTCATTTGGCTTCCATCCCTCACTTTCTTCCCTGATTTGTAGCTTCCTCTCTGGCCAGTCTATTTCTGTGATTGTTAATGGATCAGCCTCCCTCACTTTCTCTATCAAGATTCTGTCCTGTCCCTTACACTTTTTTCTCCTTTTTATCAACAATTTCCTTTCTCCCACAAAGGCCAAGTTCACTCATATGCTCGTGACTCAACACTGCATTCATCCACATCCCTCAATTCTGCTCCTTCTTCTCTCATATGATCTGCATCTCATCGTAATAAAGCCTCCTCAGTAGACTCAGACAGGATATCTCAGTCAAGTAGATGAAGTCTAGTTAAGTTTGATGTCTCCGAGACCCATTTTCTACCCATCTCTCTGTTGAAATCTTTTCACTTCTCTCATTTTTCTTTTCATGCTTCTGTGATTCTACCTCTTAACTCAATGAACATACCTAGTATTATTTTGATATCTATTTTTTCTTGGAAACCCCACATTACGGTGATAGCTAAGTCTGCTTCTAAGAAATTGGTGATCATATTTAGATGTTGAGAGAAAATTTCTTCTTAACAGTTGCTTCATTTATACAGAGGACTGATTTGTCCTTGTAGGGAGTGCTGCTGTCACATCTGAGGTGGCTTTACCTCTGCATCCTTACTTGACAGAGTTGAGTCAAAAGTGGTCTAACTTATAAAACTTATAAAATCTCCCAGGCTAACTTACAAACTTGACCTGCTTGCCCTATGCCACAATGTTAGCTCACTGTCTCTCTTCTTTATGTTTTACTTTGATTTTTGCTCCCAAGAGATGGCTGCTTTTGTGCTCCTATCACTGGCTAGACTACATGGTACTTGGCAAGCTGCTGCTTCATATGATTACTATGGCCATTGCCAACTCAAGGTTGGGCTGTTTTGATAACTTTGTCTACACCTCGAAGCTTTGGAACTCCCTACCCTCTCATGTTTTTCCCATTAACTATGAGTTGGCACATTGTAAAAGACAAGGAAGGAATGCAGATGATTGGAAGATGTACAAAAGAATGTGGTAAGAGGAAGGTGAGGGTGGTGTGAAAGAGGGCATATAAGGGTTGGGGTGAGAGAGTATCAGTAAACTTTAATGAGAAAGAGATGTTTTGGGAGGAGGTTGATAAAGTGCAAAAAAACAAGAGAACAAATGGGGACTTAGGTGAAGGGGCAAAATGGGCAAGTGGTAACATGTAGTGATGAAGTGAGGAGGAGATAGAGTAAGTGTTTTGAAGGACGGTTGATTGAATGCGGTTGATTGAATGCGGTTGATTATTTGGTGGCAGCTGCAAGGTGTTTGGGCTGGGATGATGTGTAGAGTGAGAGAGTATAGAGAGTGGCTTCATGAAGAGAGAAGAGGTGGTGAAAGCCTTACGTAAGATGTGATGTGGCAGTTTGACTGAAGTAGGTGTATTGCATTTGAAATCATTAAAAGAAGGGAGTGACTGTGCTTGATTTTTTGATTAGGCTGTCATTGTATATATGGATCATGATGAGGTACCTGAGGATTGGTAAAATGCATGTATAATGCCACTGATAAAGGCAAGAGGGTTAAAGGTGAATCTTGAAACTGAAGAGGTATAAGTTTGTTGAGTATACTGGGTAAGTTAAAAGGGAGGGTATTGATTGAGAGGGTGAAGGCATGTACAGAGCATCAGACTTGGGAGGAGCAATGTGTTTCAGAGGTGATAAAGGATGTGTGGATCAGGTGTTTGATTTAAAGAATGTGTGCGAGAAATTCTTAAAGAAATAGATGGATTTGTATGTGGCATTTATCGATCTGGAGAAAGCATATGATAAAAGTTGATACATATGCAATGTGGAAGGTCTTAAGAATGTGTGGTGTGGGAGGAGAGCTGCTAGAAGCAGGGGTGTTTGATGCCATCATGGTTATTTAATTTGTTTATGGATATGGTGGCGAGGGAAGTAGATGGGAGATTCGTGGAGAGAGCGGCAAGTATACTGTCTGTAGGGGATGAGAGGACCTGGTTAGTGATTCAGTTGTGAGAAACTGCAAAAGTTGGTAACTGACATTAGAAGTGTGTGTGAAAGGAAGAGGTTGAGGGTAAAAGTGAAGAAAGCGAGGTTATTACATTTGTTTGTGTTGAGGGACAGATTAGTTGCAGTTTAAGTTTAGATGGAGAAAATTGTGGGAAGTGAAGTGACTTAGATACTTGAGAGTGGATATTGCAGCAATTGGAACCATCGATTTAAGTACTGAAAGGGTAAGGGAGAGGTGTGGTAATAAAAAGTGTGTGGTTGAGAAAGCAGAATAGGTGTGCTGAAATGGTTTGGGCATATGTAGAGAATGCATGAGGAAATGTTGACAAGAGGACTTTTTGCAAGAATTAGAGGGATCAAGGAATATGGGGAGACCAAATTGGAGATGAAAGGATGAAATTAAAAAGATTTTGAGTGATCTGGGCCTGAACGTGCATGAGGATGAGAGGTATACTTGGGATAAAGTGAATTGGAACATTTACTGTTATTGGACTGAAACAGGGCATGTGAAGCGTCTGGAGTAAACCACGGAAA
Organism: Panulirus ornatus; assembly: GCF_036320965.1. Taxonomy (NCBI): domain Eukaryota; kingdom Metazoa; phylum Arthropoda; class Malacostraca; order Decapoda; family Palinuridae; genus Panulirus; species Panulirus ornatus. The sequence continues at coordinate 22,498,668 of NC_092252.1, read as the reverse complement.
GGTTTGTCAGACTTGGTTGTCAATAAGGAACTGTGGTTTCAGTGCATTATAAATGATAGCTAAAGGAGGGATGTGAGCAGATACAGCCTTTCTTTGTCTGTTCCTGGCACTACCTCATTAAAAGTAGGTAATGGTGGTCAAGTATGGAAAGAAAATATAACAGATGTATATGTGTTTATGTGTGTATTTAAGTCTGGATAGAGGAAAAGTTTCAGTATACATGTGGGTGTGAGGCAGGGCTGTGTGATGTCACCATGGCTTTTCGGAAATGACATGGTTAAGAACAATGCGTGGTGTGAAGTGGTTTGATCAGGTAAGTAATGAAAGGGTAAGAGAGATGTGTGGTGGTAAAAAGAGTATGGTTGAGAGAGTAGAAAAAGGTTTGTTGAAATGGTTTGGCCATATGGAGAGAATGAGTGAGAAGAGGTGGAACAAGGAGAAGTGGGAGACCAAACTAGAGGTGGAAGGATGGAGTGAAAAACATTTTGAGCAATCGGGCCCTGGACATACAGGAGGTTGAGAGGTGTGTAAGGAATAGAGTGAATTGGAGCATTGTGGTATACTGGGGTCAGCGTGTTGACATTGGACTGAACCAGTGCATGTGGAACATCTGGGGTAAACCATAGAAAGGTATGTGGGGCCCAGATGTGGATATGGAGCTGTGGTTTCAGTGCACTACATATGACAACTAGAGACTGAGTATGAACAAATGTGGCCTTTTTTGACGTGTTTTCCTGAGAGACTGAGTATGAACAAATGTGGCCTTTTTTGTCTGTTTTCCTGGTGCTACTACTACCTCTCTGAAGTAGGGGGTAGCGATGTTGTTCTCTGTGGGGCAAGGTAGCACCAGGTATGGATGAAGGCAAGCAAGTATGAATATGTACGTGCACATATATGTATATGTCTATGTCTGCATATTTATATGTTGATATGTATATGTGCATGTATGGGCCATTCTTTCATCTGTTTCCTGGCGCTATCTCACTGATGCAGGAAACAGCGCTGAAGCATAATAAATAGATATGTAAATGTGCTGAGAGGTGCAACTGGAGGGATGTATGATCATTATCTTGTGGAGGCTAAGGTGAAGATTTGTATGGGTTTTCAGAAAAGAAGAGTGAATGTTGGGGTGAAGAGGGTGGTGAGAGTAAGTGAGCTTGGGAAGGAGACTTGTGTGAGGAAGTACCAGGAGAGACTGAGTACAGAATGGAAAAATGTGAGAACAATGGAAGTAAGGGGAGTGGGGGAGGAATGGGATGTATTTAGGGAATCAGTGATGGATTGCGCAAAAGATGCTTGTGGCATGAGAAGCGTGGGAGGTGGGTTGATTAGAAAGGGTAGTGAGTGGTGGGATGAAGAAGTAAGATCATTAGTGAAAGAGAAGAGAGAGGCATTTGGACGATTTTTGCAGGGAAAAAATGCAATTGAGTGGGAGATGTATAAAAGAAAGAGACAGGAGGTCAAGAGAAAGGTGCAAGAGGTGAAAAAGAGGGCAAATGAGAGTTGGGGTGAAAGAGTATCATTAAATTTTAGGGAGAATATAAAGATGTTCTGGAAGGAGGTATATAAAGTGCGTAAGACAAGGGAGCAAATGGAAACTTCAGTGAAGGGCGCTAATGGGGAGGTGATAACAAGTAGTGGTGATGTGAGAAGGAGATGGAGTGAGTATTTTGAAGATTTGTTGAATGTGTTTGATGATAGAGTGGCAGATATAGGGTGTCTTGGTTGAGGTGGTGTGCAAAGTGAGAGGGATAGGGAAAATGATTTGGTAAACAGAGAAGAGGTAGTAAAAGCTTTGCGGAAGATGAAAGCCGGCAAGGCAGCAGGTTTGGATGGTACTGCAGTGGAATTTATTAAAAAAGGGGGTGACTGTATTGTTGACTGGTTGATAAGGTTATTTAATGTATGTATGACTCATGGTTAGGTGCCTCAGGATTGGCGGAATGCTTGCATAGTGCCATTGTACAGAGGGAAAGGGGATAAATGTGAGTGCTCAAATTACAGAGGTATAAGCTTGTTGAGTATTCCTGGTAAATTATATGGGAGGGTATTGATTGAGAGGGTGAAGGCATGTACAAAGCATCAGATTGGGGAAGAGTAGTGTGGTTTCAGAAGTGGTAGAGGATGTGTGGATCAGGTGTTTGCTTTGAAGAATGTATGTGAAAAATACTTATAAAATAAAATGGATTTGTATGTAGCATATATGGATCTGGAGAACTCGTATGATAGAGTTGATAGAGATGCTCTGTGGAAGGTATTAAGAATATATGGTGTGGGAGGCAAGTTGTTAGAATGAGTGAAAAGTTTTTTATCGAGGATGTAAGGCATGTGTACGTGTAGGAAGAGAGGAAAGTGATTGATTCTCAGTGAATGTAGGTTTGCGGCAGGGGTGTGTGATGTCTCCATGGTTGTTTAATTTGTTTATGGATGGGGTTGTTAGGTAGGTGAATGCAAGAGTTTTGGAAAGAGGGGCAAGTATGCAGTCTGTTGTGGATGAGAGAGCTTGGTAAGTGAGTCAGTTGTTGTTCGCTGATGATACAGCGCTGGTGGTTGATTCATGTGAGAAACTGCAGAAGCTGGTGACTGAGTTTGGTAAAGTTTGTGAAAGAAGAAAGTTTAGAGTAAATGTGAATAAGAGCAAGGTTTTTAGGTACAGTAGGGTTGAGGGTCAAGTCAATTGGGGGGTAAGTTTGAATGGAGAAAAACTGGAGGAAGTGAAGTGTTTTAGATATCTGGGAGTGGATTTGGCAGTTTATGGAACCATAGAAGCAGAAGTGAATCATAGGTTGGGGAGAGGGCAAAAATTCTGGTAGCCTTGAAGAATGTGTGGAAGTCGAGAACATTATCTTGGAAAGCAAAAATGGGTATGTTTGAAGGAATAGTTGTTCGAACAACGTTGTATGGTTGTGAGGCGTGGGCTATGGATAGAGTTGTGCGCAGGAGGGTGGATGTGCTGGAAATGAGATGTTTGAGGACAATATGTGGTGTGAAGTGGTTTGATCGTGAAAGTGATTATATGGTAAGAGAGATATGTGGTAATAAAAAGAGTGTGGTTGAGAGAGCAGAAGAGGTTGTTTTGAAATGGTTTGGTCACATGGAGAGAATGAGTGAGGAAAGATTGACCAAGAGGATATATGTGTCAGAGGTGGAGGGAACGAGCAGAAGTTGGAGACCAAATTGGAGGTGGAAAGATGAAGTGAAAAAGATTTTGAGTGATCGGGGCCTGAACATGCAGGAGGGTGAAAGGCGTGCAAGGATTAGAGTGAATTGGAACGATGTGGTATACCGGGGTCAACATGGTGTCGGTGGATTGAACTAGGGCATGTGATGCGTCTGGGGTAAACCATGGAAAGTTCTGTAGGGCCTGGAGGTGGAAAGGGAGCTGTGGTTTCGGTGCATGATTACATGACAGCTAGAGACTGAGTGTGAACACATGGGGCGTTTGTTGTCTTTCCTAGCACTACCTCGCACACATGAAGGGGGAGGGGGTTGTTATTCCATGTGTGGCGAGGTGGCGATGGGAATGAATAAAGGCAGACAGTGTGAATTGTGTGCATGTGTATATATGTGTGTCTGTGTGTGTATATATATGTGTACATTGAAGTGTATGGGTATATATATTTGCGTGTGTGGACGTGTATGTATATACATGTGTTTGGGGGTGGGTTGGGCCATTTCTTTTGTCTGTTTCGTTGCGCTACCTCGCGAACGCGAGAGACAGCGACAAAGCAAAATAAATAAATAAATAGAAGGCGACTAAAAGGGGAGGGAGCGTGGGGCTGGAAATCCTTCCCTCTCTTTTTTTTTTTTTTTTTTTATTTTCCAAAAGAAGGAACAGAGAAGGGGGCCAGGTGAGGATATTCCCTCAAAGGCCCAGTCCTCTGTTCTTAATGCTACCTCGCTAACGCGGGAAATGGCAAATAGTTTGAAAGAAAGAAAAAGATTAATATATAGATAGATAAATATATATATATATATATATATATATATATATATATATATATATATATATATATATATATATATATATATATATTATCCCTAGGGATAGGGGAGAAAGAATACTTCCCACGTATTCCCTGCGTGTCGTAGAAGGCGACTAAAAGGGGAGGGAGCGGGGGGCTGGAAATCCTCCCCTCTCAATTTTTTTTAATTTTCCAAAAGAAGGAACAGAGAAGGGGGCCAGGTGAGGATATTCCCTCAGTGGCCCAGTTCTCTGTTCTTAACGCTACCTCGCTAACGCGGGAAATGGCGAATAGTTTGAAAAAAAAAAAAAAAAAATATATATATATATATATATATATATATATATATATATATATATATATATATATTTTATTTATGTTTTGGACAATCACAGGTTTACCAAATGGCGTCCTAGCTTCATCTCTTCGATGTATATCAACTGACTGTTATATTTATCTCTTGTGTCTCCCCTGATGATGTGATTATTACATGAAAGTGCACTTGGGAACTTTTCGTGTTTCATTTTCCCTGTGGACTCATAGGAATATCTTGATCACGTGCAAAATTGTGATCCTTTCCAACATGTATATATATACAAAGCATCAGATTGGGGAAGAGCAGTGTGGTTTCAGAAGTGGTAGAGGATGTGTAGATCAGGTGTTTGCTTTGAAGAATGTATGTGAGAAATACTTAGAAAAGCAAATGGATTTGTATGTAGCACTTATGGATCTGGAGAAGGCATATGATAGAGTGGATAGAGATGCTCTGTGGAAGGTATTAAGAATATATGGTGTGGGAGGCAAGTTGTTAGAAGCAGTGAAAAGTTTTTATCGAGGATGTAAGGCATGTGTACGTGTAGGAAGAGAGGAAAGTGATTGGTTCTCAGTGAATGTAGGTTTGCGGCAGGGGTGTGTGATGTCTCCATGGTTGTTTAATTTGTTTATGGATGGGGTTGTTAGGGAGGTGAATGCAAGAGTTTTGGAAAGAGGGGCAAGTATGAAGTCTGTTGTGGATGAGAGAGTTTGGGAAGTGAGTCAGTTGTTGTTCGCTGATGATACAGCGCTGGTGGCTGATTCATGTGAGAAACTGCAGAAGCTGGTGACTGAGTTTGGTAAAGTGTGTGAAAGAAGAAAGTAAAGAGTAAATGTGAATAAGAGCAAGGTTATTAGGTACAGTAGGGTTGAGGGTCAAGTCAATTGGGAGGTAAGTTTGAATGGAGAAAAACTGGAGGAAGTAAAGTGTTTTAGATATCTGGGAGTGGATCTGGCAGCGGATGGAACCATGGAAGCGGAAGTGGATCATAGGGTGGGGGAGGGGGCGAAAATTCTGGGAGCCTTGAAGAATGTGTGGAAGTCGAGAACATTATCTCGGAAATCAAAAATGGGTATGTTTGAAGGAATAATGGTTCCAACAATGTTGTATGGTTGCGAGGCGTGGGCTATGGATAGAGTTGTGCGCAGGAGGATGGATGTGCTGGAAATGAGATGTTTGAGGACAATATGTGGTGTGAGGTGGTTTGATCGAGTAAGTAACGTAAGGGTAAGAGAGATGTGTGGAAATAAAAAGAGCGTGGTTGAGAGAGCAGAAGAGGGTGTTTTGAAATGGTTTGGGCACATGGAGAGAATGAGTGAGGAAAGATTGACCAAGAGGATATATGTGTCGGAGGTGGAGGGAACGAGGAGAAGTGGGAGACCAAATTGTAGGTGGAAAGATGGAGTGAAAAAGCTTTTGAGTGATCGGGGCCTGAACATGCAGGAGGGTGATAGGAGGGCAAGGAATAGAGTGAATTGGATCGATGTGGTATACCGGGGTTGACGTGCTGTCACTGGATTAAAACAGGGCATGTGAAGCGTCTGGGGTAAACCATGGAAAGCTGTGTAGGTATGTATATTTGCATGTGTGGACATATGTATATACATGTGTATGGGGGTGGGTTGGGCCATTTCTTTCATCTGTTTCCTTGCGCTACCTCGCAAATGCGGGAGACAGCGACAAAGAAAAAAAAAAGAAATATATATATATATATATATATATATATATATATATATATATATATATATATATATATATATATATATATATATTTCAAAGGGGATAAGAGTGAGTGCTCAAATTACAGAGGTATAAGTTTGTTGAGTATTCCTGGTAAATTATATGGGAGGGTATTGATTGAGAGGGTGAAGGCATGTACAGAGCATCAGATTGGGGAAGAGCAGTGTGGTTTCAGAAGTGGTAGAGGATGTGTGGATCAGGTGTTTGCTTTGAAGAATGTATGTGAGAAATACTTAGAAAAGCAAATGGATTTGTATGTAGCATTTATGGATCTGGAGAAGGCATATGATAGAGTTGATAGAGATGCTCTGTGGAAGGTATTAAGAATATATTGTGTGGGATGCAAGTTGTTAGAAGCAGTGAAAAGTTTTTATCGAGGATGTATGGCATGTGTACGTGTAGGAAGGGAGGAAAGTGATTGGTTCTCAGTGAATGTAGGTTTGCGGCAGGGGTGTGTGATGTCTCCATGGTTGTTTAATTTGTTTATGGATGGGGTTGTTAGGGAGGTAAATGCAAGAGTTTTGGAAAGAGGGGCAAGTATGAAGTCTGTTGGGGATGAGAGAGCTAGGGAAGTGAGTCAGTTGTTGTTCGCTGATGATAGAGCGCTGGTGGCTGATTCATGTGAGAAACTGCAGAAGCTGGTGACTGAGTTTGGTAAAGTGTGTGAAAGAAGAAAGTTAAGAGTAAATGTGAATAAGAGCAAGGTTGTTAGGTACAGTAGGGTTGAGGGTCAAGTTAATTGGGAGGTAAGTTTGAATGGAGAAAAACTGGAGGAAGTAAAGTGTTTTAGATATCTGGGAGTGGATCTGGCAGCGGATGGAACCATGGAAGCGGAAGTGGATCATAGGGTGGGGGAGGGGGCGAAAATCCTGGGAGCCTTGAAGAATGTGTGGAAGTCGAGAACATTATTTCGGAAAGCAAAAATGGGTATGTTTGAAGGAATAGTGGTTCCAACAATGTTGTATGGTTGCAAGGCGTGGGCTATGGATAGAGTTGTGCGCAGGAGGAGGGATGTGCTGGAAATGAGATGTTTGAGGACAATGTGTGGTGTGAGGTGGTTTGATCGAGTAAGTAACGTAAGGGTAAGAGAGATGTGTGGAAATAAAAAGAGCGTGGTTGAGAGAGCAGAAGAGGGTGTTTTGAAATGGTTTGGGGACATGGAGAGAATGAGTAAGGAAAGATTGACCAAGAGGATATATGTGTCGGAGGTGGAGGGAATGAGAAGTGGGAGACCAAATTGGAGGTGGAAAGATGGAGTGAAAAAGATTTTGTGTGATCGGGGCCTGAACATGCAGGAGGGTGAAAGGAGGGCAAGGAATAGAGTGAATTGGATCGATGTGGTATACCGGGGTTGACGTGCTGTCAGTGGATTGAATCAGGGCATGTGAAGCGTCTGGGGTAAACCATGGAAAGCTGTGTAGGTATGTATATTTGCGTGTGTGGACGTATATATATACATGTGTATGGGGGTGGGTTGGGCCATTTCTTTCGTCTGTTTCCTTGCGCTACCTCGCAAACGCGGGAGACAGCGACAAAGCAAAAAAAAAATATATATATATATATATATATATATATATATATATATATATATATATATATATATATATATATATAAATATATATATATATATATATATAAATATATATATATATATATATATATATATATATATATATATATATATATATATATATATATATATATATATATATATATGTGGTGTGAGGTGGTTTGATCGAGTAAGTAACGTAAGGGTAAGAGAGATGTGTGGAAATAAAAAGAGCGTGGTTGAGAGAGCAGAAGAGGGTGTTTTGAAATGGTTTGGGCACATGGAGAGAATGAGTGAGGAAAGATTGACCAAGAGGATATATGTGTCGGAGGTGGAGGGAACGAGGAGAAGAGGGAGACCAAATTGGAGGTGGAAAGATGGAGTGAAAAGGATTTTGTGTGATCGGGGCCTGAACATGCAGGAGGGTGAAAGGAGGGCAAGAAATAGAGCGAATTGGAGTGATGTGGTATACAGGGGTTGACGTGCTGTCAGTGGATTGAACCAAGGCATGTGAAGCGTCCGGGGTAAACCATGGAAAGCTGTGTAGGTATGTATATTTGCGTGTGTGGACGTGTGTATGTACATGTGTATGGGGGGGGGTTGGGCCATTTCTTTCGTCTGTTTCCTTGCGCTACCTCGCAAACGCGGGAGACAACGACAAAGTATAAAAAAAAAAAAAAATATATATATATATATATATATATATATATATATATATATATATATATATATATATATATATATATATATATATAGAGTTAATCCCTGGGGATAGGGGATTAAGAATACTTCCCACGTATTCCCTGCGTGTCGTAGAAGGCGACTAAAAGGGGAGGGGGCGGGGGGCTGGAAATCCTCCCCTCTCGTCTTTTTTTATAATTTTCCAAAAGAAGGAACAGAGGGGGCCAGGTGAGGATATTCCAAAAAAGGCCCAGTCCTCTGTTCTTAACGCTACCTCGCTAACGCGGGAAATGGCGAATAGTTTAGAAGAAAGAATATACATAGAGTTTATAGAGATGCTCTGTGGAAGGTATTAAGAATATATGGTGTGGGATGCAAGTTGTTAGAAGCAGTGAAAAGTTTTTATCGAGGATGTAAGGCATGTGTACGTGTAGGAAGAGAGGAAAGTGATTGGTTCTCAGTGAATGTAGGTTTGTGGCAGGGGTGTGTGATGTCTCCATGGTTGTTTAATTTGTTTATGGATGGGGTTGTTAGGGAGGTGAATGCAAGAGTTTTGGAAAGAGGGGCAGTATGAAGTCTGTTGTGGATGAGAGAGCTTGGGAAGTGAGTCAGTTGTTGTTCGCTGATGATACAGCGCTGGTGGCTGATTCATGTGAGAAACTGCAGATGCTGGTAACTGAGTTTGGTAAAGTGTGTGAAAGAAGAAAGATAAGAGTAAATGTGAATAAGAGCAAGGGTATTAGGTACAGTAGGGTTGAGGGTTAAGTCAATTGGGAGGAAAGTTTGAATGGAGAAAAACTGGAGGAAATAAAGTGTTTTAGATATCTGGGAGTGGATCTGGCAGCGGATGGAACCATGGAAGCGGAAATGGATCATAGGGTGGGGGAGGGGGCGAAAATCCTGGGAGCCTTGAAGAATGTGTGGAAGTCGAGAACATTATCTCGGAAAGCAAAAATGGGTATGTTTGAAGGAATAATGGTTCCAACAATGTTGTATGGTTGCGAGGCGTGGGCTATGGATAGAGTTGTGCGCAGCAGGATGGATGTGCTGGAAATGAGATGTTTGAGGACAATGTGTGGTGTGAGGTGGTTTGATCGAGTAAGTAACGTAAGGGTAAGAGAGATGTGTGGAAATAAAAAGAGCGTGGTTGAGAGAGCAGAAGAGGGTGTTTTGAAATGGTTTGGGGACATGGAGAGAATGAGTGAGGAAAGATTGACCAAGAGGATATATGTGTCAGAGGTGGAGGGAACGAGGAGAAGTGGGAGACCAAATTGGAGGTGGAAAGATGGAGTGAAAAAGATTTTGTGTGATCGGGGCCTGAACATGCAGGCAAGTGAAAGGAGGGCAAGGAATAGAGTGAATTGGATCGATGTGGTATACCGGGGTTGACGTGCTGTCAGTGGATTGAATTAGGGCAGGTGAAGCGTCTGGGGTAAACCATGGAAAGCTGTGTAGGTATGTATATTTGCGTGTGTGGACGTATGTATATACATGTGTATGGGGGTGGGTTGGGCCATTTCTTTCCTCTGTTTCCTTGCGCTACCTCGCAAATGTGGGAGACAGCGACAAAGCAAAAAAAAAAAATTATATATATATATATATATATATATATTCTTTCTTTTCTTTTAAACTATTCGCCATTTCCCGCGTTAGCGAGGTAGCGTTAGGAACAGAGGACTGGGCCTTTTTTGGAATATCCTCACCTGGCCCCCTCTGTTCCTTCTTTTGGAAAATAAGAAAAAAAAAAACAAGAGGGGAGGATTTCCAGCCCCCCGCTCCCTCCCCTTTTAGTCGCCTTCTACGACACGCAGGGAATACGTGAGAAGTATTCTTAATCCCCTATCCCCAGGGATAATATATATATATATATATATATATATATATATATATATATATATATATACATGTAAGTATGTACATGTGTATATGTTGATATGTACATGTGTATATATTGCATGTATATGTTGATATGTATATGTGTATATGTGCATGTATGGGTGTTTGTATGTGTGTATATGAGTGGATGGGCCACTCTTTATCTGTTTCCAGACACAACCTCGCTGATGTGGGAGACAGCAATCAGGTGTAATGAAATAAGAAAATTTTATTTACTTTTGGCGACAGAGGAAAGAATTACTTACGTATTCCCTGCGTGTTGTAGAAAGCAACTAAAGAGGGTGTGGCTGGGTGCTGGAAATCCTTTCCTCCAGTTTAATTTTCTATAAGAATTAACAGAGAAGAGGGCCAAGTAAGGGTTTTCCCCTTTAAGGCTCAGTCATCTGTTCTTGACGCTACCTTGCTAACACAGGAAATGGCGAATGTGTATTAAAAAGATATATGTATATGAATTATGAAATATATAAATTATGAAATTCTCACAGTACTTTTCCACCAGGCAGAACCATAGGTCATAAAATGTAATGATATTATATGTGTATCTATGTGGGATGAGTTTTGGGCATCTAAGCAGTAAGTTTACTATCTCTTCGTTGTAGTTGTTGCATCATGGGCATGAAGGGTCCTAAGATATGCTGAATCATTGTCTGTAGTAATGTAAGGATTGATGATATCTGGAGAGTATGCTGGATTATGTGACTCGTGTATGTCTGGGGAATGTGGTTTCAGGTGGATTTGTTGGGTAGAATGGTGTTTAAGACTGAGTTGGGAAGGTTTGATGGGTCATTACAGTGCTATATTTACTGAGGATGGGGTATTTGAGAATAGATGATGGTGAAGAGTGAGGTAGGGGTAGGCATTTTATTTTTACTTGAGTTTGATAGGTAGTTATAGACTGGTTTAGGTGAGAGGGGTCTAGTGCTGGTGAAATTAAGTACTGGGTTTATTAAGGTGGGATTATATTGGGAAGATCTTTGTTTCAAAATGTAAGTGTTGAGTATTTGTGGTTGTTAAGCAGCCAATGATTGTTCTAAGTGCTCTGTTTTGTGTGGTATGCAGTTTTGCAGTATTTTCTTTTGAGAAGGTGGAAGACCAGGAAGAGGAGGCATAGCTTAGAGTAGAATGGATGAGTTGTTTGTAGAGGATGCTAACGGATTCTTCTTTTTGTCTAAATCAGGTACCAGTAGCGCTTTGAAGGCTTTTAGTTTGTGTGTTGCATTTAAGTTAATGTTAATAGTGTGGGAATGAATGTCTGGTGTGCCATATGTAGTGCCTAGAATAGTTGGTGTGTAGAAATCAAGTGAATGGTATTGTCCATTCAAAGTGACTGGAGGGTATGATAGTGGATTTTTGTCTGTCTGGGGTTAGCGAGGAAATATCAGTTACTCTCTAATTATTGTGTGTAATACACAAAATCAGAGTGCTTTATTTACATCTAGGCCCCACAGACATTTCCTTGGTTTCCTTAGACTGCTCCAAATGCCCTGGTTTAGCCACTGACAGCACGTCTCTACTTTTTTACTACTTGCTCGAATTTTCTGTATCCCATGCATACCTATACCCACTTACATGTTCAAGCACTAGACACTCAAAGAATCTTTTGCTTCATCTTTACAATTCCTCGCCAGTTTCCCTCTTTTATGTGTCACTTCTCTTCCGACATGTATACTTTCTTATTCATCGTATCCTCTCTCATATGCATGCTGTATCTTCATAAGATTTTGGAATTCTTATTTTCCTTACTGAATTTTTTCACTGCATTCTTTAAATTTTCATATATGATTATTTGGTACTAGTTTGAGTTCTTGTTCAAAATTAATTGAAAATTGTAATTTTTTTTTCAATGGTGCATTAAAGATTTACTATAGTACTGTATTAGCCATTTGACTTTCACATTTTTTTTCACTTTTTTCATTTGATTCACTTATTTTTCTTGTATGACCATTTGGTGCATGTGTGAGCTGGTCATATTTTTTCAGTGAAAATTAAATTTTTACTATAGTCTCAGAAGAATTATTTTATGTATGAATTTCAGGTCTTGTTTTTTTCCTCGGTTTTTCATCAAATTCATTAAAACGTTTTTAGCAATTGTTTTGTTCATGTGTGAGGTGCTTATATTGCTCATATTTTTGAGTCAGAATAGATAGAGAAATTTGGATTTTTATTTGGCAATGGTGTACTTAGACGTGATCTATAGATGCAGTATTGTACAGTGTATCCGTGAATTTGGGAATTACATTTTTTCTTGGTTGTTTTTTGCTCATACTCATTGACTTTATATAATTGTTTGTTCCTGACTTGATATAGTTGTTTGGTTCCTGTGTGAGGCATCATATTTTTATGTTCAAAATGAATTTTTTAAGTTGGTGCTATGAAAATTGCATTTGCCTTGAGATTTAAGTTTTTTCTTAGTTGTTTTTTCATCAAATTAACTGATTCTTTAGTGATCAGTTGGTATGTGAGTGAGGTCCCCATTATTTTTTTAGCCATAATAGATTGAGAAATGTAGATTTTTCTGTGGCATTTGTACTCTTATAAATCTGGGTTTTTTTTTCTTCTTTTCTTTCATACTCATTCACTGTTTCCCACTTTAGTGAGGTATAGCTAGGAACAGATGAAGGAAAGCCCTCGTTTGCTTTAGATGATTCTTTAGCTGTCATGTTTAATACACCAAAATCACAACCCTTCAGTCCACTACCTGGCTCCACAGACCCCTCTGTGTTTCCCCTGGTTGTTTCATATACTGTGGTTCAGTCCATTAACAGCTTATCGCAGCCTGTATACCACATTCCTCCAGTTCACTGTATCTTGTGCATGCCTTTAACCTCATGCTTAGAAATACTATAGATATCGTTATTTATGTTTACCTCAGGCCTTCTTTTAAAGAGAGAGACCTGATGTTACCCTAGATCTCTTTCCTGAGGTTCCTACAGCCTACAGATGCACCATTTTTATTGACAGGGAAATACGGACTTAGTTCCTTGATGAGACTGTACACCAAATGATAATCTTGTCAATGGTGACTTTTCACTTGTGTTTAACCACATGCAGGCAAGTCCAATAGCAGCAAACTATACAGAGGTCACTTCTCTGCTGTGGTCTTGTGAGCCAAAGTTTTGAGTATACACACTTAGAGAAATTTATACCATTTTACCAATGACGGAATCATGTTTTCAGTAATTCAGTTTTCCACAGCATAAAAAAATAACACCAAACTATACAGAGGTCCCTCCTCTGCCATGGTTTTGTGAGCTAGAGCTTGGAGTGTACACTCTTAGGATAATGTAAACTATTCTACCTACCACCGCATCACATTTTGACTATCCATGGTTTTCCATGGTGTCTTCAAAATTTTATTCATGCATTGAGTGAGTGTTGTATGGCTGCAGGCTACTTCTGGCTTACTCAGCAGACCATTTTTTTTTAGGTGAAAGGCAGGAATAGTGTCATAACAAGGAGGTTTTTCTATGACTAGCATTAAGGTATCCTTTTATGCAGCTTAGGTGGTTGGCTGCTTTGTGGAAGTACGTAGATTCAGCTTCATTGGTGATATAGCATCCTGAATCCCTCATTTCCCATAGACCCTCTGTCTTGCCAGCCATTGTTTTGCCAAACCATGGGGTCTTTCAGGAACATAACCCCAGTGGTTGGCATGGGACATATGCCTAGGCTTTCCAGGATAGAGTGGAGGTGCTGATATACCCTACATGTTTATATTTTTACAGGGTTGAATTATGGTGTTTTGAAATTAGAGGGAAAATAAATGACTCCTAGAGATATGGGAAGAAATTATGATTTAGCAATATTAAAATTTAATTAGAATACTGCTTCTCCATTCTCAGATGCTTCACAGGTCCAGATTGAAAGTATATATGCACACTATGATAAGATATGCTAAGTGGAATTATCAGCATAAGAGTAAAAAGGGTTAGAAGTACAATAGATCATTTATTGAGAGAAACAGATTTAAAAGGAACTTCTCTGTTGAAGGGGAAGTTGCTCCACTAGTGACCTCTACAGTGAAACAAAAGAGAAAATGATGCATAAGGGAACAGAGGGAAGCAGGAAAAGCAAAGGAAAGGAATTTGGTGATTGTCAGGAACTCATGTTTGATTATCTGTTCCAGACCAATAAGAATAGAAAAAGAAAAGGCCTTAGCTCTACCAGGACCATCCCAGGTAGAGCCCAGTTATTTGTTGAATGTGTTTGATGATAGAGTGGCAGAAGTAGGGTGCTTTGGTCGGGGTGGTGTGCAGAGTGAGAGAGTCAGGGAGAATGGTTTGGTCAAGAGAGGAGGTAGTGAAAGCTTTGTGGAAGATGAAATCCAGCAAGGCGGTGGGTTTGGATGGTACTGCAGTAAAATTTATCGAGAAAGGGGGTGACTGTGTTGTTGATTTTTTGGTAAGGATGTTTAGTGTATGTATGGATCATGGTTAAGTGCCTCACGATTGGTGGAATGCATGCATAGTGCCATTGTACAAAGGTAAAGGGGATAAAGGTGAGTGTTCAAGTTACAGAGGCATGGGTTTGAGTATTCCTGGGAAACTGTATAGGCAGGAATTGACTGAGAGGGTGAAAGCATGTACAGAGTATCAGATTTGGGGAAGAGCAGTGTGGTTTCAGAAGAGGCGGAGGATGTGTGGATCAGATATTTGCTTTGAAGAATGTGTGAGAAATACCTAGAAAAACAGATGGATTGTGTGTAGAATTTATGGACCTGGAGAAGGCATATATTAGGGTTGACAGATGATTTGTGGAAGATCTTAAGAGTATATGGTGTGGGAGGTAAGCTGCTGGAAGCAGTGAATTGTTTTTTCAAGGATGTAAGGCATATGTATGAGTAGGAAGAGAAGAGAGTGATTGGTTCCCAGTGAAGGTCAGTCTTAGGCAGGGGTGTGGGATGTCTCCATGGTTGTTTAATTTGTTTTTGGATTGGGTGGTAAGGGGGATAAAAGCAAGAGTTTTGGAGAGGGGGTGAGCATGCATTTTGTTGGGCTTGAGAGGGCTTGGGATGTGAGTCAGTTGTTGTTTGCCAATGATGCAGCTCTGGTGGCTGATTTGAGTGAGAAACTGCAGAAGTTGGTGACTGAGTTTGGAAAAGTGTGTGAAAGAAGAAGGTTGAGAGTAAATGTGAATAAGGGCAAGGTTATTAGGTTCAGCAGGGTTGAAGGACTAGTTAATTGGAATAAAAGTTTGAATGGAGAAAATTGGAGGAGGTGGAGTGTTTTAGATAACTGGAAGTGGACTTCACAGCGAATGGAACCATGGAAACGGAAGTGAGTCACAGGGTGGGGGAGGGGTTAAAGGTTCTGGGAGTGATGAAGAATGTGTGGAAGAGAGAATGTTATTTCAGAGAGCAAAAATGGGTATGTTTGAAGGAATAGTAGTTCCAACAATACTATATGGTCGTGAAGCATGGGCTATAGATAAGGTTGTACAGATGAGGGTGGATGTGTTGCAAATGAAATATTTGAGGACAGTATGTGGTGTGAGGTGGTTTGATCAAGTGAGTAATGAAAGGGTAAGAGAGATGTGTGGAACAAAAAAGAGTTTGGTTGAGAGAGCAAAAGAGGGTGAGTTGAAATGGTTTGGATATATGGTGAGAATGAGTGAGGAAAAATTGACAAAGAGGATATATGTGTCAGAGGTGGAGAGAATAAGGAGAAGCAGGAGACCATATTGGAAGAGGAAGGATGGAGTGAAAAAGATTTTGAGCAATTAGGGCCTGAACATGCAGGGAGGTGAGAGGCGTGCAAGGAATAGAGTGAACTGGAACGATGTGGTATACCAGGGTTGACATGCTGTCATTGGACTGAACCAGGGCATGTGAAATGTCTGGGGTAAGCCATGTAAAGTCTGTGGGGCTTGGATGTGGATAGGGAGCTGTGGTTTCTGTGCATTACACATGACAGCTAGAGAGTGTGATCAAATGTGGCCTTTTTTTGTCTGTTTTCTTGGCACTACCTCACTGATGCAGGGGGTGGCGATGCTGTTTTCTGTGGGGTGTGGTGGAGCTGGGAATGGATGAAGGAAAGCGAATATGAATATGTACATGTGTGTGTGTATGTACATGGCTGTGTATGTGTATGTATATGTGTATATGTTGATATTTTATATTTATTTTATTCTATTATACTTTGTCGCTGTCTCCCACGTTAGCAAGGTATCTTAAGGAAACAGATGAAAGAATGGCCCAACCCACCCACATACACATGTATATACATACAAGTCCTCACACAGCACATATACATACCTATACATCTCAACGTATACATATATATACACACAGAGACATATATACACATGTACATAATTCATACTGACTGCCCATATTCATTCCCGTCGCCACCCCGCCACACATGAAATGACAACCCCCTTCCCCCGCATGTGCATGAGGTAGCGCTAGAAAAAGACAACAAAGGCGACGTTCGTTCACACTCAGTCTATAGCACCGAAACCACAGCTCCCTTTCCACATCCAGGCCCTACAAAACTTTCCATGGATTACCCCAGATGTTTCACATGCCCTGGTTCAGTCCATTGACAGCACATCGACCCGGTATACCACATCATTCCAATTCACTGTATTCCTTGCACACCTTTCACCCTGTTGCATGTTCAGGCCCCGATCACTCAAAATCTTTTTCACTTCATCTTTCCTCCTCCAATTTGGTTTCCCACTTCTCCTCGTTCCCTCCACCTCTGACACATATATCCTCTTGGTCATTCTTTCCTTACTCCTTCTTCTCATGTGACCAAACCATTTCAAAACACCCTCTTCTGCTCTCTAAACCACACTCTTTTTATTACCACACATCTCTCTTACCCTTTCATTACTTACTCGATCAAACCACCTCACACCACATATTGTCCTCAAACATCTCATTTCCAGCACATCCACCCTCCTGCGCACAATTCTATCCATAGCCCACGCCTCACAACCATATAACATTGTTGGAACCACTATTCCTTCAAACATGCCCATTTTTGCTTTGGAAGATAACGTTCTCGACTTCCACACATTTTTCACTGCTCCCAGAACTTTCGCCCCCTCCCCCACCCTATGATTCACTTTTGCTTCCATGGTTCCATCTGCTGCCAAATCCACTCCCAGATATCTAAAACACTTCACTTCCTCCAGTTTTTCTCCATTCAAACTTACCTCCCAATTGACTTGTCCCTCAACCCAACTGTACCTAATAACCTTGCTCTTATTCACATTTACTCTCAGCTTTCTTCTTTCACACACTTTACCAAACTCAGTCACCAGCTTCTGCAGTTTCTCACCCGAATCAGCCACTAGCGCTGTATCATCAGCGAACAACAACTGACTCACTTCCCAAGCTCTCTCATCCACAACAGACTGCATACTTGCCCCTCTTTCCAAAACTCTTGCATTCACCTCCCTAACAACCCCATCCATAAACAAGTTAAACACCCATGGACTCATCACACACCCTTGCCGCAAACCAACATTCTTTGAGAACCAATCACTTTCCACTCTTCCTACATGTACACATGCCTTACATCCTCGATAAAGACTTTTCACTGCTTCTAACAACTTGCCTCCCACACCATATATTCTTAATACCTTCCCCAGAGCATCTCTATCAACTCTATCATATGCCTTCTCCAGATCCATATATGCTACATACAAATCCATTTGCTTTTCTAATTATTTCTCACATACATTCTTCAAAGCAAACACCTGATCCACACATCCTCTGCCACTTCTGAAACCACAGTGCTCCTCCCCAATCTGATACTCTGTACATGCCATCACCCTCTCAATCAATACCCTCCCATATAATTTTCCAGGAATACTCATCAAACTTTTACCTCTGAAATTTGTATGTATATGTGCAGGTATGAGCATGTATGTATATATATATGTGTATATGAGTGGATGGGTCTTTCTTTGTCTGTTTCTGGGTGCTACCTCACTGATGCAGAAAACAGCAATCAAGTATAATAAAAAAGATGTGATGGTAAATATTTTATGTTAGCTAAAATGACACAGGCAGCTGAGGCCTTAATCAAGGACATCCCACTTACAGAGAAGGGGGCCAAGTGAGGATATTCCCTCTAAGGCTCAGTCCTTATTTCTGAATGCTACCTTGCTAATGCAGGTGTGCTCATCCTCCTCAAAGGCTCAGACTGGGGTGTCTAAATGTGTGTGGATGTAACCAATATGAGAAGAAAGGAGAGATAGGTCATATGTTTGAGGAAAGAAATCTGGATGTTCTGGCTCTGAGTGAAATGAAGCTCTAGGGTAAAGTGGAAAAATGGTTTGGAAATGTCTTAGAAGGAAAGTCAGGAGTTGGTGAGAGGACAAGAGCTTAGGAAGGAGTAACACTGCTCCTGAAGCAGGAGTTGTGGGAGTGTGTGATAGTGTAAGAAAGTAAATTCTAGATTGATGTGGGTAAAGCTTAGAGCGGATGGAGAGAGATGGTGCTTATGCACCTGCTCATGAGAAAAAAGATCGTGAGAGGTAAGTGTTTTGGGAGCAGGTAAGTGATTGTGTTAGCAGCTTTGATGCATGAGACTGGGTATAAGTGATGGGTGATCTAAATGCAAAGGTGATGAATGTGGCAGTTGAGGGCATAATTGGTCTACATGGGGTATTCAGTGTTGTGAATGGAAATGGTGAAGAGCTTGTGGATTTGTGTGCTGTAAAAAGACTGTTGATTGGAAATACCTGGTTTAAAAGAGAGATATACATAAGTTTACGTATGTGAGTAGGAGAGATGGTCATAGGTCATTATTGGATTACCTGTTAATTGAAAGGTGTGTAAAAGAAGAGACTTTAGATGTTGATCTGCTGAGAGGGGATATCTGATTACTATCTTGTGGAGGAGAAGGTGAGGATATCTAGAGGTTTTCAGAAAAAGAAGGGAGAATGTTGGGGAGAAGAGACTGGTGAGAGTAAGTGAGCTTGAAAAGGAGACATGTAAGAAAGTACCAGGAGAGATTGATTGTTGAGTGGAAAAAGGTGGGAGCAATTGACATGAGGGGAGTGGGTCAGAAATGGGATGTATGTATACAGGGAAGCAGTGATGGCATGTGCAGAAGATGCATGTGGCTTTAGAAAGATGGGAGGTGGGCAGATTAGAAAGGGTAGTAAGTTGTGGGATGAAGAAGTAAAGTTGCTAGTGAAAGAGAAAAGAGAGGCATTTGGATGATACTTAAAGGGAAGGAGTGCAAATGACTGGGAGATTTATAAAAGAAAGCAGGAGGAAGTCAAGAATAAGGTGCAAGTGTTGAAAAAGAGTGCAAATGAGAGCTGGGATGAGAGAGTATCATTAAACTTTAGGGAGAATAGAAAGATGTTTTGGAAGGTGGTGAATAACGTTTGTTTGTAAGACAAGAGAACAAATGGGAACATTGGTGAAGGGGGCAAGGGGGGAAGTGAGAAGGAGAGGGAGTATTTTGAAGGTTTGTTGAATGTGTTTGATGATAGAGTGACAGATGTTGGGTGTTTAGGTTGGGGTTGTGTGCAGAGTGAGAGGGTCAGGGAGAATGGTTTGGTTAAGAGAAGATGTAGTGAAAGCTTTGCATAAGATGAAATTCAGCAAGGTGGTGAGTTTGGATGGAATTGCAGTAGAACTTATCAAGAAAGGGTGTGACTTTGTTGTTGATTGGTTGGTAAGGATATTGGTTGGTAAGGATATTCAGTATTTGTATGGATCATGATGAGGTGCCTGATGATTGGAGTTTGTGAAACAAGAGAACAAATGGGAACATCAGTGAAGGGGGCAAGGGGGGAAGTGAGATGGAGTGAGTTTTTTGAGGGTTTGTTGAATGTGTTTGATGATACATTGGCAGATGTAGGGTGTTTTGGTCAGGGTGGTGTGCAAAGTTAGAGGGTCAGGGAGAATAGTTTGGTTAAGAGAGAAGATGTGAAAGCTTTTCATAAGATGAAATTTGGCAAGGGCGGCGGGTTTGGATGGAATTGCAGTAGAGAATATCAAGAAAGGGGGTGACTGTGTTTTTGATTGGTTGGTAAGGATATTCAGTATTTGTATGGATCGTCGTGAGGTGCCTGATGATTGGCGGAATACATGCATGATGCCATAGTACAAAGGCAAAGGGGATAAAGATGAGTATTCAAAATACAGAGGCATAAGTTTGTGGAGTATTCCTGGGAAATTGTATGGGAGGGTATGGGTTGAGAGAGTGAATGCATGTACAGAGCATCAAATTGGAGAAGAGCAGTGTGGCTTCAGAAGTGGTAGAGGATGTGTGGATCAGGTGTTTCACCTCCTATATGTTCAGGCCCTGATCGCTCAAAATCTTTTTCACTCCATCCTTCCACCTCCAGTTTGGTCTCCCGCTTCTCCTTCCCTCCACCTCTGACACATATACCCTCTTTGTCGATCTTTCCTCACTGATTCTTTCCATATATATATATATATATATATATATATATATATATATATATATATATATATATATATATATATCCCTGGGATAGGGGAGAAAGAATACTTCCCATATATATATATATATATATATATATATATATATATATATATATATATATATATATATATATATATATATATACCTACACAGCTTTCCATGGGATATATATATATATATATATATATATATATATATATATATATATATATATATATATATATATATACCTACACAGCTTTCCATGGGATATATATATATATATATATATATATATATATATATATATATATATATATATATATATATATATATATATATATATATATATATATATATATATATATATATTTTTTTTTTTTTTTTTTTATACTTTGTCGCTGTCTCCCGCGTTTGCGAGGTAGCGCAAGGAAACAGACGAAAGAAATGGCCCAACCCCCCCCATACACATGTACATACACACGTCCACACACACAAATATACATACCTACACAGCTTTCCATGGTTTACCCCGGACGCTTCACATGCCTTGATTCAATCCACTGACAGCACGTCAACCCCTGTATACCACATCGCTCCAATTCACTCTATTCCTTGCCCTCCTTTCACCCTCCTGCATGTTCAGGCCCCGATCACACAAAATCTTTTTCACTCCATCTTTCCACCTCCAATTTGGTCTCCCTCTTCTCCTCGTTCCCTCCACCTCCGACACATATATCCTCTTGGTCAATCTTTCCTCACTCATTCTCTCCATGTGCCCAAACCATTTTAAAACACCCTCTTCTGCTCTCTCAACCACGCTCTTTTTATTTCCACACATCTCTCTTACCCTTACGTTACTTACTCGATCAAACCACCTCACACCACACATTATCCTCAAACATCTCATTTCCAGCACATCCATCCTCCTGCGCACAACTCTATCCATAGCCCACGCCTCGCAACCATACAACATTGTTGGAACTACTATTCCTTCAAACATACCCATTTTTGCTTTCCGGGATAATGTTCTCGACTTCCACACATTTTTCAAGGCTCCCAAAATTTTTGCCCCCTCCCCCACCCTATGATCCACTTCCGCTTCCATGGTTCCATCCGCTGACAGATCCACTCCCAGATATCTAAAACACTTCACTTCCTCCAGTTTTTCACCATACAAACTCACCTCCCAATTGACTTGACCCTCAACCCTACTGTACCTAATAACCTTGCTCTTATTCACATTTACTCTTAACTTTCTTCTTCCACACACTTTACCAAACTCAGTCACCAGCTTCTGCAGTTTCTCACATGAATCCGCCACCAGCGCTGTATCATCAGCGAACAACAACTGACTCACTTCCCAAGCTCTCTCATCCCCAACAGACTTCATACTTGCCCCTCTTTCCAAGACTCTTGCATTTACCTCCCTAACAACCCCATCCATAAACAAATTAAACAACCATGGAGACATCACACACCCCTGCCGCAATACCGGAATACCTGGTTTAAAAAGCGAGATATACATAAGTATACTTATGTAAGTAGGAGAGATGGCCAGAGAGCATTATTGGATTACGTGTTAATTGACAGGCGTGCGAAAGAGAGACTTTTGGATGTCAATGTGCTGAGAGGTGCAACTGGAGGGATGTCTGATCATTATCTTGTGGAGGCTAAGGTGAAGATTAGTATGGGTTTTCAGAAAAGAAGAGTGAATGTTGGGGTGAAGAAGGTGGTGAGAGTAAGTGAGCTTGGGAAGAAGTATCAGGAGAGACTGTGTACAGAATGGATATATATATATATATATATATATATATATATATATATATATATATATATATATATATATATATATATCCCTGGGGATAGGGGATTAAGAATACTTCCCACGCGTTCCTCACGTGTCGTAGAAGGCGACTAAAGGGGACAGGAGCAGGGGGCCAGAAACCTTCCCCTCCTTGTATTTTAACTTTCTAAAAGGGGAAACAGAAGAAGGAGTCACGCGAGGAGTGCTCATCCCCCTCGAAGGCTCAGATTGGGGTGTCTAAATGTGTGTGAATGTAACCAAGATGAGAAAAAAGGAGAGATAGGTAGTATGTTTGAGGAAAGGAACCTGGATGTTTTGGCTCTGAGTAAAACGAAGCTAAAGGGTAAAGGGGAAGAGTGGTTTGGGAATGTCTTGGGAGTAAAGTCAGGGGTTAGTGATAGGACAAGAGCAAGGGAAGGAGTAGCACTACTCCTGAATCAGGAGTTGTGGGAGTATGTGATAGAGTGTAAGAAAGTAAATTCTAGATTGATATGGGTAAAACTGAAAGTTGATGGAGAGAGATGGGTGATTATTGGTGCATATGCACCTGGGCATGAGAAGAAAGATCATGAGAGGCAAGTGTTTTGGGAGCAGCTGAATGAGTGTGTTAGTGGTTTTGATGCAGAAGACCGGGTTATAGTGATGGGTGATTTGAATGCAAAGGTGAGTAATGTGGCAGTTGAGGGAATAATTGGTATGCATGGGGTGTTCAGTGTTGTAAATGGAAATGGTGAAGAGCTTGTAGATTTATGTGCTGAAAAAGGACTGGTGATTGGGAATACCTGGTTTAGAAAGCGAGATATACATAAGTATACGTATGTAAGTAGGAGAGATGGCCAAAGAGCGTTATTAGATTATGTGTTAATTGATAGGGGTGCAAAAGAGAGACTTTTGGATGTTAATGTGCTGAGAGGTGCAACTGGAGGGATGTCTGATCATTATCTGGTGGAAGCGAAGGTGAAGATTTGTAGGGGTTTTCAGAAAAGAAGAGAGAATGTTGGGGTGAAGAGAGTGGTGAGAGTAAGTGAGCTTGGGAAGGAGACTTGTGTGAGGAAGTACCAGGAGAGACTGAGTACAGAATGTAAAAAGGTGAGAACAAAGGACGTAAGGGGAGTGGGGGAGGAATGGGATGTAATTAGGGAAGCAGTGATGGCTTGCGCAAAAGATGCTTGTGGCATGAGAAGCGTGGGAGATGGGTTGATTAGAAAAGGTAGTGAGTGGTGGAATGAAGAAGTAAGATTATTAGTGAAAGAGAAGAGAGAGGCATTTGAACGATTTTTGCAGGGAAAAAATGCAAATGAGTGGGAGAGGTATAAAAGAAAGAGGCAGGAGGTCAAGAGAAAGGTGCAAGAGGTGAAAGAGAGGGCAAATGAGAGTTGGGGTGAGAGAGTATCATTAAATTTCAGGGAGAATAAAAAGATGTTTTGGAAGGAGGTAAATAAAGTGCGTAAGACAAGGGAGCAAATGGGAACTTCACTGAAGGGGGCAAATGGGGAGGTGATAACAAGTAGTGGTGATGTGAGAAGGAGATGGAGTGAGTATTTTGAAGGTTTGTTGAATGTGTTTGATGATAGAGTGGCAGATGTGGGGTGTCTTGGTCGAGGTGGTGTGCAAAGTGAGAGGGTTAGGGAAAATTATTTGGTAAATAGAGAAGAGGTAGTGAAAGCTTTACGGAAGATGAAAGCCGGCAAAGCAGCAGGTTTGGATGGTATTGCAGTGGAATTTATTAAAAAAGGGGGTGACTGTATTGTTGACTGGTTGGTAAGGTTATTTAATGTATGTATGATTCATGGTGAGGTGCCTGAGGATTGGCAGAATGCTTGCATAGTGCCATTGTACAAAGGCAAAGGGGATAAGAGTGAGTGCTCAAATTACAGAGGTATAAGTTTATTGAGTATTCCTAGTAAATTATATGGGAGGGTATTGATTGGAGGGTGAAGGCATGTACAGAGCATGAGATTGGGGAAGAGCAGTGTGGTTTCAGAAGTGGTAGAGGATGTGTGGATCAGGTGTTTGCTTTGAAGAATGTATGCGAGAAATACTTAGAAAAACAAATGGATTTGTATGTTGACTGGTTGGTAAGGTTATTTAATGTATGTATGACTCATGGTGAGGTGCCTGAGGATTGGCGGAATGCGTGCATAGTGCCATTGTACAAAGGCAAAGGGGATAAGAGTGAGTGCTCAAATTACAGAGGTATAAGTTTGTTGAGTATTCCTGGTAAATTATATGGGAGGATATTGATTTAGAGGGTGAAGGCATGTACAGAGCATCAGATTGGGGAAGAGCAGTGTGGTTTCAGAAGTGGTAGAGGATGTGTGGATCAGGTGTTTGCTTTGAAGAATGTATGTGAGAAATACTTAGAAAAGCAAATGGATTTGTATGTAGCATTTATGGATCTGGAGAAGGCATATGATAGAGTTCATAGAGATGCTTTGTGGAAGGTAATAAGAATATATGGTGTGGGAGGAAAGTTATTAGAAGCAGTGAAAAGTTTTTATCGAGGATGTAAGGCATGTGTACGTGTAGGAAGAGAGGAAAGTGATTGGTTCTCAGTGAATGTAGGTTTGCGGCATGGGTGTGTGATGTCTCCATGGTTGTTTAATTTGTTTATGGATGGGGTTGTTAGGGAGGTGAATGCAAGAGTTTTGGAAAGAGGGGCAAGTATGAAGTCTGTTGGGGATGAGAGAGCTTGGGAAGTGAGTCAGTTGTTGTTCGCTGATGATACAGCGCTGGTGGCTGATTCATGTGAGAAACTGCAGAAGCTGGTGACTGAGTTTGGTAAAGTGTGTGAAAGAAGAAAGTTAAGAGTAAATGTGAATAAGAGCAAGGTTATTAGGTACAGTAGGGTTGAGGGTCAATTCAACTGGGAGGTGAGTTTGAATGGAGAAAAACTGGAGGAAGTGAAGTGTTTTAGATATCTGGGAGTGGATCTGGCAGCGGATGGAACCTTGGAAGCGGAAGTGGATCATAGGGTGGGGGAGGGGGCGAAAATTCTGGGAGCCTTGAAGAATGTTTGGAAGTCGAGAACATTATCTCGGAAAGCAAAAATGGGTATGCTTGAAGGAATAGTGGTTCCAACAATGTTGTATGGTTGCGAGGCGTGGGCTATGGATAGAGTTGTGCGCAGGAGGATGGATGTGCTGGAAATGAGATGTTTGAGGACAATGTGTGGTGTGAGGTGGTTTGATCGAGTAAGTAACGTAAGGGTAAGAGAGATGTGTGGAAATAAAAAGAGCGTGGTTGAGAGAGCAGATGAGGGTGTTTTGAAGTGGTTCAGGCACATGGAGAGAATGAGTGAGGAAAGATTGACCAAGAGAACATATGTGTCGGAGGTGGAGGGAACGAGGAGAAGAGGGAGACCAAATTGGAGGTGGAAAGATGGAGTGAAAAAGATTTTGTGTGATCGGGGCCTGAGCATGCAGGAGGGTGAAAGGAGGGCAAGGAATAGAGTGAATTGGAGCGATGTGGTGTACCGGGGTTGACGTGTTGTCAGTGGATTGAATCAAGGCATGTGAAGCGTCTGGGGTAAACCATGGAAAGCTGTGTAGGTATGTATATTTTGCGTGTGTGGACGTATGTATATACATGTGTATGGGGGTGGGTTGGGCCATTTCTTTCGTCTGTTTCTTTGTGCTACCTCGCAAACGCGGGAGACAGCGACAAAGTAGAAAAAAAAAAATTTATGGATCTGGAGAAGGCATATGATAGAGTTGATAGAGATGCTCTGTGGAAGGTTTTAAGAATATATGGTGTGGGAGGCAAGTTGTTAGAAGCAGTGAAAAGTTTTTATTGAGGATGTAAGGCATGTGTACATGTAGGAAGAGAGGAAAGTGATTGGTTCTCAGTGAATGTAGGTTTGCGGCAGGGGTGTGTGATGTCTCCATGGTTGTTTAATTTGTTTATGGATGGGGTTGTTAGGGAGGTGAATGCAAAAGTTTTGGAAAGAGGGCCAAGTATGAAGTCTGTTGGGGATGAGAGAACTTGGTAAGTGAGTCAGTTGTTGTTCGCTGATGATACAGCACTGGTGGCTGATTCATGTAAGAAACTGCAGAAGCTGGTGACTGAGTTTGGTAAAGTGTGTGAAAGAAGAAAGTTAAGAGTAAATGTGAATAAGAGCAAGGTTATTAGGTACAGTAGGGTTGAGGGTCAAGTCAATTGGGAGGTAAGTTTAAATGGAGAAAAGCTGGAGGAAGTGAAGTGTTTTAGATATCTGGGAGTGGATCTGGCAGCGGATGGAACCATGGAAGCGGAAGTGAATCATAGGGTGGGGGAGGGGCGAAAATTCTGGGAGCCTTGAAGAATGTTTGGAAGTCGAGAACATTATCTCGGAAATCAAAAATGGGTATGTTTGAAGGAATAGTGGTTCCAACAATGTTGTATGGTTGCGAGGCGTGGGCTATGGATAGAGTTGTGCGCAGGAGGGTGGATGTGCTGGAAATGAGATGTTTGAGGACAATATGTGGTGTGAGGTGGTTTGATCGAGTAAGTAATGCAAGGGTGAGAGAGATGTGTGGTAATAAAAAGAGTGTGGTTGAGAGAGCAGAAGAGGGTGTTTTGAAATGGTTTGGTCACATGGAGAGAATGAGTGAGGAAAGATTGACCAAGAAGATATATGTGTCAGAGGTGGAGGGGACGAGGAGAAGTGGGAGACCAAATTGGAGGTGGAAAGATGGAGTGAAAAAGATTTTGAGTGATCGGGGCCTGAACATGCAGGAGGGTGAAAGGCGTGCAAGGAATAGAGTGAATTGGAACGATGTGGTATACTGGGGTCGACGTGCTGTCAATGGATTGAACCAGGGCATGTGAAGCGTCTGGGTTAAACCATGGAAAGTGTGTGGGGCCTGGAAGTGGAAAGGGAGCTGTGGTTTCGGTGCATTATTACATGACAGGTAGAGACTGAGTGTGAATGATTGGGGCCTTTGGTGTTTTTCCTAGCGCCACCTTGCACACATGAGGGGGAGGGGGATGGTATTCCATGTGTGGCGAGGTGGCGATGGGAACATATAAAGGCAGACAGTATGAATTATGTACATGTGTATATATGTATATGTCTGTGTGTGTATATATATGTGTACATTGAGATGTATAGGTATGTATATTGTAGGAGAGATGGCCAGAGAGCGTTATTGGATTACGTGTTAATTGACAGGTGCGTGAAAGAGAGACTTTTGGATGTTAATGTGTTGAGAGGTGCAACTGGAGGGATGTCTGATCATTATCTTGTGGAGGCTAAGGTGAAGATTTGTATGGGTTTTCAGAAAAGAAGAGTGAATGTTGGGGTGAAGAGGGTGGTGAGAGTAAGTGAGCTTGGGAAGGAGACTTGTGTGAGGAAGTACCAGGAGAGACTGAGTACAGAATGGAAAAAGGTGAGAACAAAGGAGGTAAGGGGAGTGGGTGAGGAATGGGATGTATTTAGGGAAGCAGTGATGGCTTGCGCAAAGGATGCTTGTGGCATGAGAAGTGTGGGAGGTGGGTTGATTAGAAAGGGTAGTGAGGGGTGGGATAAAGAAGTAAGATTATTAGTGAAAGAGAAGAGAGAGGCATTTGGACAATTTTTGCAGGGAAAAAATTCAAATGAGTGGGAGATGTATAAAAGAAAGAGACAGGAGGTCAAGAGAAAGGTGCAAGAGGTGAAAAAAAAGGCAAATGAGAGTTGGGGTGAGAGAGTATCATTAGATTTCAGGGAGAATAAAAAGATGTTCTGGAAGGAGGTAAATAGAGTGCGTAAGACAAGGGAGCAAATGGGAACTTCAGTAAAGGGGGCTAATGGGGAGGTGATAACAAGTAGTGGTGATGTGAGAAGGAGATGGAGTGAGTATTTTGAAGGTTTGTTGAATGTGTTTGATGATAGAGTGGCAGATATGGGGTGTTTTGGTCGAGGTGGTGTGCAAAGTGAGAGGGTTAGGGAAAATGATTTGGTAAACAGAGAAGAGGTAGTAAAAGCTTTGTGGAAGATGAAAGCCGGCAAGGCAGCAGGTTTGGATGGTATTGCAGTGGAATTTATTAAAAAAGAGGGTGACTGTATTGTTGACTGGTTGGTAAGGTTATTTAATATATGTATGACTCATGGTAAGGTACCTGAGGATTGGCAGAATGCGTGCATAGTGCCATTGTACAAAGGCAAAGGGGATAAGAGTGAGTGCTCAAATTACAGAGGTATGAGTTTGTTGAGTATTCTTGGTAAATTTTATGGGAGGGTATTGATTGAGAGAGTGAAGGCATGTACAGAGCATGAGATTGGGGAAGAGCAGTGTGGTTTCAGAAGTGGTAGAGGATGTGTGGATCAGGTGTTTGCTGTGAAGAATGTATGTGAGAAATACTTAGAAAAGCAAATGGATTTGTATGTACCAGTTATGGATCTGGAGAAGGCATTGATAGAGTTGATAGAGATGCTCTGTGGAAGGTATTAAGAATGTATGGTGTGTGAGGCAAGTTGTTAGAAGCAGTGAAAAGTTTTTATCGAGGATGTAAGTTATGTGTACGTGTAGGAAGAGAGGAAAGTGATTGGTTCTCAGTGAATGTAGGTTTGTGGCAGGGGTGTGTGATGTCTCCATGTTTGTTTAATATGTTTATGGATGGGGTTGTTAGGGAGGTGAATGCAAGAGTTTTGGAAAGAGGGGCAAGTATGAAGTCTGTTGTGGATTAGAGCGCTTGGTAAGTGAGTCAGTTGTTGTTCACTTATGATACAGCGCTGGTGGCTGATTCATGTGAGAAACTGCAGAAGCTGGTGACTGGGTTTGGTAAAGTGTGTGAAAGAAGAAAGTTAAGAGTAAATGTGAATAAGAGCAAGGTTATTAGGTACAGTAGGGTTGAGGGTCAAGTCAATTGGGAGGTAAGTTTGAATGGAGAAAAACTGGAGGAAGTGAAGTGTTTTAGATATCTGGGAGTGGATCTGGCAGCAGATGGAACCATGGAAGCGGAAGTGAATCATAGGGTGGGGGAGGGGGCAAAAATCTTGGGAGCCTTGAAGAATGTTTGGAAGTCGAGAACATTATCTCGAAAGCAAAAATGGGTATGTTTGAAGGAATAGTGGTTCCAACAATGTTGTATGGTTGCGAGGCATGGGCTATGGATAGAGTTGTGCGCAGGAGGGTGGATGTGCTGGAAATGAGATGTTTAAGGACAATATGTGGTGTGAGGTGGTTTGACTGAGTAAGTAATGTAAGGGTAAGAGAGATGTGTGGAAATAAAAAGAGCATGGTTGAGAGAGCAGAAGAGGGTGTTTTGAAATGGTTTGGGCACATGGAGAGAATGAGTGAGGAAAGATTGACCAAGAGTATATATGTGTCGGAGGTGGAGGGAACGAGGAGAAGTGGGAGACCAAATTGGAGGTTTAAAGATGGAGTGAAAAAGATTTTGAGTGATCGGGGCCTGAACATGCAGGAGGATGAAAGACGGGCAAGGAATAGTGTGAATTGGATCGATGTTTTATGCCGGGGTCGACGTGCTGTCAATGGATTGAATCAGGGCATGTGAAGCATCTGGGATAAACCATGGAAAGTTGAGTGGGGCTTGGATGTGGAAAGGGAGCTGTGGTTTCGGGCATTATTGCATGACAGCTAGAGACAGAGTGTGAACGAATGGGGCCTTTGTTGTCTTTTCCTAGCGCTACCTCACACACATGAGGGGGAGGGGGATGTTATTCCATTGTGTGGCGAGGTGGCGATGGGAATGAATAAAAGCAGTGTGAATTGTGTGCATGGGTATATATGTATGTGTCTGTGTGTGTATATATATGTGTACATTGAGATGTATGGGTATGTATATTTGCGTGTGTGGACGTGTATATATATACATGTGTATGGGGGTGGTTTGGGCCATTTCTTTCGTCTGTTTCCTTGCGCTACCTCGCAAACGCGGGAGACAGCGACAAAGCAAAATAATAAAAAAATTAAAATATATATAATATATATAATATATATAAATATATATAATATATATGGATAGAGTTGTGCGTGGGAGGATGGATGTGCTGGAAATGAGATGTTTGAGGACAGTGTGTGGTGTGAGGTGGTTTTGATCGAGTAAGTAACGTAAGGGTAAGAGAGGTGTGGAAATAAGAGGAGCGTGGTTGAGAGAGCGGAAGAGGGTGTTTTGAAATGGTTTGGGCACATGGAGAGAATGAGTGAGGAAAGATTGACCAAGAGGATATATGTGTCGGAGGTGGAGGGAATGAGGAGAAGTGGGAGACCAAACTGGAGGTGGAAAGATGGAGTGAAAAAGATTTTGTGTGATCGGGGCCTGAACATGCAGGAGGGTGAAAGGAGGGCAAGGAATAGAGTGAATTGGATCGATGTGGTATACCGGGGTTGACGTGCTGTCAGTGGATTGAATCAGGGCATGTGAAGCATCTGGGGTAAACCATGGAAAGTTGTGTGGGGCCTGGATGTGGAAAGGGAGCTGTGGTTTCGGGCATTATTGCATGACACCACATGCCAAATTCCCTCCCAGATATCTGAAACACTTCACTTCCTCCAGTTTTTCTCCATTCAAACTTACCTCCCAATTGACATGTCCCTCAACCCTACTGTACCTAATAACCTTGCTCTTATTCACATTTACTCTCAGCTTTCTTCTTTCATACACTTTACCAAACTCAGTCACCAGCTTCTGCAGTTTCTCACACGAATCAGCCACCAGTGCTGTATCATCAGTGAACAACAACTGACTCACTTCCCAAGCTCTCTCATCCGCAACGGACTGCATACTTGCCCCTCTTTCCAAAACTCTTGCATTCACCTCCCTGACAACCCCATCCATAAACAAATTAAACAACCATGGACACATCTTACACCCCTGCCGCAAACCTACATTCACTGAAAACCAATCACATTCCTCTCTTCCTACTTGTACACATGCCTTACATCCTCGATAAAAACTTTTCACTGCTTCTAACAACTTGCCTCCCACACCATATATTCTTAATATCTTCCACAGAGCATCTCTATCAACTCTATCATATCCCTTCTCTAGATCCATAAATGCTACATACAAATCCATTCGCTTTTCTAAGTATTTCTCACATACATTCTTCAAAGCAAACACCTGATCCACACATCCTCTACCACTTCTGAAACCACACTGCTCTTCCCCAATCTGATGCTTTGTACATGCCTTCACCCTCTCAATCAATACCCTCCCATATAATTTACCAGGAATACTCAACAAACTTATACCTCTGTAATTTGAGCACTTTCTTTCATTCCCTTTGCTTTTTTTATAATGGCACTATGCAAGCATTCCGCCAATCCTCAGGCACCTCACCATGAGTCATACATACATTAAATAACCGTACCAACCAGTCCACAATACAATCACCCCCTTTTTTGATAAATTCCACTGCAATACCATCCAAACCTGCTGCCTTGGTGGCTTTCATCTTCCGCAAAGCTGTTTACCAAATTATTTTCCCTACCCCTCTCACTTTCCACACCACCACGACCAAAACACCCTATATCTGCCACTGTATCATCAAACACATTCAACGAACCTTCAAAATACTCTCTCCATCTCCTTCTCACATCACCACTACTTGTTATCACCTCCCCACTTGCACCCTTCACTGAAGTTCCCATTTGTTCCCTTGTCTTACGCACTTTATTTACCTTCTTCCAAAACACCTTTTTATTCTCCCCTAAATATGATGATACTCTCTCACCCCAACTCTCATTTGCCCTTTTTTTCACCTATTGCACCCTTCTCTTGAACTCCTTTCCTTTATACATCTCCTAGTCATTTCCATTATTTCTCTGCAAAAATCGTCAAAATACCTCTCTCTTCTCTTTCACTAATAATCTTACTTCTTCATCCCACCACTCACTACCGTTTCTAATCTGCCCACCTCCTACGCTTTTCATGCCACAATCATCTTTTGTGCAAGCCATCACTGCTTCCCTAAATACATCCCATTCCACCCCCACTCCCCTTACGTACTTTGTTCTCACCTTTTTCCATTCTGTATTCAGTTTCTCCTGGTACTTCCTCACACAAGTCTCCTTCCCAAGTTCACTTACTCTCACCACTCTTTTCACCCCAATATTCTCTCTTCTTTTCTGAAAACCTTTACAAATCTTCACCTTCGCCTCCACAAGATAATGATGAGACATCCCTCAGTTGCACCTCTCAGCACATTAATATCCAAAAGTCTCTCTTTTGCACCTCTATCAATTAACCTGTAATCCAATAACCCTCTCTGCCCATCTCTCCTACTTACATACGTATACTTATGTATATCTCTCTTTTTAAACCAGGTATTCCCAATCACCAGTCTTTTTTCAGCACATCAGTCTGCAAGCTCTTCATCATTTCCATTTACAACACTGAACACCCCATGTACACCACTTATTCCCTTAACTGCCACATTACTCACCTTTGCATTCAAATCACCCATCACTATAACCCGGTCTCGTACATCAAAACTACTAACACAGTCACTCAGCTGCTCCCAAAACACTTGCCTCTGATGATCTTTCTTCTTATCCCCAGGTGCATATGACCAATAATCACCCTTCTCTCTCCATCCACTTTCAGGTTTACCCATATCAATCTAGAGTTTACTTTCTTACTCTCTATCACATACTACCACCACTCCTGTTTCAGGAGTAGTGCTACTCCTTCCCTTGCTCTTGTCCTCTCACTAACCCCTGACTTTATTCCCAAGACATTTCCAAACCACTCTTCCCCTTTACCCTTAAGCTTTGTTTCACTCAGAGCCAAAACATCCAGGTTCCTTTCCTCAAACATACTACCTATCTCTCCTTTTTTCTCATCTTGGTTACATCCACACAATTTAGACACCCCAAACTGAGCCTTCGAGGAGGATGAGCACTCCCCACATGACTCCTTCTTCTGTTTCCCCTTTTAGAAAGTTAAAATACAAGGAGGGGAGGGTTTCTAGCATCCCACTCCCGTCCCCTTTAGTCGCCTTCTATGACACATGAGGAATGCGTGGGAAGTATTCTTTCTCCCCTATCTATATACATATATTTTTTTTTTTTTTTTTTGCTTTGTCGCTGTCTCCCGCGTTTGCGAGGTAGCGCAAGGAAACAGACGAAAGAAATGGCCCAACCTACCCCCATACACATGTATATACATATGTCCACACACGCAAGTATACATACCTACACAGCTTTCCATGGTTTACCCCAGATGCTTCACATGCCCTGATTCAATGCACTGACAGCACGTCAACCCCGGTATACCACATCGATCCAATTCATTCTATTCCTTGCCCTCCTTTCACCCTCCTGCATGTTCAGGCCCCGATCACACAAAATCTTTTTCACTCCATCTTTCCACCTCCAATTTGGTCTCCCACTTCTCCTCGTTCCCTCCACCTCCGACACATATATCCTCTTGGTCAATCTTTCCTCACTCATTCTCTCCATGTGCCCAAACCATTTCAAAACACCCTCTTCTGCTCTCTCAACCACGCTCTTTTTATTTCCACACATCTCTCTTACCCTTACGTTACTCGATCAAACCACCTCACACCACACATTGTCCTCAAACATCTCATTTCCAGCACATCCATCCTCCTGCGCACAACTCTATCCATAGCCCACGCCTCGCAACCATACAACATTGTTGGAACCACTATTCCTTCAAACATACCCATTTTTGCTTTCCGAGATAATGTTCTCGACTTCCACACATTCTTCAAGGCTCCCAGAATTTTCGCCCCCTCCCCCACCCTATGATCCACTTCCGCTTCCATGGTTCCATCCGCTGCCAGATCCACTCCCAGATATCTAAAACACTTTACTTCCTCCAGTTTTTCTCCATTCAAACTTACCTCCCAATTGACTTGACCCTCAACCCTACTGTACCTAATAACCTTGCTCTTATTCACATTTACTCTTAACTTTCTTCTTTCACACACTTTACCAAACTCAGTCACCAGCTTCTGCAGTTTCTCACATGAATCAGCCACCAGCGCTGTATCATCAGCGAACAACAACTGACTCACTTCCCAAGCTCTCTCATCCCCAACAGACTTCATACTTGCCCCTCTTTCCAAAACTCTTGCATTCACCTCCCTAACAACCCCATCCATAAACAAATTAAACAACCATGGAGACATCACACACCCCTGCCGCAAACCTACATTCACTGAGAACCAATCACTTTCCTCTCTTCCTACACGTACACATGCCTTACATCCTCGATAAAAACTTTTCACTGCTTCTAACAACTTGCCTCCCACACCATATATTCTTAATACCTTCCACAGAGCATCTCTATCAACTCTATCATATGCCTTCTCCAGATCCATAGATGCTACATACAAATCCATATGCTTTTCTAAGTATTTCTCACATACATTCTTCAAAGCAAACACCTGATCCACACATCCTCTACCACTTCTGAAACCACACTGCTCTTCCCCAATCTGATGCTCTGTACATGCCTTCACCCTCTCAATCAATACCCTCCCATATAATTTACCAGGCTTACTCAACAAACTTATACCTCTGTAATTTGAGCACTCACTCTTATCCCCTTTGCCTTTGTACAATGGCACTATGCACGCATTCTGCCAATCCTCAGGCACCTCACCATGAGTCATACATACATTAAATAACCTTACCAACCAGTCAATAATACAGTCACCCCCTTTTTTAATAAATTCCACTGCAATAGCATCCAAACCTGCTGCCTTGCCGGCTTTCATCTTCCGTAAAGCTTTTACTACCTCTTCTCTGTTTACCAAATCATTCTCCCTAACCCTCTCACTTTGCACACCACCTCGACTAAAACACCCTATATCTGCCACTCTATCATCAAACACATTCAACAAACCTTCAAAATACTCACTCCATCTCCTTCTCACATCACCACTACTTGTTATCACCTCCTCATTTGCGCCCTTCACTGAAGTTCCCATTTGCTCCCTTGTCTTACGCACTTCATTTACCTTCTGCCAGAACATCTTTTTATTCTCCCTAAAATTTAATGATACTCTCTCACCTCAACTCTCATTTACCCTCTTTTTCACCTCTTGCACCTTTCTCTTGACCTCCTGTCTCTCTCTTTTATACATCTCCCACTCAATTGCATTTTTTCCCTGCAAAAATCGTCCAAATGCCTCTCTCTTCTCTTTCACTAATACTCTTACTTCTTCATCCCACCACTCACTACCCTTTCTAATCAACCCACCTCCCACTCTTCTCATGCCACAATCATCTTTTGCGCAATCCATCACTGATTCCTTAAATACATCCCATTCCTCCCCCACTCCCCTTACTTCCATTGTTCTCACCTTTTTCCATTCTGTACTCAGTCTCTCCTGGTACTTCCTCACACAAGTCTCCTTCCCAAGCTCACTTACTCTCACCACCCTCTTCATCCCAACATTCACTCTTCTTTTCTGAAAACCCATACAAATCTTCACCTTAGCCTCCAGAAGATAATGATCAGACATCCCTCCAGTTGCACCTCTCAGCACATTAACATCCAAAAGTCTCTCTTTCGCACGCCTGTCAATTAACACGTAATCCAATAACGCTCTCTGGCCAGCTCTCCTACTTACATACGTATACTTATGTATATCTCGCTTTTTAAACCAGGTATTCCCGATCACCAGTCCTTTTTCAGCACATAAATCTACAAGCTCTTCACCATTTCCATTTACAATACTGAACACCCCATGTATACCAATTATTCCCTCAACTGCCACATGACTCACCTTTGCATTCAAATCACCCATCACTATAACCCGGTCTCATTCATCAAAACCACTATCACACTCATTCAGCTGCTCCCAAAACACTTGCCTCTCATGATCTTTCTTCTCATGCCCAGGTGCATATGCACCAATAATCACCCATCTCTCTCCATCAACTTTCAGTTTTACCCATATTAATCGAGAATTTACTTTCTTACATTCTATCACATACTCCCACAACTCCTGTTTCAGGAGTACTGCTACTCCTTCCCTTGCTCTTGTCCTCTCACTGACCCCTGACTTTACTCCCAAGACATTCCCAAACCACTCTTCCCCTTTACCCTTGAGCTTTGTTTCACTCAGAGCCATATATATATATATATATATATATATATATATATGGATTTGTATGTAGCATTTATGGATCTGGAGAAGGCATATGATAGAGTTGATAGAGATGCTCTGTGGAAGGTATTAAGAATATATGGTGTGGGAGGGAAGTTGTTAGAAGCAGTGAAAAGTTTTTATCGAGGATGTAAGGCATGTGTACTTGTAGGAAGAGAGGAAAGTGATTGGTTCTCAGTGAATGTAGGTTTGCGGCAGGGGTGTGTGATGTCTCCATGGTTGTTTTATTTGTTTATGGATGGGGTTGTTAGGGAGGTGAATGCAAGAGTTTTGGAAAGAGGGGCAAGTATGAAGTCTGTTGGGTATGAGAGAGCTTGGGAAGTGAGTCAGTTGTTGTTCGCTGATGATACAGCGCTGGTGGCTGATTCATGTGAGAAACTGCAGAAGCTGGTGACTGAGTTTGGTAAAGTGTGTGAAAGAAGAAAGTTAAGAGTAAATGTGAATAAGAGCAAGGTTATTAGGTACAGTAGGGTTGAGGGTCAAGTCAATTGGGAGGTGAGTTTGAATGGAGAAAAACTGGAGGAAGTAAAGATTTTTAGATATCTGGGAGTGGATCTGGCAGCGGATGGAATCATGGAAGCGGAAGTGGATCATAGGGTGGGGGAGGGGGCGAAAATTCTGGGAGCCTTGAAGAATGTGTGGAAGTCGAGAACATTATCTCGGAAAGCAAAAATGGGTATGTTTGAAGGAATAGTGGTTCTAACAATGTTGTATGGTTGCGAGGCGTGGACTATGGATAGTGTTGTGCGCAGGAGGATGGATGTGCTGGAAATGAGATGTTTGAGGACAATGTGTGGTGTGAGGTGGTTTGATCGAGTAAGTAACGTAAGGGTAAGAGAGATGTGTGGAAATAAAAAGAGCGTGGTTGAGAGAGCAGAAGAGGGTGTTTTGAAATGGTTTGGGCACATGGAGAGAATGAGTGAGGAAAGATTGACCAAGAGGATATATGTGTCGGAGGTGGAGGGAACGAGGAGAAGAGGGAGACCAAATTGGAGGTGGAAAGATGGAGTGAAAAAGATTTTGTGTGATCGGGGCCTGAACATGCAGGAGGGTGAAAGGAGGGCAAGGAATAGAGTGAATTGGAGCGATGTGGTATACCGGGGTTGACGTGCTGTCAGTGGATTGAATCAAGGCATGTGAAGCGTCTGGGGTAAACCATGGAAAGCTGTGTAGGTATGTATATTTGCGTGTGTGGACGTATGTATATACATGTGTATGGGGGTGGGTTGGGCCATTTTCTTTCGTCTGTTTCCTTGCGCTACCTCGCAAACGCGGGAGACAGCGACAAAGCAAAAAAAAAAAATATATATATATATATATATATATATATATATATATATATATATATATATATATTTTTTTTTATACTTTGTCGCTGTATATATATATATATATATATATATATATATATATATATATATATATATATATATATATATATATATATATGTACACCTTTTTCCCCTATCTATATATATATATATATATATATATATATATATATATATATATATATATATATATATATTATCCCTGGGGATAGGGGATTAAGAATACTTCCCACGTATTCCCTGCGTGTCGTAGAAGGCGACTAAAAGGGGAGGGAGCAGGGGGTTGGAAATCCTCCCCTCTCTTTTTCTTTTTTTTTCAATTTTCCAAAAGAAGGAACAGAGGGGGCCAGGTGAGGATATTCCAGAAAAGGCCCAGTCCTCTGTTCTTAATGCTACCTCGCTATCGCGGGAAATGGCGAATATTATGAAAAAATATATATATATATATATATATATATATATATATATATATATTTTTTTTTTTTTTTTTTTTTATATACTTTGTCGCTGTCTCCCGCGTTTGCGAGGTAGCGCAAGGAAACAGACGAAAGAAATGGCCCAACCGCCCCCCCATACACATGTACATACACACGTCCACACACGCAAATATACATACCTACACAGCTTTCCATGGTTTACCCCAGACGCTTCACATGCCTTGCTTCAATCCACTGACAGCACGTCAACCCCTGTATACCACATGACTCCAATTCACTCTATTTCTTGCCCTCCTTTCACCCTCCTGCATGTTCAGGCCCCGATCACACAAAATCTTTTTCACTCCATCTTTCCACCTCCAATTTGGTCTCCCTCTTCTCCTCGTTCCCTCCACCTCCGACACATATATCCTCTTGGTCAATCTCTCCTCACTCATTCTCTCCATGTGCCCAAACCATTTCAAAACACCCTCTTCTGCTCTCTCAACCACGCTCTTTTTATTTCCACACATCTCTCTTACCCTTACGTTACTTACTCGATCAAACCACCTCACACCACACATTGTCCTCAAACATCTCATTTCCAGCACATCCATCCTCCTGCGCACATCTCTATCCATAGCCCACGCCTCGCAACCATACAGCATTGTTGGAACCACTATTCCCTCAAACATACCCATTTTTGCTTTCCGAGATAATGTTCTCAACTTCCACACATTTTTCAAGGCTCCCAAAATTTTCGCCCCCTCCCCCACCCTATGATCCACTTCCGCTTCCATGTTTCCATCCGCTGACAGATCCACTCCCAGATATCTAAAACACTTCACTTCCTCCAGTTTTTCTCCATTCAAACTCACCTCCCAATTGACTTGACCCTCACCCCTACTGTATATATATATATATATATATATTTTTTTTTTTTTTTGCTTTGTCGCTGTCTCCCGCGTTTGCAAGGTAGCGCAAGGAAACAGACGAAAGAAATGGCCCAACCCACCCCCATACACATGTATATACATACGTCCACACA
This sequence comes from Panulirus ornatus, assembly GCF_036320965.1. Classification (NCBI taxonomy): domain Eukaryota; kingdom Metazoa; phylum Arthropoda; class Malacostraca; order Decapoda; family Palinuridae; genus Panulirus; species Panulirus ornatus. The sequence goes on along the minus strand of NC_092252.1, from coordinate 22,459,447 downwards.
CGCAAATATACATACCTACACAGCTTTCCATGGTTTACCCCAGACGCTTCACATGCCTTGATTCAATCCACTGACAGCACGTCAACCCCGGTATACCACATCGCTCCAATTCACTCTATTCCTTGCCCTCCTTTCACCCTCCTGCATGTTCAGGCCCCGATCACACAAAATCTTTTTCACTCCATCTTTCCACCTCCAATTTGGTCTCCCTCTTCTCCTCGTTCCCTCCACCTCCGACACATATATCCTCTTGGTCAATCTTTCCTCACTCATTCTCTCCATGTGACCAAACCATTTCAAAACACCCTCTTCTGCTCTCTCAACCACGCTCTTTTTATTTCCACACATCTCTCTTACCCTTACGTTACTTACTCGATCAAACCACCTCACACCACACATTGTCCTCAAACATCTCATTTCCAGCACATCCATCCTCCTGCGCACAACTCTATCCATAGTCCACGCCTCGCAACCATACAACATTGTTGGAACCACTATTCCTTCAAACATACCCATTTTTGCTTTCCGAGATAATGTTCTCGACTTCCACACATTCTTCAAGGCTCCCAGAATTTTCGCCCCCTCCCCCACCCTATGATCCACTTCCGCTTCCATGTTTCCATCCGCTGCCAGATCCACTCCCAGATATCTAAAACACTTCACTTCCTCCAGTTTTTCTCCATTCAAACTCACCTCCCAATTGACTTGACCCTCAACCCTACTGTACCTAATAACCTTGCTCTTATTCACATTTACTCTTAACTTTCTTCTTTCACACACTTTACTAAACTCAGTCACCAGCTTCTGCAGTTTCTCACATGAATCAGCCACCAGCGCTGTATCATCAGCGAACAACAACTGACTCACTTCCCAAGCTCTCTCATCCCCAACAGACTTCATCCTTTCCCCTCTTTCCAAAACTCTTGCATTCACCTCCCTAACAACCCCATCCATAAACAAATTAAACAACCATGGAGACATCACACACCCCTGCCGCAAACCTATATATATATATATATATATATATATTTTTTTTTTTTTTTTTTTCATACTATTCGCTATTTCCCGCGATAGCGAGGTAGCGTTAAGAACAGAGGACTGGGCCTTTTTTGGAATATCCTCACCTGGCCCCCTCTGTTCCTTCTTTTGGAAAATTAAAAAAAAAAAAAAAAAAAAAGAGAGAGGGGAGGATTTCCAGCCCCCCGCTCCCTCCCCTTTTAGTCGCCTTCTACGACACGCAGGGAATACGTGGGAAGTATTCTTAATCCCCTATCCCCAGGGATAAAATATATATATATATATATATATATATATATATATATATATGTTTTCTTTTTCTTTCAAACTATTCGCCATTTCCCGCATTAGCGAGGTAGCGTTAAGAACAGAGGACTGGGCCTTTGAGGGAATACCCTCACCTGGCCCAATTCTCTGTTCCTTCTTTTGTAAAATTGAAAAAAAAAAAAAAAAACGAAAGGGGAGGATTTCCAGCCCCCCGCTCCCTCACCTTTTAGTCGCCTTCTACGACACGCAGGGAATACGTGGGAAGTATTCTTAATCCCCTATCCCCAGGGATAATATATATATATATATATATATATATATATATATATATATATATATATATATATATAAAAAAAAAATATATATATATATATATATATATATATATATATATATATATATATATATATATATATATATATATATACCTTTCTCCCCTATCTATATATATATACCTTGATAATTACCCCAGAAACCCTTTCCAAAATGGTCCTGATGTTATCAGAACCCGTTTTTCAGGGACTCCTGCAGTGCTGTGCTGCATTCTGTAACAGGGACAGGGTTGACTCCTTTGAAGTGAGAAATAATTTAATGAGACAGTTTTGTCAACTGACAGTGACACAGCCTCAAGGACACTTTTCACTCAGTGAAACTCGAGCTGTGGAGTCCAGCAAACTTACAATGTTTTGAAAAAGAAAGGCTTCTTAATGGTATGTAAGTAACAATTTATTCCTACCACATAATTGAAAACTTAAAGACAATTGGGTAAACACATTTGATTTTTCATATGTTCATAAACTGCCTTTAAATTATACTGATTTAACATCATGGTCAGCTTAAGGCATTTAACAAATTATCAGTATGGTAACTTGTTTCTTCAATCAATCCAGTCCATCAAAAGAGGATGCTCTGTTCCATCTATTATAGTACCATACCTAATTATCACCCTTCAAACACCTTCCAGACACACAAACATGTTCCTATTCATCTTAGGAGACCAGCTCCAAGAATCATGGCAGTTACCTATTTCTATTCATTATATTTCTAACCATGGCATTTTTTTCACAAATACATCTTTTTCAAATTATCATTTAGACTAATACTGACAGCTGTTATTCTATCAGACACCGTTGTAGACAAGGAATTTCTAGCTTATTTTGTTGGACTGAAAAATATATTGCATACTTTTTGGGCAGAGCTATTATATTTTGATACAAATGAACATTTAAGTTATCAGGAAATACCTCAACAGCATCTTGAATATCTAATTATTATTATTCATTGTTCTACGAGAGCTAAGTGGATTACTTGAGTAATTTTTCATGCTATTTGATGGTGAGAACAGTTTACTAATGATTCTTTTCTTATACCTATCTATAGTGGTAGATAAACTTCTTACAAAAGGCTGTCTCCCAGTATAAGCTGTATTTTGTTCATTCTTGATTAAAGGTTGCATATAAATGTGCTTTAATACATAATGAGTATAAATGGCAAAAGTTGCTAATCACAAATGGCTGCCAGTCAAAAAGTGAGCATGTTTGCAAAAATTTAGTTCAATATGGCAGCTTCTCTGAGCATAAAATGTAACCTACACAAAATGGATATTTTTTCGCTATTGCGAATATAGGTTTATGGAATGGAAAAAGAAAAATTGCATTTAAAATGCCACTCAGTTAACAAGTAACCATCAGTAGTCTAGGACAAGTCAAAATAGTCAAACATACTGTGTAACCTTAAAACTAATTCTCATTAAATGATACTACCCAAGAAATCTTAGAATTACGTCATAAGAGATTACATCATAAGAGATAATAAACCTGACCTAAAATTTGCCTAGTTCATTGTCTGCTAAATATGAAGGAAGGAAAAAATCGACATTGGCAAGATTTCACTGAGGTAAAACATGTTTGACTGAAGAAAAGGTCTTTCACCGAGGATTTCCACATATGCCAAAATGTTCACTGTAGCTAGTATTCACTTTTTTCTACCTTGATTAGAGTTATAATGTTCATCCAACATTATCCAGTAAATCTAATATGAGCAAGAAACTCCAGCACTGAAGCCATGAGATCAAACAGTTGTCCTGCAACAGCAAAGTTGCTTTAAAGGGACATGTATTCAAATGAGGAAGCATCACAAAATTCTCCATGAAATTACCATTTCTGTGAAGAATGAACAGTAGAATCTTATGAATCATTATTCTTATGTCTCATAAATGATGCGAAGAGTGCCAGACACTTGCCCCTCAAACTTAATCTTGTTTTTAACATAACATTTCTGACAAGCACTGTAGCGAGCATGAATGTTGTTCATCAACAGTCACAGTAGTGTGAAGTAGCAATATCTGAGCTCTCCCAGCAACTCGAACTTTTTTTTACACAATTTTCACTAAGGATCATCCTAATGTCTTTCTCATCTACTGGCATCTTAAACTCCTGAGAAATCAAGTAATGAAGTATTTCAAATTACTTGCAGGTCACAGGTTCTTGATGTATGGTAAAGCATTTCAAGAATGGAGAATGGCTACTGTCTTTAATCTGTTGCCTGACTCAGCTTTGACACTGTTCAAGACAAACTTTAGCTTCCTAATGCAAAATATCATTGCACTTCAGAGGGGAATTACATAAATTTTACCTCACCCCTCACCTGTTCCACTGGATGGATAACTGCAATCCAGGAAAAAGATATCATTCAGTTACCCAAATCCAACTCAGGATGTGAAGGCCATAGCCTCATCTGCCTACAGGCTGCATTACCTCCCGCGTTAGCGAGGTAGCGCAGGGAAACAGATGAAAGAATGGCCCAACCACCCCACATACACGTGTATATACATACACGTCCACACATGCACATATACATACCTATACATCTCACCTTTTTTTTCTTATTTATACTTTGTCGCTGTCTCCGGCGTTAGCGAGGTAGCGCAAGGAAACAGACGAAAGAATGGCCCAACCCACCCACATACACATGTATATACATACACGTCCAGACAAGCACATATACATGCCTATACATCTCAACATATACATATATATACACACAGACATATACATATATACACATGTACATAATTCATACTGTCTGCCCTTATTCATTCCCGTCACCACCCCGCCACACATGAAATGACAACCCCCTTCCCCTGCATGTGTGCAAGGTAGCGCTAGGAAAAAAACAAAGGCCACATTCATTCACACTCAGTCTCTAGCTGTCATGTACAATGCACTGAAACCACAGCTCCCTTTCCACATCCAGGCCCCACAAAACTTTCCATGGTCTACCCCAGACGCTTCACATGCCCTTGTTCAATCCATTAACAGCACATCAACCCCGGTATACCTCATCGTTCCAATTCACTCTATTCCTTGCAAGCCTTTCACCCTCCTGCATGTTCAGGCTCCGATCACTCAAAATCTTTTTCGCTCCATCTTCCCACCTCCAGTTTGGTCTCCCACTTCTCCTTGTTCGGTCCACCTCTGACACATATATCCTCTTTCTCAATCTTTCCTCACTCATTCTCCCCATATGCCCAAACCATTTCAAAACACACTCTTCTACTCTCTCAACCACACTCTTTTTATTACCACACATCTCTCTTACCCTTTCATTACTTACTCGATCAAACCACCTCACACCACATATTGTCCTCAAACATCTCATTTCGAGCACATCCACCCTCCTCCGCAAAACTATATCTATAGCCCACGCCTCGCAACCATGTAACATTGTTGGAACCACTATTCCTTCAAACATATCCATTTTTGCTTTCCAAGATAACGTTCTCGACTTCCACACATTATATAATGCTTCCAGAACTTTCACCTCCTCCCCCATCCTATGATTCACTTCTGCTTCCATGGTTCCATCCACTGCCAAATCCACTCCCACATATCTAAAACAATAGGAAACACTAGGAAAGCACTAGGAAAAGATAACAAAGGCCCCATTTGTTCACACTCAGTCTCTGGCTGTCATGCAATAATGCCCGAAACCACAGCTCCCTTTCCACATCCTGGCCCCACAGAGCTTTCCATGGTTTACCCCAGACATGCCCTGATTCAATCCATTGACAGCACGTCGACCCCGGTATACCACATCGATCCAATTCACTCTATTCCTTGCCAGCCTTTCACCCTCCTGCATGTTCAGGCCCTGATCACTCAAAATCTTTTTCACTCCATCTTTCCACCTCCAATTTGGTCTCCCACTTCTCGTTCCCTCCACCTCCGACACATATATCCTCTTGGTCAATCTTTCCTCACTCATTCTCTCCATGTGCCCAAACCATTTTAAAACACCCTCTTCTGCTCTCTCAACCACGCTCTTTTTATTTCCACTTACTCGATTACTTACTCGATCAAACTATATATATATATATATATATATATTTTTTTTTTTTTGCTTTGTCGCTGTCTCCCGCGTTTGCGAGGTAGCGCAAGGAAACAGACGAAAGAAATGGCCCAAACCACCCCCATACACATGTATATACATACGTCCACACACGCAAATATACATACCTACACAGCTTTCCATGGTTTACCCCAGACGCTTCACATGCCCCGATTCAATCCACTGACAGCACGTCAATCCCGGTATACCACATCGATCCAATTCACTCTATTCCTTGCCCTCCTTTCACCCTCCTGCATGTTCAGGCCCCGATCACACAAAATCTTTTTCACTCCATCTTTCCACCTCCAATTTGGTCTCCCTCTTCTCCTCGTTCCCTCCACCTCCGACACATATATCCTCTTGGTCAATCTTTCCTCACTCATTCTCTCCATGTGCCCAAACCATTTCAAAACACCCTCTTCTTCTTTCTCAACCATGCTCTTTTTATTTCCACACATCTCTCTTACCCTTACGTTACTTACTCGATCAAACCACCTCACACCACACATTGTCCTCAAACATCTCATTTCCAGCACATCCATCCTCCTGCGCACAACTCTATCCATAGCCCACGCCTCGCAACCATACAACATTGTTGGAACCACTATTCCTTCAAACATACCCATTTTTGCTTTCCGAGATAATGTTCTCGACTTCCACACATTCTTCAAGGCTCCCAGAATTTTCGCCCCCTCCCCCACCCTATGATCCACTGCCGCTTCCATGGTTCCATCCGCTGCCAGATCCACTCCCAGATATCTAAAACACTTCACTTCCTCCAGTTTTTCTCCATTCAAACTCACCTCCCAATTGACTTGACCCTCAACCCTACTGTACCTAATAACCTTGCTCTTATTCACATTTACTCTTAACTTTCTTCTTTCACACACTTTACCAAACTCAGTCACCAGCTTCTGCAGTTTCTCACATGAATCAGCCACCAGCGCTGTATCATCAGCGAACAACAACTGACTCACTTCCCAAGCTCTCTCATCCCCAACAGACTTCATACTTGCCCCTCTTTCCAAAACTCTTGCATTCACCTCCGTAACAACCCCATCCATAAACAAATTAAACAACCATGGAGACATCACACACCCCAGCCGCAAACCTACATTCACTGAGAACTATATATATATATATATATATATATATATATATATATATCTAAAACACTTCACTTCCTCCAGCTTTTCTCCATTCAAACTCACCTCCCAATTGACTTGACCCTCAACCCTACTGTACCTAATAACCTTGCTCTTATTCACATTTACTCTTAACTTTCTTCTTTCACACACTTTACCAAACTCAGTCACCAGCTTCTGCAGTTTCTCACATGAATCAGCCACCAGCGCTGTATCATCAGCGAACAACAACTGACTCACTTCCCAAGCTCTCTCATCCCCAACAGACTTCATACTTGCCCCCCTTTCCAAAACTCTTCATACTTGCCCCCCTTTCCAAAACTCTTGCATTCACCTCCCTAACAACCCCATCCATAAACAAATTAAACAACCATGGAGACAGCACACACCCCAGCCGCAAACCTACATTCACTGAGAACCAATCACTTTCCTCTCTTCCTACACGTACACATGCCTTACATCCTCGATAAAAACTTTTCACTGCTTCTAACAACTTGCCTCCCACACCATATATTCTTAATACCTTCCACAGAGCATCTCTATCAACTCTATCATATGCCTTCTCCAGATCCATAAATGCTACAGATTGGGGAAGAGCAGTGTGGTTTCAGAAGTGGTAGAGGATGTGTGGATCAGGTGTTTGATTTGAAGAATGTATGTGAGAAATACTTAGAAAAGCAAATGGATTTGTATGTAGCATTTATGGATCTGGAGAAGGCATATGATAAGAGTTGATAGAGATGCTCTGTGGAAGGTATTAAGAATGTATGGTGTGGGAGGCAAGTTGTTAGAAGCAGTGAAAAGTTTTTATCGAGGATGTAAGGCATGTGTACGTGTAGGAAGAGAGGAAAGTGATTGGTTCTCAGTGAATGTAGGTTTGCGGCAGGGGTGTGTGATGTCTCCATGGTTGTTTAATTTGTTTATGGATGGGGTTGTTAGGGAGGTGAATGCAAGAGTTTTGGAAAGAGGGGCAAGTATGAAGTGTTTTGGGGATGAGAGAGCTTGGGAAGTGAGTCAGTTGTTTTTCGCTGATGATACAGCGCTGGTGGCTGATTCATGTGAGAAACTGCAGAAGCTGGTGACTGAGTTTGGTAAAGTGTGTGAAAGAAGAAAGTTAAGAGTAAATGTGAATAAGAGCAAGGTAATTAGGTACAGTAGGGTTGAGGGTCATGTCAATTGGGAGGTAAGTTTGAATGGAGAAAAACTGGAGGAAGTAAAGTGTTTTAGATATCTGGGAGTGGATCTGGCAGCGGATGGAACCATGGAAGCGGAAGTGGATCATAGGGTGGGGGAGGGGGGCGAAAATCCTGGGAGCCTTGAAGAATGTGTGGAAATCGAGAACATTATCTCGGAAAGCAAAAATGGGTATGTTTGAAGGAATAGTGGTTCCAACAATGTTGTATGGTTGCGAGGCATGGGCTATGGATAGAGTTGTGTGCAGGAGGATGGATGTGCTGGAAATGAGATGTTTAAGGACAGTGTGTGGTGTGAGGTGGTTTGATCGAGTAAGTAACGTAAGGGTAAGAGAGATGTGTGGAAATAAAAAGAGCGTGGTTGAGAGAGCAGAAGAGGGTGTTTTGAAATGGTTTGGGCACATGGAGAGAATGAGTGAGGAAAGATTGACCAAGAGGATATATGTGTCAGAGGTGGAGGGAACGAGGAGAAGTGGGAGACCAAATTGGAGGTGGAAAGATGGAGTGAAAAAGATTTTGTGTGATCGGGGCCTGAACATGCAGGAGGGTGAAAGGAGGGTAAGGAATAGAGTGAATTGGATCGATGTGGTATACCGGGGTTGACGTGCTGTCAGTGGATTGAATCAGGGCATGTGAAGTGTCTGGGGTAAACCATGGAAAGCTGTGTAGGTATGTATATTTGCGTGTGTGGACGTATGTATATACATGTGTATGGGTTCGGGTTGGGCCATTTCTTTCGTCTGTTTCCTTGCGCTACCTCGCAAACGTGGAAGACAGCGACAAAGCAAAAAAAAAAATATATATATATATATATATATATATATATATATATATATATATATATATAGGGGAGAAAGAATACTTCCCACGTATTCCCTGCGTGTCGTAGAAGGCGACTAAAAGGGGAGGGAGTGGGGGGCTGGAAATCCTCCCCTTTCGTTTTTTTTTCAATTTTCCAAAAGAAGGAACAGTGAAGGGGGCCAGGTGAGGATATACCCTCAGAGGCCCAGTCGTCTGTTCTTAACGCTATCTCGCTAATGTGGGAAATGGCGAATAGTATAAAATATATATATATATATATATATATATATATATATATATATATATATATATATATATATTTTTTTTTTTTTGCTTTGTCGCTGTCTCCCGCATTTGCGAGGTAGCGCAAGGAAACAGACGAAAGAAATGGCCCAACCCACCCACATACACATGCCTTGATTCAATCCACTGACAGCACGTCAATCCCGGTATACCACATCGCTCCAATTCACTCTATTCTTTGCCCTCCTTTCACCCTCCTGCATGTTCAGGCCCTGATCACACAAAATCTTTTTCACTCCATCTTTCCACCTCCAATTTGGTCTCCCTCTTCTCCTCGTTCCCTCCACCTCCGACACATATATCCTCTTGGTCAATCTTTCCTCACTCATTCTCTCCATGTGACCAAACTATTTCAAAACACCCTCTTCTGCTCTCTCAACCACGCTCTTTTTATTTCCACACATCTCTCTTACCCTTACGTTACTTACTCGATCAAACCACCTCACACCACACATTGTCCTCAAACATCTCATTTCCAGCACATCCATCCTCCTGCGCACAACTCTATCCATAGTCCACGCCTCGCAACCATACAACATTGTTGGAACCACTATTCCTTCAAACATACCCATTTTTGCTTTCCGAGATAATGTTCTCGACTTCCACACATTCTTCTAGGCTCCCAGAATTTTTGCCCCCTCCCCCACCCTATGATCCACTTCCGCTTCCATGGTTCCATCCGCTGCCAGATCCACTCCCAGATATCTAAAACACTTCACTTCCTCCAGTTTTTCTCCATTCAAACTCACCTCCCAATTGAATTGACCCTCAACCCTACTGTACCTAATAACCTTGCTCTTATTCACATTTACTCTTAACTTTCTTCTTTCACACACTTTACCAAACTCAGTCACCAGCTTCTGTAGGTTCTCACATGAATCAGCCACCAGCGCTGTATCATCAGCGAACAACAACTGACTCACTTCCCAAGCTCTCTCATCCCCAACAGACTTTATACTTGCCCCTCTTTCCAAAACTCTTGCATTCACCTCCCTAACAACCCCATCCATAAACAAATTAAACAACCATGGAGACATCACACACCCCTGCCGCAAACCTACATTCACCTAAATGTGTGTGGATGTAACCAAGATGTGAAAAAAGGAGAGATAGGTAGTATGTTTGAGGAAAGGAACCTGGATGTTTTGGCTCTGAGTGAAACGAAGCTCAAGGGTAAAGGGGAAGAGTGGTTTGGGAATGTCTGGGGAGTAAAGTCAGGGGTTAGTGAGAGGACAAGAGCAAGGGAAGGAGTAGCAATACTCCTGAAACAAGAGTTGTGGGAGTATGTGATAGAGTGTAAGAAAGTAAATTCTCGATTAATATGGGTAAAACTGAAAGTTGATGGAGAGAGGTGGGTGATTATTGGTGCATATGCACCTGGGCATGAGAAGAAAGATCAAGAGAGGCAAGTGTTTTGGGAGCAGCTGAATGAGTGTGTTAGTGGTTTTGATGCACGAGACCGGGTCATAGTGATGGGTGATTTGAATGCAAAGGTGAGTAATGTGGCAGTTGAGGGAATAATTGGTATACATGGGGTGTTCAGTGTTGTAAATGGAAATGGTGAAGAGCTTGTAGATTTATGTGCTGAAAAAGGACTGATGATTGGGAATACCTGGTTTAAAAAGCGAGATATACATAAGTATACTTATCTAAGTAGGAGAGATGGCCAGAGAGCGTTATTGGATTACGTGTTAATTGACAGGCGTGCGAAAGAGAGACTTTTGGATGTTAATGTGCTGAGAGGTGCAACTGGAGGGATGTCTGATCATTATCTTGTGGAGGCTAAGGTGAAGATTTGTATGGGTTTTCAGAAAAGAAGAGTGAATGTTGGGGTGAAGAGGGTGGTGAGAGTAAGTGAGCTTGAGAAGGAGACCTGTGTGAGGAAGTACCAGGAGAGACTGAGTACAGAATGGAAAAAGGTGAGAACAATGGAAGTAAGGGGAGTGGGGGAGGAATGGGATGTATTTAGGGAATCAGTGATGGATTGTGCAAAAGATGCTTGTGGCATGAGAAGAGTGGGAGGTGGGTTGATTAGAAAGGGTAGTGAGTGGTGGGATGAAGAAGTAAGAGTATTAGTGAAAGAGAAGAGAGAGGCATTTGGACGATTTTTGCAGGGAAAAAATGCAATTGAGTGGGAGATGTATAAAAGAAAGAGACAGGAGGTCAAGAGAAAGGTGCAAGAGGTGAAAAAAGGGCAAATGAGAGTTGGGGTGAGAGAGTATCATTAAATTTTAGGGAGAATAAAAAGATGTTCTGGAAGGAGGTAAATAAAGTGCGTAAGACAAGGGAGCAAATGGGAACTTCGGTGAAGGGCCCAAGTGGGGAGGTGAAAACAAGTAGTGGTGATGTGAGAAGGAGATGGAGTGAGTATTTTGAAGGTTTGTTGAATGTGTTTGATGATAGAGTGGCAGATATAGTGTGTTTTGGTCGAGGTGGTGTGCAAAGTGAGAGGGTTAGGGAAAATGATTTGGTAAACAGAGAAGAGGTAGTGAAAGCTTTGCGGAAGATGAAAGCCGGCAAGGCAGCAGGTTTGGATGGTATTGCAGTGGAATTTATTAAAAAAGGGGGTGACTGTATTGTTGACTGGTTGGTAAGGTTATTTAATGTATGTATGACTCATGGTGAGGTGCCTGAGGATTGGCGGAATGCGTGCATAGTGCCATTGTACAAAGGCAAAGGGGATAAGAGTGAGTGCTCAAATTACAGAGGTATAAGTTTGTTGAGTATTCCTGGTAAATTATATGGGAGGGTATTGATTGAGAGGGTGAAGGCATGTACAGAGCATGAGATTGGGGGAAGAGCAGTGTGGTTTCAGAAGTGGTAGAGGATGTGTGGATCAGGTGTTTGCTTTGAAGAATGTACGTGAGAAATACTTAGAAAAGCAAATGGATTTGTATGTAGCATTTATGGATCTGGAGAAGGCATATGATAGAGATGCTCTGTGGAAGGTATTAAGAATATATGGTGTGGGAGGAAAGTTGTTAGAAGCAGTGAAAAGTTTTTATTGAGGATGTAAGGCATGTGTACATGTAGGAAGAGAGGAAAGTGATTGGTTCTCAGTGAATGTAGGTTTGCAGCAGGGGTGTGTGATGTCTCCATGGTTGTTTAATTTGTTTATGGATGGGGTTGTTAGGGAGGTAAATGCAAGAGTTTTGGAAAGAGGGGCAAGTATGAAGTCTGTTGGGGATGAGAGAGCTTGGGAAGTGAGTCAGTTGTTGTTCGCTGATGATACAGCGCTGGTGGCTGATTCATGTGAGAAACTGCAGAAGCTGGTGACTGAGTTTGGAAAAGTGTTTGGAAGAAGAAAGTTAAGAGTAAATGTGAATAAGAGCAAGGTTATTAGGTACAGTAGGGTTGAGGGTCAAGTCAATTGGGAGGTGAGTTTGAATGGAGAAAAACTGGAGGAAGTGAAGTGTTTTAGATATCTGGGAGTGGATCTGGCAGCGGATGGAACCATGGAAGCGGAAGTGGATCATAGGGTGGGGGAGGGGGCGAAAATCCTGGGGACCTTGAAGAATGTGTGGAAGTCGAGAACATTATCTCGGAAAGCAAAAATGGGTATGTTTGAAGGAATAGTGGTTCCAACAATGTTGTATGGTTGCGAGGCGTGGGCTATGGATAGAGTTGTGCGCAGGAGGATGGATGTGCTGGAAATGAGATGTTTGAGGACAATGTGTGGTGTGAGGTGGTTTGATCGAGTGAGTAACGTAAGGGTAAGAGAGATGTGTGGAAATAAAAAGAGCGTGGTTGAGAGAGCAGAAGAGGGTGTTTTGAAGTGGTTTGGGCACATGGAGAGGATGAGTGAGGAAAGATTGACCAAGAGGATATATGTGTTGGAGGTGGAGGGAACAAGGAGAAGAGGGAGACCAAATTGGAGGTGGAAAGATGGAGTGAAAAAGATTTTGTGTGATCGGGGCCTGAACATGCAGGAGGGTGAAAGGAGGGCAAGGAATAGAGTGAATTGGAGCGATGTGGTATACCGGGGTTGACGTGCTGTCAGTGGATTGAAGCAGGGCATGTGAAGCGTCTGGGGTAAACCATGGAAAGCTGTGTAGGTATGTATATTTGCGTGTGTGGACGTATGTATATACATGTGTATGTGGGGGGGGGTTGGGCCATTTCTTTCGTCTGTTTCCTTGCGCTACCTCGCAAACGCGGGAGACAGCGACAAAGTATAATAAAATATATAATATATATATATATATATATATATATATATATATATATATATATATATATATATATATATATATATGAGAAATACTTAGAAAAGCTGATTGATTGTATGTAGCATTTATGGATCTGGAGAAAGCACTAGATAGAGTGGATAGAGATGATTTCTGGAAGACATTAAGAGTATATGGTGCGGGAGGTAAGTTGCTAGAAGCAGTGAAACGTTTTTATCGAGGATGTAAGGTATGTGGACGTGTAGGAAGAGAAGAAAGTGATTGGATTTCAGTGAATGTCGGTGTGCTGCAGGGGTGCGTGATATCTTCATGGCTGTTTAATTCATTTATGGATGGGGTTGTTAGGGAGGTGTATGGAAGAGTTTTGGAGAGAGGGGCAAGTATGCAGTCTGTTGTGGATGAGAGGGCTTGGGAAGTGAGTCAGTTGTTGTTCACTAATGATAGTGCTGGTAGCTGACTCAAGTGAGAAACTGCAGAAGTTAGTGACTGAGTTTGGTAAGGTGTGTGAAAGAAGAAAGCTGAGAGTAAATGTGAATAAGAGCAAGTTTGATAGGTTCAGTAGGGTTGAATGACAAGTAAATTGGGACATAAGTTTGAATGGAGAAAAACTGGAGGAAGTGAAGTGTTTTAGATATCCTGGAGTGGACTTAGCAGCGGATGGAACCATGGAATGGAAGTGAATCACAGGGTGTGGGAGGGGGCGAAGGTTCTGGGAGCGTTGAAGAATGTGTGGAAGGTGAGAATGTTAACTTGGAAAGCAGAAATGGGTATGTTTGAAGGAATAGTGGTTCCAACAATGTTATATGGTTGCAAGGCTTGGGCTACAGATAGAATTGTGCGGAGGAGGGTGGATGTTTGAGGACAATACGTGGTGTGAGGTGGTTTGATCAAGTAAGTAATGAAAGGGTAAGAGAGATGTGGTAATGAATGCTTTTAAGAGAGTAGAAGAGGGTGTATAGAAATGGTTTGGTTACATTGAGAGATTGAGTGAGGAAGGATTGACAAAGAGGATGTATGTGTCAAAGATGAAGGGAATGAGAAGAATTCAGAGACCAAATTCGAGGTGGAAGGATGGAATGAAAAAGATTTTGAGCAATCGGTGCCTGAACATACAAGAGGGTGAAAGGTGTGCAAGGAATTGAGTGATTTGGAATGATGTGGTATACCAGGGTCAACATGCTGTCAATGGATTGAACCAGGGCCTGTGAAGCTTCTGGAGTAAACCATAGAAAGTTTTGTGGCTCCTGAATGTGGAAAGGAAGCTGTGGTTTTGGTGCATTACACATGACAGTTAGAGACTGAGTGTGAACAAATGTGGCCTTTTTTGTCTTTTCTTAGCACTGCCTCGCACGTGCGCGGGGGGAGGGGGTGCCATTTTTGTGTGTGGCGGGGTGGCAACAGGAATGGATGAAGGCACCAAGTATGAATTATGTACATGTGTTTATATGTATATGTCTGTGTATGTATATGTATGTATATGTTGAAATGTATGTGTGCTTGTGTGGGCATTTATGTACATACATGTGTATGTGGGTGGGTTGGGCCATTCTTTCGTCTGTTTCCTTGTGCTACCTCGCCAACGCGGGAGACAGCGAATAAGTATAATAGAATAAAGTAAATATATATACCCCTGAAGTAGGGGAGAAAGAGCTCTACCTCAGTCTTCCCTTTGTGTCATAGATGACAGCTAAATGAAGCGGGAATGGGAGAACTAGAAACTCTCCCCTTCTTGCATTCAGTTTTTAAAAAAGGAAACAGAAGGAGCCACTCAGGGAGTTCTTATCCTCCTGAAGTCTTAGACCAGGGTGTCTGAAAGTGCATGGATGTAACCAAGATGAGAAGAGAGGAGAGATAGGTAGTATGTTTGAATAGAAAAACCTACTTGTTCTGAATCTTAATGTAACAGCTTAAGAGTAAAGAGAAAGAATGGTTTGGAAATGTCCCAGGAGTAAAGTCCTGGGTTGGTAAGAGGAAAAGAAACAAGGAAGGAGTAGCATGAAGCAAGAGTTGTGATATTTTTGATAGAGTGTAAGAAAGTAAATACAAGAATGATGTTGGCAAAACTGAAAGTAGATGGCAAAAAATGGCTGATTATTGGTTCTTATGCACCTGGCCATGAGAAGAAAGATCATGAAAGGCAAGTATTCTGAGGGCAGCAGAATGAGCATGTCAGAAATTTCGATGTATGAGACCAGATATTAGTGATGAGTGATTTAAATGCGAAGGTAAGCAATTTGGCAGTTTAGGGTATAATTAGGGTGCATGGGGTATTTAGTATAATGAATTGAAATGTTAAAGAGCTTGTGGAGCTGTGTGCAGAAGAAAGAGTGGTGATTGGGAATGCCTAGTTTAAAAAGCAGGTTATACATAAGTATATGTATGTGAGGAGAGCTGGTTAATAGACTTTATTAGATTACATATTAATTGACAGGCATGCAAAAGAGAGACTTTTGGATGTAAATGTGCTGAGAGAGACAGCTGGTGGGAAGTCTGTTCACTATCTTGCAGATATGAGGTTGAAGATTTATAGAGGTTTTCAAAAAAGAGGAAACAGTGTCGTAGAGAAGAGAGTGGTGACAATAAGGGAACTAAGAAAGAAGATTTGTGTGAAGAAATACCAGTAGAGATTGAGAGCAAAATGACAAAGGGTAAGAGTTATGAAGCAAGGAGAGTGGATGAGGAATGGGAGGTATTTTGGAAAGCAGTGAGGACATGTGCCAGAGATGTGTATGGCATGCAAAAGGTGGGAGGTGGGGAGATTAGAGAGGGTAGTAAGTGGTGGGATAAAGAAGGAGTGCAAATGATTGGGAGATATATAAGAGAAAGCAGCAGATCAGTATGAAGGTGCAGGGGTTGAAATAGAGGGCAAATGAGAATTGGGGTGAGAGAATATCACTAAACTTTAGAAAGAATAAAAGATGATTTGGAAGGAGGTGAATAATGTGTGAAAGAATAGAACAAATGGGATCATCGATGAAGGGGGCAAAAGGGGAAGCCATACAGGTAGTGATGAAGTTAGAAGATAGTTTTGTTGAATGTGCTTGTTGACAGAATGGCAGATGAAATGTGTTTTGGTTGGGATGGCATGCATAGTGAGAGTCATGGAGAGTGGTTTGATGGAGAGAAGAGCTGGTAAAAGCCTTGCATAAGATGAAATGCAGCAAGGCAGATGGTGTTGATGGTATTGCAGTTGAATATATGAAGCAGGTGACTGTTTTGTTGATTGGTTGGTAAGAATATTCACTGTTTGTGTGGGATCATGGTGAGGTGCCTGAAGATTGGCCGAATTCATGTATAGTGCCATTATATAAAGGCAAGGGGCTAAAGGTAAGTGTTCAAACTACAGAGGTATAAGTTTGTTTAATATACCTGGTAATTTTTCTGAGAAGGTGAAGGCATTATACTGGGGATGAGCATTGTGGTTTCAGAAGTGGTGGAGGATATGTGAATCATGTTTATATTAAAGAATGTGTTTGAGAAATGCCTAGAAAAACATATGGATCTGCATGTAGTATTTATGAATTTGGAGAAGGTATATGATAGAGTTGATAGAGATGCTTTGTGGAAGGTCTAAAGAATATATGGTGTTGGAGGTAAGCTGCTTGAAGCAGTGAAGAGTTTTTTTTATCAGGGTGTAAGGCATGTGTATGAGCAGGTAGAGAGGATAGTGAAAAATTCTAAATCAAGGTTGGTCTGTGGCAGGAGTGTGTGATGTCACCATGATTGTTTGATTTATCTAAGGAGGTGAGGGAGGTAAATGCAAGGGTCTTGGAGAGAGTAGCAGTGTGTTAGGGATAAGGGGGTCTGGGAAGTGAGTTAGCTGTTGTTTGCTGATGATTCAAAACTGGTGGTTGATTCAAGTGAGAAACTGGAGGTAAGCTGCTTGAAGCAGTGAAGAGTTTTTTTTATCAGGGTGTAAGGCATGTGTATGAGCAGGTAGAGAGGATAGTGAAAAATTCTAAATCAAGGTTGGTCTGTGGCAGGAGTGTGTGATGTCACCATGATTGTTTGATTTATCTAAGGAGGAGAGAGTAGCAGTGTGTTAGGGATAAGGGGGTCTGGGAAGTGAGTTAGCTGTTGTTTGCTGATGATTCAAAACTGGTGGTTGATTCAAGTGAGAAACTGCATAATATGATGATCAAACTGATATGTGATGATAGTTATGAAGGTGAAATCACAGTTTGGTATTGCAGATAATTTTATTTAACATTTATCTAAAACTTTGAGAAATTTTTGCACTTGATGAGACAGATTGTCTCCATGAAACATGTAGTGTGGCATCTAGAGAAGAATACAAGTCAAATAAAATTATCTGAAGTCCTACCAAAGTGCAATTTCTACCTCTGTATTGCCCTAGTTTCATAGAAGGTGACTAAAAGGGGTGGGAGTGGGAGGCTGGAAACCTTCCCCTTCTTGTATTTCAATTTCTAAAAGAGGAAACAGAAGAAGGAACCATGCATGGAGTTCTCATCCTCCCTGAAGTCTCAGACTGAATATGTGTGGATGTAACCAAAATGAGAAGAGAGATTGGTAGACTGTTTGAGGAAAGAAACCTGGATGTTCTGGCTCTGAGTGAAACGAAGCTCAAGGGTAAAGGGTAAGAATGGTTTGGAAATGCCTTGGGAGTAAATTCAGGGGTTAGTGAAAGGACAAGAGCTAAGGAGGGAGTAGCACTACTACTGAAGCAGGAGTAGTGTGAGTGTGTAATAGTATAAGAAACTGAATTCTAGATTGATATATGTATGGATGGCCAGAGATGGGAGATTATTAGAGCTTATGCACCTGGCCATGAGAAGAAGGATCATAAGATGCAAAGTGTTTTGGGAGCAGTTCAGTGAGTTTGTCAGCAGTTTTGGTACATGAGACTAGGTATTAGATATGGATGATTTAAGTGCAAAGGTAAGTAATGTGGCAATTGAGGGTTTAATTGGTGTACATGGGGTTTTCGGTGTTATCAATGGAAATGGTGAATAGCTTGTGGAGTTGTGTGCTGAAAAAAGACTGGTGATTGGGAATACCTGTTTTAAAAAGAGAGATATACACAAGTATATGCATGTGAGTAGGAGAGATGGTCAGTGGGCATTATTAGGTTACATATTGATTAATAGGCATGTAGCAGATAGACTTTTGGACATAAGTGTGCTGAGAGGGGCAGTTGGTGGATGTCTGATCACTATCTTGTGGAGGCAAGGGTGAAGATTTCTAGAGGTTTTCGAAAAAGAGGAGACAGTGTTGGGGAGAAGACAGTGGTGAGAATAAGTGAGCTTGGAAAGGAGACGTGAGTGAAGAAATACCAGGGGAAATTGAGTGTAGAATGGCGAAAGGTGAGAGCAGATGACATGAGGGAGGTGGGTGAGGAATAGTAGGTATTTAGGGTATTTAGGGTAGGTATTGATGACATGTGAAGAGATGCATGTGACATGTGAAAGGCAGGAGGTGGCCAGATTAAAAAAGGTAGTGATTGGTGGGATGATGAAGGAAAGTTGCAAGAAAGGAGTGCAAATGATTTGAAGATGTATATAGGAAAGTGGCTGGAGGCAGGAGGAAGGTGCAGGGGTTGAAAAACTGGGCAAAGTAGACTTGGAGTGAGAGAGTTTCCTTGAACTTTAGGGAGAATAAAAGGATGTTTTGGAAGGAGGTAAATAATGTGCGAAAGACAAGAGAACAAATGGGGACATCAGTGAAGGGAGCAAAAGGGGAAGTGATAATGGGTAGTGATGGAGTGAGGAGGAGATGGAGTGAGTTATTTGAAGAGTTGTTGAATGTGTTTCATGATAGAGTGGCATATGTAGGGTGTTTAGGTTGGGGTGGTATGCAAAGTGAGAATCAGGGAAACTGGTTTGGTGCAAGTCTTGTGGAAAATGCAATCTGGCAAGGCGGTGGGACTGGACGGTATCACAGTTGAATTTATCAAGAAAGGGAGTGACTGTGTTGTTGACTGGTTGGTAAGGATATTTAATGTATATGTATACTCAATATTTTCATGTCTTAACTGGCTTGTGCTTTCTGTAGGCACATTTAGATGCCATAAGTATCTTGCAACTCTAATTTGCTTGGAAGAATATTCAGCCTTTCATTTTTTTTTATATAAGTCAGAGGCTCTAATCACAGACTATAGTCCACATCAAGGCTGGGCCTTGATTAGAATATAGAGAGGATTATGAAAGAGGAAAGATGAGACAAGAAAAAGTATTTACAAATTTTGGAGGAAGTAAAAAACCTGTATTAAAATGTGCCAGGTGATAGTTAATGGGAAAGATATAAGAAGGTAAAGAGTTCCAAAGCTTTAAGGTGTAGGGAAAGAAACAGTAATCAAAATTACCCAGCCTTGAGTTGTCAACGGTTACATAGTTATCATGTGATGCAGCAGCTTGCTGCGTATTGCATAGTCTGGCTAATGGTGGGAGCACACAAGCAGCCAGCTCTTCGGAGAAAAAAACAAATTAATACCTATTAAATAGGGAAAGGGAACCAACATTGCTGTATAGGGCAAGTGGGTCAAGTTTTGAAGTTAGCTCGGGAAAGTTTATAAGTTGGACCGCTTTTGTTTCATCTTTGTCAAGCTAGGATGTAAAGGTAGAACCACACCAGATGTGAGAGCAGTACTCCATACAAAGATGAATCAATCATTTATATAAATGGAGCGAATGTTACAAAGAAAAGAAATTTTGATGTCTAAACAGGACTCCCAGTTTCTTTAAGGCAAACTTAGCCATTTTCATAAGTGTTACTCATGAATCACCTGGGAAAAGAAAGAGCAGGTGTGTATGTGTTGTTAAACTTCCTGCTCATGTTTGAATAGACCCATGCCTCATATAGGCATAAATAGGTGCATATGTTACCTGCAATTGTCATTAGAAAACAGAAAAATCTTGAAGCCTCTTTGTTATCTGTGGATGACCATGGTGTCAAGAGGCTGCATACAGCCAATTGGAGAATGATGTGTATGCTGTGGGTTTAAGTGGTGTTAGGGCTCCAAGATTTAAATGCCTTAGCATCACACTGAGGTGTAATTGTCTATGACAAGCTGAATTTTTTATCAACTCGTAATGCTTTTCTTAGTACTATTTCATATATTGCTAATTTTGCATGTTCGAGATACTTTTTTTTCATCCTTGGCCAACATTAAAAGTACTGTAGGTAGTTTACTCTCAGAGTTACTTTTTATGTTTCCCAACTGTGAAAGTATTACAAAAGTTATGTTACAGTGTACCTTATACCAGGTAAGTTGCATTTATTCAAAAAGACCCACTGTGCCTCCTTCCTCTGAAAGATTGTTGCTGGGAGCATGCTGTAAGTTTAGACACTCATTGTTTATTGTTAGACATATGGTTCTGATTCAGCTTATTATCATCATATTGAATGTTGTTACTGTATTCTTTTTTGGGTTCCACATTTCGCATGTTGCCCTTTATTATTCATTCCTGAATGCCTTTGTAATATCTGTTTGTTATGTTTGATGTCTATTTCTTGTCACAGCAACTCCCTTTGCAATCATATAATATACTACAATGAAACTGACTACGTCCATTTATTATAGGTAAAGATTAGAGATTTCGGGGCTCTCAAATTTCATTGTATCATCAAGAACAAAATATCTGTAGGTTCCATTGAGATGTAAATACCCTTGCTGTCATTATCATATTCATATAAATAATCAGTTACACTTATTTTTAATTTTCATGTACTTTAACGTAACTGAGTTTTATACTTGGTTCTGTAAAATTATTTTCAAAATGTGATTTGATTTCCCTCTTCTATTTTAGTTAAACAAGACATATGAGCAAAGAGGAGCAATGATTCAGACATGTTTAAGCGAATCCCGGGCAAAGGTGCGCATTATACAGGCAGAAGTTGAACAGAAGAAAGACAACCCACTTATTTTGAGGAAGCTTCGAAGTGAGCAGAGTAAGGTATGTTTTCTGCTGTATGACATTATTTTTGAAGAATAATCAGTTGTTTTGCAGGGTGAACAAATGAGGCCTTTTTTGTCTGTTTTCCTGGTGCTAGTGAACATATGAGGCCTTTTTTGTTTGTTTTCCTGATGCTACCTTACTGAAGCAGGTTGTAGCAATGCTGCTTCTTGTGGGATTGGGTAACACCCCACAAGTATGAGTACATAAATGTTTCTGTATGTATATGTCATTGTATGTGTATGTATATGTCTGTATAAGTATGTAAATGTGTAGATGTTGATATGTAAATGTCTGTATATGTGCTTGTATGGGGGTTTAGGTATATATATGTTCATATGAGTGGATGGGCCATTCTTCATCTGTTTCCTGGCGTTACCTTGCTGGAGCAGGAAGCGGCAATCAAGTATAATATATAAAGTAGACATCTACCCAGAGCAAGTTTTTTTATCCTGGGTTAAGGAATAGGACAAAAGATTGTTGATGTTCTTATCTGGGTGTGATGCTTTCACCCATAAACTGCTGTAAAAAACCTTGTCCATTTTCCATTCCAGATGGTTCTTCTTTTTGATCTGGTTTTTTGCTCATTTTCTTGCTTCATTCATACAGTTGGCAACAACGACAAGGTCATGATAGATGGAGGAGAGTTCTCTTCTAGCATCTCTGAGGTTGTAGAAAGCCTGGTCAGAGTCAGTTTTACAATTGTCTATGTGCTGTAGAAGGATTTCATGCTCTATTCTTTCTACAACCTTAGAAATATTAGAAGAGAACTCTCCTCCATCTTTGATGACCTTGTTATTGCTGCCAACCATATGAATGGAGCAAGAAGACTAGCAAAAAACAGATCATCAGAAAGAACCATCTGGAATGGAAAATTGACAAGATTTTTCACAACAGTTTATGAGTAAAGCATCAAACCCAGATAAGAACATCAACAATCTTTCATTGTATTCATTAACACAAGATGAAAAACTTGCTCTGGGTTTTGGTCTCTCTTTTTCTTTCAAATCTACGGATACTTTTAGTGTGAAACATTTAGTGTCTATCGTGAAATCCACTAGTGGCACCAACCAGGAATTTGATTTTGTATCCAGTTCAATTTTAAGTGCCTTGGCCAGTGAAAGTATTTCTTAATGACATATCACAGAGATTCCAGAGAACCATTGCAAATCTCAAGAAAAGTGAAGATATTCACATCACAAAATCATATAAAACTAGCCAGTTTGTGATTTTGAATACAATTGACTATAGATGTAAACTTCAGGATCTTTTAGATAAAGTAAAGACCTTCAACTCAAGGATTCAACCAATTCTTAAATAAGCACCAGGACATTCTAAAGTCAGTAAAGATGGTTAATCCCGCTCTTCCTTATATATATGGTCTCCCAGAAACTCACAAAGATGGGTGACCCCCTAAGACCAATTATCTCATCTGTTAACTCCCCTAGTTATAACTTATCTGAATGGTTAGCAAAATACCCTAGCAATGTTCAAGAAAAATGTCTCCATTGCATGTTATCAATAACTAAGATTTTGTAAACAAAGTTAGGAACATTGATTTGCTTGATCATAAACCTATTAGCTTTTATGTGAATTCCCTTTCCACTAAAGTTCCCATTGATGAAGGCATCACATATCTAAGGAGGAAATTGCCTGATCTCAGTCTTGCCTTGCCCTTGCCCATTAAAACTTTCATTGATTTAGTTGAGCTTTGTGTTTCCAATAATATTTTACAAGATGATGAAGGTAATATTTGTAGACAGAAATTGGATCTTGCCATGGGAAGTCAATTCACGTAGTCCTGTTCTCAGTAACTTATTTATGGAATACTGTGAGACTGAAATTCTAACTTCATTCACTAATCATCCAAAAGTCTGCTTTAGATATGTTGATGATGTGTGGTCCCTGTGGCCCTCTTCCCAAGATTCTGATGTTTTCTTAATGAATTGAATAACATCCACCTCATCAGCATATTCAAGACTGAATGGGAAAAAGAAGGGAAACTGCCCTTCTTGATGTGTTGATAACTAAAGGATCTAATCATTTGTCCTTTAAGATGTACAGGAAGCCTACCAACTCTGAGAGCTATGTTCATTATTTTTCAGTAAATTCTTCTATAAAAATGTCTTTAGTTATGTCTGTGTTTTAAGAGCACTACAGATATGTGATCCCACAGGCCTCGTAGATGAATGTACTCATATAAGACATATTTTTAGGCAGTAATCTTATCCCAATTGGGTTGTGAACGAAGCTTACTGGAAAGCTAGAAAACATTTTATGCATCTAGCAACAAAAATGTGACAAATGAGGATAGGTCTAAATGTTTAGTTTTCCCTATTCTCCCAACTTAGCTAATCTAGAACATGTACTAAAAAACAGTGCCTGTAATGTTGCCTTCCATTACAATAACACCATCAGTAAGACAATAAAAAGTAAGCCAAATCATTCAACAGTTGGAAGTGTTTATACCGTCAAATGTAAGGCACGTAGACATATACATTGGCCTGGCTGGGAAAACTGTAATGGAGTGATGTTATTGGCACTGTCAAGCAGTACGCAAGGATGACCATAAAAAAGCAATTGCTAAACACTTTCATGATAATGATCACCCTGTGGGACTTGAAAATCCAGTTGTTTTATATCCTTATGCTGATTATGCCACCTACAGTGTCATTGAATAAGTCTTAATTGCTAAAACTAAAAACATTAATTTCCCCGGGGAAAGTTAAAGCTCATCCTATCATTAACTAAATCATTATGAGAGAATTGACAAAAAAATGGAAATATAAGAAAAATGGTCCCCAGCACACCTGGCTACCCAGGTCAACCCTGCCACACTACCCCCATTATCCACTCTCCCTTCTATGGTTACTGTCAGTCAGGCCAATGTGTTGTTTAGTATATTTATTTATATTTATTATACTTAATCGCCGTTTCCTGTGTCAACGAGGTAGCACCAGGAAACAGACAAAGAATGGCCCATCCACTCTCATACACACATGTAGGTATGTATATTTGCGTGTGTGGACGTATGTATATACATGTGTATGGGGGTGGGTTGGGCCATTTCTTTCGTCTGTTTCCTTGTGCTACCTCGCAAACGCGGGAAACAGCGACAAAGCAAAAAAAAAAGAAAAAAAAAATATATATATATATATATATATATATATATATATATATATATATATATATATATATATATATATATATATATATATACATAAATGCCCATACATGCACATATACATATCAACATATACACATATATGCTCATATACATACACATACACTGACATATACATATACACATATCTGTACATCCCACCAAATTGGAGGTGGGAAGATGGAGTGAAAAAGATCTTGAGTGATCAGGGCCTGAACATGCAGGAGGGTGAAAGGCGTGCAAGGAATAGAGTGAATTGGAACGATGTGGTATACCGGTGTTGACGTGCTGTCAATGGAGTGAACCAGGGCATGTGAAGGGTCTGGGGTAAACCATGGAAAGTTATGTGGGGCCTGGATGTGGAAAGGGAGCTGTGGTTTGGTGCATTATTACATGACAGCTAGAGACTGAGTGTGAATGAATGGGGCCTTTGTTGTCTTTTCCTAGAGCTACCTTGCACACATGAGGGGGAAGGGGGTTGTTATCTCATGTGTGGCGAGGTGGGGATGGGAATGAATAAAGGCAGACAATATGAATTATGTACATGTGTATATATGTCGGAGTGTGTATATATTTGTATACTTTGAGATGTATAGGTATGTATATTTGCATGTGTGGACGTGTATGTTTATACATGTGTATGTGGGTGGGTTGGGCCATCTTTCGTCTGTTTCCTTGCGCTACCTCGCTAACGCGGGAGACAGCGACAAAGGAAAATAAATAAAATAAATAAATCACATTCATACTTGCTTGCCTTCATCCATTCCTGGCACTGTTCTGCCCCACAGGAAACAGCATTACTACCCCTGCTTCAGCGAGGTAGCGCCTGGAAAACAGGCAAAAATGGCCACATTCTTTCACAGACAGTCTCTAGCTATCATGTGTAATGCACCAACACCACAGCTCTCTATCCACATCCTGGCCTTACAGACCTTTCCGTGGTTTACCCTAGACGTCTCACATGTCCTGCCTCTGTCCATTGACAGCACATCGACCTTGTTATACAGCATCGTTCCAACTAACTTTATTCCTTGCACGCCTCTCACCCTCCTGTATGTTTAGGTCCAGATTTCTCAAAATCTTTTTCACTCCATCCTTCCACCTCGAGTTTGCTCTCCCACTTCTCCTTGTTCCCTCCACCTCTGACACACATATCCTC